>NW_008751685.1:240863-275184 GCF_000715545.1 Opisthorchis viverrini | reverse complement strand
CAGTTAAAAATGTTCTAGAAACTTTTCCGGATGCACTGAGTGCTCAGCAGGAAGCTCTTGACTCGGGGCATACCTCCTCTGCGGAGCAAAACGATGAACGGCTCGTACGTCAATCCAGGCGCAAACAGTATGTTTATGAATCGTATTACGATGGTTGCAGTACAAAGAAACGGCTGCCGTCTGATTTTACAGACGGGTCGGATCGTGATCCCAGTGGTGACACCACTTTGTTTGCAAACATGGTCATAAGTTCATCAGCTCCAAAAAGACTGTAGTTCCTCCCGCACCTACCAACTTCTCAATCTTCAGATGTACTACTCCGACGGTCTCGAACACCAGTATTATTCCCGTTTATGACGCGCCACCCGTCCCGGGTGATGCCCCGATGATATGTGGAACGTACGTTTCGTTTCATCACCACCATCTAGGTTCTATCACCAGTTCCACATATACAACACTTCCTGTCATAGGTGATCCGGAGCCACACAGTTCTACCTCGCTTTTCAGGCTTTCTTAACATACCGTGTACTTTAATTTCCAGAACGAACTTTCCAAATTCAAAGGCCAATGTAATTTCCCCAGACCTGGCCAACCTCATTCTCAGTGAGTAAATCACCATGTTCTAACTAAACTATTTTATATAGAATTTGGGGAGGATTCGCTCGTTGCTCCAGAGGCTGCATATGAAACTGGACGCTTTAGTACCGACAAGCAGTTCTCAGGCACTCAACCACCCCCTCTTCCGCTGTCATCCATGGATGATCTCCGTAGTATGACGAACATCTCAGAGATGGTCCACGCTATGCACAGCTGGTAAGTATTAGTTGTAGTCACGATTATTGATTTCTCAAAGATGGAAAGGTGGCTCTTGCAGGAGGCTGGCGATGTACAACTGTACGTGACCAGCATACCTACATGGACGTTGGCACCAAGGCTAGCCGTAATACTTAATTGGCGCGGAATAAATGAAAATGAACCCTTCGGGTCAACCAGGCTGGCCCAAGGACTTATTTGTAAGTATTTAATGGTTACTTTATATTTAGTTAATTGAACAAGTGTCTGGATGAAATTTTATACCTATCTTTTTCATTACACACGGGACAACTGAGAAATTTCCGAACACAAATCTACGGCAAATAAAGAAAATCGTTCATCGCTGGCTGGAAAACGAACGGCGGAAAGTTCGGGAACGCCTGCAGAGATCCACCAAGAGTGACAAATGATTCTCCCCTGGTATTTTTTTGAAACTCATTCATAAAGATATTTGTACTTGAAAGCGCTTATTTATGTTCTGGAAGGCAATACGCTGAGGAATTGTGTGGGGGTAGATGGGTTATCACGGCACGGGAGCGTGGTGTTTAGGAAGTTAGCGAATCGTACTAGAGAAAGAAATAAATGCATATGGTGGGCTATATTCGCGCATCGGACGACTTTAGCTTAGGTGAGGATGGATGCAGCAACTCCGGTCCTGAGTACGGATTTTCCGCACTTGGGTGCGGAAGCTTGTTTCAATTCCCCACAGAATCTTCACCCGGGTGCGGACATTTCTGCACAGTATCCGCACATTTCTGCAGAAATGCTAACTGTTGTATTACTGCGATATCACCTTAGGAGGAGAAGTGCAACCGGGCGGAAATGCATGGGGTTGGAATGGTCGGTTGAATTGTATGGTAGATGCGTTTTGGGATACCACGAGGAACATGATTCCAAGACAAACGTAAACGTGAGTGGTCACTTGGCAGCATACCTCCAGAGTATAGGTCAAGTGGAGATGCCAGCATGAATATCGGGTGCGATAAAGGTTTGTGAATATCGGCAGTTTGACCGATCTGCAGGAAACAAAGTCACCTGGGGGTAAGGAACTCATCAGATGCTCATAAACTAACAGTACCGTCTTAAGGCGGGCAGATAGGTAGGGTCACTAAGAGTTTCATACACTGGGGCGCGAGCAACAGTATCCGTGAAACCAAGTGATATCTGACACATTTCTAAAGTGTGTTTCAATTGGTTTGGTACAAAACTTGGCACTTGGACTGAATCCAGTCGAAGCCAAACATAAAATACAACAGAAAATTCAGTTTGAGTAGAGGATATATCTTGATCGGTTGTGCTAGTACGGTGTCAGATTTCCGATGTCTCTTCACACTGGCGTAGATGGAATGCGTTAACTCTAGGCAGGAGACGCTCTCTACGTTTTGGCTTAACAATGTCTTATGTTCAGGAGGTTCATCGAACAGCAAATATAGTGTTTATACTATTGGTTGATTTTCAGTAGATGCTTTTGGGAACCAATTTTGCACGTGTTGATCGCCGTCATCGGAAAACGATCCGATGGCTAATGCACCTGCAGCATCTTCGAAACTGAGGATCCCAACTTCTGCGTTATAAATTTGATTCGACTGAAGGCTGAAATTGCAAGAGGATTTAGCTAAGTGGCTGTAATGCAAAATGCTCAAAGGATGTTACTCAGTCCTACGGAGAAGTCAGCGCCCGTCTGGATAGCGAATAGGATCTAGGAGTCACTAGCGTCCACTCCAGCGTAGAACCTTGGTGCTTCTCCGTCGTCCTACGCAAGTTATCTAGACGAAACTGTGAGATGAAAAGAAATGTCGTTTTGGTTATAACAAATGTTTGCCGCAACCTGTGGTGCTAAAAGCGAACGGTGAAACACTTCAGAGAAATCCTCCAACGCGACAGAGGTTACCATTTTTATCTCCTGAAGATACAAAGCGGAGTAATCCGTGGAACAATCAGAAAGTAACAGGAAGGTTGCGGAGGTGTGCGTGTCCAACTCACCTACCTGCATTGCGCAATCCAGCTGAGTCTGTAAAAGTTCTTCCCGCTCATGACTGCGTCTTAGTTTGGCCATCGTCTCAGCTAAACGTGATTCCAACCGCTCTAACTCGTCCTTGGTTTTATCGGTCTGTTTTTCCAAGTCGGTGGTACGTTGTTGTGCCACAGAGAGCTGCGCGAATGCATCGGAAGGGGACACAGAGAGAGAGAGAGAAAAACAGAAATTTGGCTTAAGAAGAAATAAAGACTACTGTGTCCACCTAAAGTAAAAGTAAAATCCGGCTCCGGATAGAGGAAGTAGAAGAATAGAAGAAAACAAAAGTCTCGTCGGGTGTCCTGAAAGCTAGCGATGAACCATGAGGAGATTGGCTGAGGTGTCCGTCAGCGACAATAGAGAAAATATTGACTGCCGCTGCAAGCTTAGAAATAGTACCTCATGTAATAGCATTAAGTAGAGAGGACTTCGCAACCAGAAATCCTCTGTAAAAAAAAACAAATGGAACACAAAAGCAATGGAGCACTGAGATGCACATTAACTCGGCGTTTGAATATCAAGGTTGCGAGTATTGTGGCACAGAAAGCGCTGAAAAAAACTTAGAGATGGAGGGTTTTGAGTATTCTGTGTGAAGCTCGGTGAACAGATCAGAAAACAATGGAGAAAGAGGGAGACAAATAGATTAGTCCTCTAGTGCGGGAGGGCTGAAACTCAACAGGGATGGCTGGGTGTGAATGGGCCCGTTGAAGGGTCAGAAACATATCAAGTTGTCGAACAAAGCTCGAATTCATAGTTCGTTCAGCTGTAGCTAGCTTTTGGTGTCTAGCTGTCATGCCACACGAAGGAGGCACGAGGGCTGGGATACTGCCAGGTCGCCCAAGCCTAGACAGGGGAAGTCGAGTGGCAGAGGTCGGGTTCGAACAACGGAGCTTCCGGTCAGTAGATTCGCGCTCTGGCCACTTGGTCCATCTCGCCACGGATTCATAGTACTCGTGTGCGGTCAGTCTTTCTCTACGGTTCGGTAACTTGAGAACTCTATTACGCGAATGTATATAATCTTTCGGTTTTCGACCATCCCTGCCTCTGACGGCTAGCTTCTAGCAAGTCAGTTGATCGAACTGGTAATATGTTGGTATGTAGACCATAATTTGCAAAGGACCAAATACACGCCCAAGAACTGGTATACTCAAAATACAAAATCTTTACTAGTTAGACCATTTTCTTCGGACGTCAACAGAGTGACTGATACAAAACGTTGTCTGATTAACCTTAGCCCAACTGGAAACGAAAGGAGGCGAGATGGCTCAGTGGTTAAGACGCAAACTTACTGACCGGAAGAACCGTGGTTCGAACACAACCTGTGCATCTTGACTGTTTCTGTGTAGGTCTTGGCAATTGGGGAGCGTCTCAGTCCTCGTGCTTCCTTCGGGTGGCATGGCAGCCAGGTACCGAAAGGGTGTTACAGCTGAACGATTATTTATTATTGCTGTTACGGGAACGAAAGTATAGCTGTCAGACGATGATGCAAGCTATGGCAGCCATGTATGCGCTACTTGGTGAAATGGGCAGATGTAGTCCACAGGGTCGCTGGCAAAAGAACAACCTTATCCATATTTAGATAAACTTCCCGATAAGGCAACTGGTCGCATCCATGCACAGATTTGTCACCTTCACTCACATAACCGCATCTAATAGCTCAGACTACCTTGCTCATTTATTTCTTTTCGCCCCTGGTAACCCAGTGCATCAGCAATGTGCGCCAGTTGCTCCCGGGCATGACTCAAAGCTGAAAATGATGATGAAGTTCAGGGAGATGGAAGCAGAAGGCTGCCTCTGATCAACACATCATAGTGATGATGAAATAAAGCAAGATACACCACGTCCCGACGGTGAGGTTGACGGTTACAGAAGGTGTGGTAATGAGGCGTACAAATCTATTTTTAGTAGCGTCTACCAAGGAGATTTAAGATGTGAGGGGTCCGTTCCAAGCACGGTAGCAGCAATATTCAATGGTGGTGTGAAGTGGAGAATCTTAACGAAGCTGAATTTGATGAATCAAAGAATTCGAAAAGGTTACGCGTGTTGTTGCAGTCGGCTTCCTCTGGTAAGGCTGGTGAACAGGGCTGTGACAGCACGATCGTCAGTGGATAGGAACCCGTTGGGAACGGCAAGATGCAAAATGACGAAAAGTGACGCCACCCACGAAAGAGTTGTCGTGTCGTTGAGAGCAAGAAAAGCGTCCGAGAGGAACTGGTTATGTCGTGTGTTGCATCCAGATTACTCAGCGTAGTGTTGACTCGGTTGTGCATTTTGANTGCATCCAGATTACTCAGCGTCGTGTTGACTCGGTTGATCATTTTGAAGTAAGGTCCTCATCAACTAATCGACAAGCTCTCGCATCACTGAGCAACCATTTAGCTATCTCAAGGTAGTCCGCTTGTCCATGACTACAGTTGAGGTGTAGGCTTACAGTAAATTCCTGTATGTTGATTTTTTCATACATAGGCCAGCTAAGACAACCAGTGCGGCGGTGCGAAGCCGCTGCTGTTGCCACTAAAGATCATGCTCCACTTAACAATAAGGCACCTGCTCATGTTTCGTATGCCTATGATACGCTTACCTGTTTGGCCATTTCACTGTGTTCTTCGGTCGTAGGCAGTTGGGCTAAGTAAGATTCCAATTGTTTGAGGCGTTCCGTTTTGTCACGAACCGTCAGCCTGTAGCTTTCCAGACTGTTTTGAGCTTCAGCCAACTGATGCTGCAAACATTCATTCTGAAACAAAAGCAGTGTATAAGGTTGCCGGTGGAAAGTGGTTCACAGTCTCTCGGTATGCTTCTCTGAAAGTAGGCAAAAAACGTTCGACTGAGAAAGAGCACGGACAACATATAGGTGATCTATGGGTGATTGAAAATATGGAAATAGAATGTACCTCCCGCTCGAAGTTCTTCTCAGACGAGGGACTGACTGGCTTGAAAACTCAACCCGCTGTGCAGTAGAGTAGTCGATGACACCGAATCATATGATAGCCTTGAGGCGTGGGCTTCATGGGGGTTTGTCGAGTCAACGCTTTTGTTTCAGCGGTGCTCATTTGCGTCCTTATGTGGGGATTTATTTAGAAGTAAGATATTACTATATTATACGGTTCAAGTGCCAAGTTCACGTCACTGTTCAACTGACGAAGAGATATCAATGATAACCAACGAAAAGATTACAATACCCTTGGAAAAGCATGGTGTAGGCTGCATATCCCGAATATATGTGTCAGATTGCGGACTACCAGTAAAGAACTTATATGAGTTGAGCATCACACCTGACGCCGGTGACGTTTGGTTGTTCAACTTTAAAAAGCGTATGTTACAAGCTCTTTCGTAGTGGATAGGGACTGGGAAGCATACACTGCTGTGACTCATTCAAAGTAAACTATGAGGTGTCCGCTGCGGTCAACTCACACTTCACCATTTAGAACTTGACACACAAAGGTAGGGAACATTCGGAAGTACTCACGGTCTCGTTCCTCAATGTGTCGGAGGGCTATCCTCACTATTCAGTCAAATGGCGGTTGAATAATATCAATCAATCAATCAATCAATCAATCAATCAATCAATCAATCAATCAATCAATCAATCAATCAATCAATCAATCATCTGTCTGTTCAATCAATCAATCAATCAATCAATCAATCAATCAATCAATCAATCAATCAATCAATCAATCAATCAATCAATCAATCAATCAATCAATCAATCAATCAATCAATCAATCAATCAATCAATCAATCAATCAATCAATCAATCAATCAATCAATCAATCAATCAATCAATCAATCAATCAATCAATCAATCAATCAATCAATCAATCAATCAATCAATCAATCAATCAATCAATCAATCAATCAATCAATCAATCAATCAATCAATCAATCAATCAATCAATCAATCAATCAATCAATCAATCAATCAATCAATCAATCAATCAATCAATCAATCAATCAATCAATCAATCAATCAATCAATCAATCAATCAATCAATCAATCAATCAATCAATCAATCAATCAATCAATCAATCAATCAATCAATCAATCAATCAATCAATCAATCAATCAATCAATCAATCAATCAATCAATCAATCATCTGTCGTATTCTCTCAGTACATAACTGACACGCAACTCGGATGAACCACGAAGGTCAAGATACCCCCAGGCGTTGTTAACTCCGTATTCAAGACAAAGAACCACTTTAGTCCAAAAGTTGTAAGATTCACTAGCAATCTACAATCGTGACTTGTCTGGTATTATCTCACCCCGAATCAAACTTCCCTCCCACTCCAGTATCAAATGGTGCGTACGGTGAATAAATGGCATTGAACTTGACTGAGTGACGAACCAAGCTCTCACCTACGATCAACTAGAATCCTTCGACTGATTCTCCCTTACTTTACTTTGCCTTACTTCAATTTGCCTTAGAACGACCACCTACCAGGACAGGAGTATCTGCGATACATGCTCTCAGACACAGGGATCAGTAGTAAGGATTGTACAAATTGCGAACAAGTGTTAGTTCGAGTGGAATACACCACAGAACCAGTAATGATCGAGTTACCCCATATCGCCTTTAACTGTACTGAACCAAGGTTTCTGGTGTCCTCCTAGGCGACAACTTCATCTTTCACATGGTATTAGGGTCAACGTTTGCTTGGTGATTTCTGTATCGTTGTGCGCAACGGATGCCCGAACAATTGCAGACTTCGTCGTCAAGAGAGCTGAGATAAGCATGACAGACGTCCCCGGTCCTCATCATCACCTCAAGATGACAATCTCTCATTATGAGACTGAGACACCGGTAGTCTAAAATCACTGCCCGTATAAGCTACGTTTTGCATTCATAAATCAGAATCAGATAGATGGCTAGGTTAGGTATGAAGATTTTCGCAGCTGCCTGTAGAATGTCAAACCTAGCGAAGTTTATGTATGCTGTTGACGACTTTTGATCAATCTTACTGCTTATGAAGAAGAAAAGTCGATAGCTTGAACACCAACCCCAGAGAAAACCATTCTGCTGCAAGCCTGGTGAAAGATTAATTTGATGCTCGTTCGAATTAAATGCTCACAGCAATTTAGTGTGCAAGAGTTCCAAAGCCCACTGACTACCAGCTAAGTAGAACGAGACCATCAAGGGACTGGCCAACAGACTACTCTCAACTTTTCCGCAGTTAAACGGACCGAACGTATCCATAAGCGCCTCTGACGTACTGAGCGGTACCAGCTGTTGGATTCCACACCCTCGGGTAAGGCAAGCCTTCACTTCATGGCGGTACAGACTTTTGAGTAACAGCTAGTTGAAGTATCCCTGAACAAAAACATACGTTCTCCCACAGCATTGACGGCTCAGGACAACAGCGTCTTGTTTGGGTTTGTGCAATCCACAGGTAACATCTATGCACCCAGCACATCAGCGACCGACACGAGCAACTCGCCTCACGCGTGACTTGCAAAGCCAAACGATGGATCCTCTACGCTTACTAAGTTTTGGTTGTATTTGGTCGAAAATTAATTTGGTTTCTGATAAACCCATTGGGTCATGACGAAAATAGAGCAACCCTAAAATTAGTCTGCACACTTATGTGTCATTGAAGGAAGTCCACTGATATACGAAAGGGTCTGATCAGTGCGGTAATCATCTACGAGAACAGGATGTTCGGGTGCAATAAGAAATCCGGAGTGAGACAGATTGATTTCTCAGAGGCAGTCTTGGCGCGTTTCTATCACGGAATGGGTCGACAAATCACTTTGAGTACCTTAGCAGTATTGCATACTTGGAGAGTTTTAGTCCTGCAGGATGATGGTGCCACAAACTTACCTCTTTAACGGCTGCTCCGAGTTTGGCTTCATAGTCGGCACAGACCTTGGCATGTGCTTCCTTATACTGCTCCAGCTCATATTCCACGGATCTGGAAGATAGGGGGTTAAAAGATACCCTGAAAATACATTTCTTTGAGCAAAGACGCACGTCACGGGAGGGCTGGGTTAAAATATAAAACACAGGCAGAAGTGACGCAACATTACAAAACCAACGCACATCATATTCTTGAAGCAGTATAGAGGAGGTACCAGCAACCTGGCCCAGAGGGTTAAACAGAGAAACATCGCCGAACGACAGCGTGGACTGCTCAACGGGTAATTTACTCCCTTCTAATGAAAATAATGCAGCGTGCACCACAGTGGTACTTAGTAGAAGATATAACTCAGAAGAGGTACGGGTGGTTACTGGGTACACCGTCACTTAAACACCACTGGCAACTTGCAAACCGCGTCCTATCACCTCTGTTCTGTTCGGACAACAATCTACTCGAAACCGTATAGCCCTTTCGCCAAAGGCGATGTTAGTTTTCATGGCTGCTTTGCTGAAGTTTGATCTGTCGAGATAGGTTCGATCATGATCACCTTATCGTAGTGCTCACTGGAGAAATGCATTGCATATTCCGGGAATACAAGAAAAATCTATCCAAAAAAGTTGCCTCAACTCCATGGGGGGTGGGATTATATGACACGTCTTTATCGCCTTGTGCAACTGATGGTCAAAATCCTTTCCTTCACTAAACGGAAAACGGTTCTTATTATGTTGAAGTTTGAAAGAAGCGCAATGATAGACGAGCGTAGTGGATAATGATGCGAATTCCCACAAGAGCAGTCAAAGACAGGGTTTTTGAAGTGTTGAGCAAAATACTAGGAATACTAACACAGGCCAAGCTGGACAAATCAGATTTGTCAGCCTCTCACGTAGCGACCTTTTACAATGGACTGGCACTACACTGGAAGAACATGGAGCAGGTTATCTACAGGAACATCCGAAAAGATTCCAAAGAATTTGGCAGATGCTGGTCTCCAAGAGCCACTGAACATCAAAACAGTAGCCCTGCACTAATCTCTGTTCAGGAAGGGGGATTCGGCGCCGCAAACCCGCTTTGTTATCGGTCACAATCCAACTTTTTTTTCACCCAGTCCGACTCTTAACGGTTGCAGCGATTGCACCGGTTCACGTTTTTAAGCCTGAAAAAAAATCCATTTTGAAGACTTAAACCGTTAAATTGAATGGAAGCAGGCAAGCCATGAGAAACGAGGAATGGTGCTTCTTGTGATCACGAAAGTTCTTAACGGGATAAGCTGTATCAAAGTCCTAATTACCTTATTGGCACTTGCATCAAAATTACGCTAGAATTCAGACTCAGTCGGAACGCTTTTGGGATGAACAGTACGCTAACGCAGGATGATGGTGGTCATCTGTTGCCACCATCTCAGTAACAGAAGTATATCAGAGCTCAACGATGATTCTTAGCTGCCATACAACCATGAAAAAAGGACAAATGAGTCGGGACTACATACAAAGCAAGCCAATCGAAATCCGAAGTGCTGCAGACGGTGACTATGTCAAAATCCGTTGGCATTGAAAAAGCCGTCAGAAATGTGACATTTTCCGAAAGGTAATAAAAACAATTTAGAGATCACTGCAAAAACTTGTCAGCTAGAAACAGCGGTGTATGGCTATTGAGATCCGATGATGGATGAACGACCGGAAGGCCATGGCCGAGAGAATTAATTGGCGTCAGGTAGTTATACTTTTTCAGGCGGCGAGATTTGCGCAACCCACACACGAGCGTCCTTGGACGAGTTACTGGGCCCCGTGTGCCTCATTACAAAGTATTCTGTCTGGTGGTCAGTCAACATGAATTCGAGACACGCATTGCTCGATTAGTCTTGAAAGGGATAGAAGAGTCGTGCAGTGCTTTTCAGCATCGGTTAGCTTCGTTTACAAGACCAAACCTACATTGAGAAAAGTGTCAACTCCGTCGCGTCAACAAGATAAATGTTTTTATAATTCGTCGCCAATGCCTTTGAATGGGGCGTAATGGACTCGCGAGGCGGACGGTCCTCCGATGTATGAAGTGGACTAAATCCTATCGTGGGCGACATTTTGCTTTCAAAAACGACCTGACGTAGCTTACCTATGCCCATTCGATATTACATTCAAACCTAGGCAATGCTGGCATGTACTGGTAATATTTCTAATCCACAATCCAGGATGTTGGCTAGAGAAACTTTAGAACAGACAGAAAATGTCCCATATATGATTTTGAGGGAGCTGTTCCTCCTGAAGAAATGGGGAGATACGTGCCACAGCACAAATGTGCTCCGAAGGGTCTTTGCGAGGGGAAAGTACTGCTATTAGTATCGGCAGCAGTAGCATGACATTAGTGTTCAACATTGACGATTCGCTAGCATACAGGGAAATTCTTATACATTCGAAATTGGAACGCATTCTATTGTCTCAGCTTCACGTTGGTTACAGGGAAAGGATGACTTACATTTCTATTTAAAATCATTTACATTTCCAAATGATCCAACTCCAGATGAGCTGCCAGTTGCACACTCGACCGAAGTGTGTGGTCAAATGCCAAGTTTGACCTCTCGTATACTAGCTATTGTGACCTTGCGTGTTTAATGGACTAGAGAGGGCTCCGCTCAATGCGCAAACTTCGCGAACTGACAGGAATACAACCCACATGTTAGGGTGATTTTGTTAAAGAACGAAGCGGCTCACCAATTTAAGCATTTGGGTCAAATGAACAACGGACAACGGACGCTCTTCTCCAACTAGCGGACTAAGCAGTCAACTGGTATATGGAGTACAGGCGGGATGTACGGTAACCACGAGAAAAACAACAACGGGAAACTGCGAAAAATGGAAATAAACGTGAACAAACATAAAAAAGCCTCCGAACAACAGTAGTTAAGTCGGCTCAGACTTTCAACAGAGGAACGGCAGAAAGAAGCTGGAGAAAGCCACATGGAAGACAGACGTCGTCTAACAAGTCGAACTTGAAGGTATATCAAACCGCTATTTTACTTACCCTAGTTCGAGATTCGCATTCTTTTGACGCTCATTTAGCAACCACGTAAGCTCATTTACTCGCTGCTGTAAGAGCTCAACCTCGGTTGCGCGTCCATCATACTCCATCTATATCATAGGCATCCAGTCATAAACGAAGGTTACAAATAAGCAGCACTGCTCATTCTGAAGTGGAAGCAAGATATAAGATCCCTTGGAATTTCGTATCCCACAATCAGCAAAAAACGATTCATAAAAGAATAAAGTAACACATACGATTTTATGTCGAACCTGACTTTTATATTCGGATCATCGAGACTGTTATTATCTGCATAGAAAACACCGCAAACTGTCGATGTTTTATCGCATTGACCAGTTTGTTTGCCTTGCTCGAACACCCGTATATGTCACTGGTCTATTGCCCTTTTCATTGTGACGACCGCAGCGTGAAAAGGGAAAAAGCGAGGTCTTCAATATTAGTCTACGTCTTCAGGTAACAGCGGCACAAACACAGCCGATATTCTGTTTAAGAGCACGACACCAGTCGGCCAATTTGTGGACATCTTACTCATCCGTACGAAAGTCCAGTAAACAGAAAGGAATGAATTTTAGGTGGGCATTTTGAGAAGCCCCAGGGCCCCTCACAGGAATGTTTGATAGCCTGTAGACTTAAACCATGCGCAACGAGGATCGCGTGGAGCCCAAAAGGGCATGACGATAACACAGCGCTTGACGTGATGGTGGCTGGCTTCATGCTGCGTTGTTACATCATTGTTCGCTGACCGCACGCCCTCTTTTCAACGGAGGTTTGGGTTGAGGAACACATTAGTAAAGTGGTGGACGGGCAAGCAGAACACACGTGAGTGCAATATTGGGACATTAGCAATACTTACTGCACCCAACCGCCGCCTATGCGCCGCCTGAGAAGAAATTCGCTTGTCAGCTAAATTCTGAGGCTACCAGAAGCCACCAGTACTCTAAGAGTTGAAGGTGTTCTAGGTTGTTTGACCGGAGCAGCAAAGTTCCCTGTTCATAAATTAGGGCAACTCTTATGATTGTCCTGTATGCAAATTTTATCATCTTTGAAGACGGAGACGCAGAACAAGCTCCGTTGAATAAACTGAACACGACCATACCACCTTTTGGCATGCGCATAGCACCTTCAAAGTGCAAAACCGTGCTTCATAACGTACAGTCTCTGGACAAACTTCTCACAACTCAAGGAGAATCATGGGAGGTTGTGGAGAATATTGTACACATCAGTAGTTGTATTAGCTCTGACCGAAGTTTGCCCGATAAAATCAGTGCACGGATCTCAAAGGCCAGAATCACGTTTGCTAATTTGTACCACCTGTGGAGTCAGAGGCATATAACTGGGTCTCAAGGGTAGCGCGTATTCGGCTACAGTATGAGATGTGTTGTTGTATGGTGGCGAAACACGGCCTCTGAGAAATGTTGAGGCGTCTTCGGAAGTGTTGCTGGTGTCAGATGGCGTCAACGAATAAGTAATGACGCAACTAGAAAACGGGTATTTGGTTGTGCAGTAGATACTCCAGTCATGAAGAAAGAACAGCACCATCAACTGCGGTGGCTCGGCCATGCGCTACGCATGGCGAACCGCCGTATACCGAAACGGGTGTTGTTCTCTGTGCCCCTTCAGAATGGCGCAAACCACGAGGTGGTCAACATACAACTTAGCAGAAGGGTATGCAAGAGATAACGAAGAGTTTAGGTGTTGTTGGTGCAATACGCTTTCAAGGATGAGGATGTGCTTGGCTAGAGACATTTCAAAAAAATGGCGGTTGATCGATGTCAGTGGCGTTCGTGTTATCAGTCTCCTTCCAGATTGTCCGGTTGAGCGCTTGGTAAAGGCAGCTCAGAATGCTTGGGACAGGCCAGCACCAGGTCACCTCCCTCATCCACTCTTTTCACTTCTTTTCATTCTAGTAATCACTCAGCTGTAACAATCATTCAGTGTCCAGCTGCCATGCCACCCGAAGGAAGCACGGGCGTTGGGATACTTCCAGGTTGCCCAAACCTAGGCAGGAGACATCGAGATGCAGAGGTTGGGTCCGAGCTACGGACTCTTCGGTCAGTAGATCTGCGCCCTAAACACTAAACCATATTGCTTCAGCCATGTCTGGTCAAGTTTCAAAACACCAAGAACCAGTCTCAGTTGGGAAGCCGGACAGAACGTTTTGCGTCAATTTCGGCAAAGGAAAAATGGCTCGCCGAAGAGTCGTTTCAATTGCATTCAAAAGATAAGTGGGTGTGTTCAGCGAATCCTAGGGCAGACATATGTCTGTCGTTCCAAAGGACACGCCAGAGCCATCAATCATGCAGGATGTTTCATACACAACAGTGATCGGACACAGAAATTCCTTGGACGTTCACTATAACTCTGCATCATTCCGTATTGCAAAGACGTCTTTGCATTTTCACCAAAGACATACTGAAGAAACCCATAAAACGGCTCAACTGTGCCTACGGAAATTTGGAGGAACATCATTGTCAGCGTCTCCTAGGAGGCATTCAAATTCTGGCAGGAAATTCTAAGCGCTGCATCTCGAGATGTACCGATATTGTGTAGGATTCTCGCTGTACCCCATTAGGAGGTTGTGGTAACGGCATTTTTCTCAGCTTATTTCTCGGTCTGAGTCTCCCAAGTTAGCATTCACGTCAAAACAGCTAACAAAGGTGCACAAATTATATCAACGCCCAACACGAAGCTAAGAACACTTGTACAGAGCTTCATACATATAGCGTCGGCGGCAATAACTGGAAATTCTGACGCGCTCTGGATGCGCCATTGGCAACCGGCATTCGGCCAAAACTGAGTCATCATTGGCTATTGAGTCCAGACTTTCGACCAATCAGACCTCGTATTGATGCCGGACAGGTAAGCTTCCCGAACATTTGGCCAGTCTTGCGTGGGATAGGCTTCTCGGTCGCATCGGCACCTGACTGCGAGGGGTAAAGTGGGATCCATGTGGAATTCCGCCTGACACTTACCTCTTGAAATCCGCTGACGCAGCTTCGAAGCCGAGGGTTCACTTGCAGTGGTTTCACTGGCTTGCTAATCCTGTCTGTGTAGCGTCGCAGTTGTAATCCGTGCTCAGATTGGGCCTCCGACGAAGCAGCTGACTGATTTTCTGAGATGGTGCCGAGATCAAAAGTGTCAGGAGGCATTTCTAGACTCGGCTCACTCGGTCCTGTGTGCATATGCGTAATTGTCGGCCGGAATTGGTTTGTGTGGCGTATCTACTGGGATGGGCAAACTTAAATCTCGTAGATCACTTTGCCGCGCCGGCGAATAATGAGTCCTGGGGTCCATGTAAGGAGTCTGCTACTGTAATCACAAACCAAAACTCTGGCTTTCGGTGAATGAGTGCGCCTGAATTTTTTACGGTCTGAGTGTCATGCGGAGTTCAAAGCCTCGTTCGGAGCAGTGCCTCGGCGGGTACACTCCATCAAGTGAGTTGCGATTTGGCGTCGCTCGATTCGCCAGCAGGAACCTTTGTCGATATGTCCCATGTTTGATGCGATTTTCCACTACCACCAGTTATGGAGTAATCCAAAAGCCATTCCAGAGTCGTGACTCTCTCGGAAAAATTTAAATGTGCGCCTTGCGGAGGATAAATGGGAAACGAATGAGGCCTCACTGAACAGTTTTGGTAAGCCTGAAAATTTCACATCGGGCTGGTGAGTAGAGTGCATCCGAAAAGTTACCAAAAGCAACTGGAAACCTGCGGTCAGAATCCACAGAAGTGCGCAAATGAAAGACAATTAGTGAATGGTCCACGCCACCTATATCCGTTGGTGATGGGATCCGATTGCTCTAATGCACTCGACTAACAATCAACTGATTGTCTGTTCGGTGTGCACACCCCCATGGGATTTGCTTGGATTGCCGTTCTTTAGCTGACCCGTCCACCACGGAAAATCAAGAGAGCGTGGTCCTAAACAGCCTTCTAGCTTAGCAAGTTTGCTACGGCTATATTAATGAAGTTCTCGGAGAATCATGAGATGGGGCTAAGACTTTCTTAACAAAACAAGAAGCGCCGAGGTAAACACGCCTCTGATTATCTTATATCCCGACCAATCAGTGAAAGCGTTTATCTGGTCAAAGAATCACGGATTCATACGCAGGATCGAAGCTTTCTCCCAAGTTTTCCGGGTAGTGGACATTCACTTACTCGGGATGACATCAAGATATTTCGAACAACTGACCTTCAAGAACGTCCTCTTTGAGTGTACTGCTTGATCGATGGTAGCAGTGTCTGGCCTGTAATGTGACGAATGCACCTGTTACCCAGAATCGTGGTGTCTAAACAGGCTCCCTTCGTCGAGTTTGTTATTATTGTCCATTGGGCCTGTTTAAATGGAAAGTCGATCTTTTGCATCGCATTGCCGAGTTTGGAAGTGGGTCCTATAATTCGCTGGGGGAACTGCAGTAAGTAGGTCATTCCGCAAACCGCTTGCCCTAAATGAGGAAAATTGCGCCATTTGAACGTGAAAAGGATTGCTACCGTGCACTCCTTCGGTTGAACCCTGCTAATGCTCGACGCAGGTACTAGGTATTAGCGGCGAGTAGAAAGTTGCGCTAGGAGATAGAGGGAGACTGGACTGGAAGCGACTGAACCCTACTGCGTCGTGGCGGCTTGTGTACTTCAGATAGCCTTTGAGCTGTACTCGGGGTGTTAGCGCAGCACTCACGGAGTCTCTCATGCCAGGTTTTCCCGTGGGTAGAGTTGTGACAAACAGTCTCCTTGCCCTCCAGTTTGGAGGTTGGAACATGTGTAGTGACGAGCTTCATAAACGGCCACCAGGAAAAAATATCCAAAGCGCTACTCAGAGCCAGGATGTATGTTTGCGGTAAAACCCAGATAACCTCGTCCAAACTTTGGATCTTTAATGAGACTGTGTTTTTGCTGGAGACCCGGCGCCACCCTGGCTGCCATCACAAGTCCACTCAGTGCATTATCCGACAATAGGTAAAGCAGAGTATCCACGCAAACAGAGAACCTTGTGTACCCGAAATTCCAAAGAAATGGAAGATGCAACGAATGCTGAAAACGTCCGCAAGATGTTCCCCCTGATTCGTTAGACTGGTCCTCGAAAACCTCTTATCAACGAAATAATCAGGGACCAAAATGGCTCCCTGATATGCAACAAAGCAGAACGTTTGGATCCGTGCCCACCGTGCTTCGGATAGTAATTCAGCTGGTAACCCGCTACCTCGAATCCAGAAATACGGCCTTCAACAGAAAATGGGACCGTAAATATGAAGCCGCCTCCTGTTTCAGGAGTGTGTCATCTGACATGTTCTCTATAGGAGATAAAGCGCCCTTGTAATTTTGGGTCCCTACCCATGTCATCTCAAGTGTGATGAAGTCTTCTTCGTTATTGCACACTATTAACGTCACCGTCCCTTTCCCAGGAAATTCCCATTATCCAAAACCCCCTATAAGTCATGCTCTTATTCTGACTGTAATACTATGATCAGGCCTGACATACGCTACCCACTAGTTGGGAATAAATATTATCATTATTATTACCATCATTATCTCTACTAGGTGTCATAGTGCTGCTGGTCCTGACGATTTTTACCTGCTTTTTTCAAGGATGGCAATGGAATCTACAGTCAGTGCCTGTCTAGGCTATTCGGGTCTATCTGGGAGAAGCAAAAAATTTCAGGCAAATGGGGCGGATCGATAGTAGTGCCCATTTTCAAAAGGGGCATTCACAGTGAATGTAGGGAATGTGGTAACCACAGAGGTGCTGGTTTGTCGCACGTTGTGACAAGGCTTCCGGCGTCACTGGTTCTTCGTCATCTTACGGTAGCACGTGAGAATCAAACGGGATTTCAACAGATTAGAGGCCGTAGTGACCACATTTTCACGCTCTCTCAGGTGTCAGAGCAACGCCACATGTACAGACGACCCGCAATCCTAATATCCCTTGACTTCAAGGGTGCGTTTGCTTCTGTTGGTCGACCAGGGCTGTTAAAAACCCTTAAACAACAGGGTATGTCCCGCAAATTTGTAAACATAATCCGATCCCTGTATTCAAGTACTTCTGGGGGAATGAGAGCGTATGCTGAGCTCTAAAAAAGCCTTCCTACGAAAAGAGATTTCAGACAAGAATGTCCAATCTCTCCATTCTCGGTCATCTTCGTCAATGATGAAGCATTGACGAGAACACCGGAGGGTCTGTAAAACCCCGGTGTTCAAATTGTTGCTGGTGGGAGCCTTGTCGATCTGGAGTACGCAGCCCTCATCTTTGAGGACCAACGTGAAGGACAAGCCCTGTTGAATAAACTGACCACCATCATAACATTTTTTGGCATGCGCCTGGCACCCTCAGAATGCAAAATCATGATTCAGAATGTGTTGGGGCGCGGATTTACTGACCAGTAGGTCCAGTAGGTCTTATCTGGGCTTAAGAAACCTGACATTATCCTAACTCTCCCGCTTCCTTCTGTTGAAATGGCAGTTGAGTGCCACAAGTGCTACAGCTGAACGATTTTTTCATAATATGCAATCAGCGATCATCCCTTACAATTCAAGGAGAATGGCTAGAGATTGTGGGAAACTTTACACACCACGGTGTTGTTATCAGATCTGATGGAAATGTGTCTGATGAAGTCAGTGCGAGAATCTGAAAGGCACAAATCGCGTTTGGTGATTTGCGTCACTCGTGGCGCCAAAAAGGCATCCCACCAGGTCTTAAGGTTTGTGGGTACCAGGCTACAATAAGGGATGTGTTGCTGTATGTGAGCGAGATAAGGTCTCTGCAGATTCTACGGGGACTACGTCAGACTACTCCTGGAATATTCCAACCAAGTTGTCTACTCAGGACGCACGAAAGACATCACTATCATTGAGCGTATCCAGCGAGCCTCTACGAAAACGGTTGCCGGCCTTAAGCCCGTGGGCCACGGAATGCGTCTCCCGATGCTCAACCTCTCTCCCCTGGGGTACCGCCACCTCCAAGGGGACCTAATTATCACACCCTTTTTTCACTTGTGCTTTTCAAGTGAACGACAACCGCTGAACGACAAGAACAAAACCGACCCTGGAAAACCTGGGCAAAAGCCTCAATCCTGCCTATCAATCCGTGAATTCGTGACTCATAGGGCAAAGACCAAAACGAAAGGGTCGGTCCGGTGCGGCGGAATTCGGATGCACGGTACATCACACAAAGGTAAAGGAGTTGTGTCGGAGAGGGCAATCGGGATTGGCAGGGCTGCATGTAAATGGATAGCAACCCCACAATCTCTCCCGAGTCTTAAGTAAGCTGAAAAAATAGAGTAGCCCTCTATTGAGTTCTCTGCTTCGAAGACCCCTGTAGTTAACAGGGTTTCTGTGGGTGAGACACTGGGCGGCTTTTTAAAGCCAGCTGACTGTTTGGTATCGTAACGTTTGTTGAAAAGACTGAAGCAGGTCGTGGGCAAGCATCTAAACACTGTCTCTGCCACCTCCGACGATGATGAACTTGGAGGTGTGCTGCCAGCTCTTGGCACATCCAAAAGCTGTACAACATTTACGAGCCTAAGCCTCAGAAAAGGGCTCTTTTTTGCTTTATGCCTTAGCAATTTTGAGAACCGCTTTTTACCTGCAGGGTTTTTTCACCCCGTAGGTGCGCGAATTTCACCTTTGAGGGACGTAGTTTTTCTCGTCTATGGGAAAATTTTCGAACGCTGCTACTTGCAGCTCGTTTAGTAGCGCCTTTTGGACGACCAAGTTTGCTGTTGTCCTCTCTCCCGATAAGTAAGCTGAAAAAATAGAGTAGCCCTCTATTGAGTTCTCTGCTTCGAAGACCCCTGTAGTTAACAGGGTTTCTGTGGGTGAGACACTGGGCGGCTTTTTAAAGCCAGCTGACTGTTTGGTATCGTAACGTTTGTTGAAAAGACTGAAGCAGGTCGTGGGCAAGCATCTAAACACTGTCTCTGCCACCTCCGACGATGATGAACTTGGAGGTGTGCTGCCAGCTCTTGGCACATCCAAAAGCTGTACAACATTTACGAGCCTAAGCCTCAGAAAAGGGCTCTTTTTTGCTTTATGCCTTAGCAATTTTGAGAACCGCTTTTTACCTGCAGGGTTTTTTCACCCCGTAGGTGCGCGAATTTCACCTTTGAGGGACGTAGTTTTTCTCGTCTATGGGAAAATTTTCGAACGCTGCTACTTGCAGCTCGTTTAGTAGCGCCTTTTGGACGACCAAGTTTGCTGTTGTCCAAAGAATTACAGGAAACAAGCGTCTGTTTGTTTTCTTGGGTATTTTGGTGCAGTTTAATCGATAAATAATCTGTGTGAATCCATATGCTTTGGGTCGCCGCATCAAGAAGTGTTCCTCTCGGCGGAACTTCTACGTGCCCGTCTTGGCACAGGACTGTACCTTAAATCGAGCCACTAGTTTTCTGAGTTGCCAAGGCCTTTATGGCTTGTTCAGCTACAGTCGCCTCTTTGCGATTAGATGAACTCTCAGGTCACCCTTGATCAGCATAGCCTAGTGGGTGTGTAAAGGATTTTCCGCCTCACTGTTGTCGGTTTCTGACTTTGGTGTTCGAGGACGCGGGCGATCATTGTTTCGAAATTCGTAGAGACCATTGCTGACGAGGCGGAGCCGGAGACCGGCAGTTTTGCATTTTTGCTAGATCTATAGTTCTACCAGCATCCCTCGGTGTCTAGATCAACGCTTGTGGCTGGTTGTAGACTTCTCTGCTTCCCCCCGCACCCCTAACCCAATCCAGCTAAGGAGTCAAGACTTCGGTGTAAAGTTCGGTTCCTCGCTTCATTGTGTGCTACTGAAATAAACGGAGATAGTTCTACGCACCTTGGACGCTGCCTTTAAGCGAGACTTCTCTCCTCACGTGTGTCGCTGCTTTTATTCTGTGGTATTTGAGTAAAGGCTCCGATCCTGAGCCACGACCGTTTGCGTCGATCTAATTTGAAGAGCACAACAGGCCAGAACCACCGTCGGTTTAACCATAGGTTTGATGTAGGCTGAACTGACGCCAAGCAATATCCCGTGTTGTGCCTCTTTTCTGGAACAACTGCGCTTTTGCGCCCCTTGAGGCTCATCCACAGATATACGCTTGTTTGTAGCTAGGCCTCTCGGATGCTGATAACCCGCTCTGAGAACTTTTGTACGACAAATGGGGAGAAAAGTGTGGCTAGAGCCCAAATGTTCACTTGTGTTCCTTTTCGCATAGCCACTCTGCGTGAAGCGATCCATGTCTGAGCCCTCTGGGGACATCGCCAAGGGGGGACCCTGCGAGTTTCATCTGCGTGATTTTTCAAGAGAACAATCCCCAGGTGATCAGCCTGATCTTTATTTTGCACTTATTCACTAGAAATGCCGTGGCGGTCCTGATTGTTGCATCAGGGAGCTGGATGACCTTCTTTGCAGCCAATGAACTGTGGATAGGTAGCGTTAGATAAGCGTTTAGGAAAGTTCAGTACTGATCTTCATCCAGGCCGCTGTGTGCCGTGCGTTTGTGTCGATCAGCAGTGTTTACCTGGTTTCGTCTTTGTTAGCTCACTTTTCAGCTATGGAATGCATAGCACCTTCGAAGTAGAGGTCGCTGGCGCAAATAAACGGGTCAGAGGGGACAAACAGTTGAATTATCTGGTCTTCCTGTAAACGCGTACATTCAGTGGGCCATCAAACCCTGAACATGTGACATTGCACACCACTTCCTTAATGCCGGTTCTCCGCTTTCGAAATTTGATGAGTTATTAGGAAGACGTCGTGCGCGGAGCAGTATTTGAGGAAGACTCGGACAGCACGCCTTAGTTGGTTGCTGTATTTAACATAGTTAGAAGAGAGACCTGTAAGGACCAGCACTAGGAGTCACCCCGTGAAGCGGAAGCCATTTTTCGCATATAAACTGCCGTACTTTTGAGGATGGCCATCATCACTCGCTGTGAGTGCTTGCGCTCAAACATGATGATTGATGCTGAAAGGCACCTGTCATTACTGGGTAATTTTTGCTCGGGTAAGCAGGAAATAATTACAATGATTTGGTGCAAAGCAAGACAGCATCGGAGGGTTCAATAGTGGAAACATATATGGTTTGCCAGCAGCGAGAGATAGCTTGAATCAACCAGGCTTCGGCCAGGGTTATTCAATTTCAGGAGCATGATGTTGCCAGCGTTCACATGCAGCACCGTATATTACAGGAGATGGACCTTCTAGAGAAAAATACGGGTGGTTTTGTCCGGGATAATTAATTTTTTGGCATTTTGTGACAACATCACAGGCGTTTGTGGAGCTTAAATTCATACTAGCATGTGGTATGCAACTGGAGGCTTGGTTGGCTGCGCACAAATACAGATAAAAGTAGGTACCAATGCTCCGACAGCATGCTATTAAACTTGAGGCCACCATATGTAGAGAGAATACTGTTGCCGTAGAGATCAGCCACCTGGTAAATGCGATAATGCCCCCGCTTATATTTAACTTATTAGTACAACAACTTCAAACATTATCGCAACTCACTGTGAGAAAGGCTATGAAGCAAGTGTAAATTATGAGTACCCAGAACCTAGAGGTATGAGGAATCGAGCGTGGACCGACCCAACTTGGGCGCCCAAAACTGACACGTAAATTTGCCAAAGCTTGAACTTAGCGTATATCCGTGCAGCTGTGTGGAGAAATTCGGAGGATTGACAGAAGCAACATCGGATGCTTTAACTAAATGGAAATCGGATACTACCGCGATGGGATCAGAAGAAAAGGATTTTTCACAGCTGACGACAGGAAGACTTAAAACGAAGGCAATAGCCGTTGCAACACCGTGTGACCTTGGATAGTATGGGTTTTGGGACCGCGGGCATTTCTTTTCTACACGTTTTACGGCCCTTGGTTTACTAGGTCTGTCTTCTGCCTGCCAAGTATAAAAAATGTCCCTAACACTGCACTCCAGGATGGCGCAGTTCTAGACGTCAGGGTCCGAAAAGCCTGGTTTTTACTTGTACCTTCTCAGAAATTTTTATTAGGAAGCATGTTTGGACAAATTTATCTTTCGGCTTGTCCCTTTATTTCGGTTGGATTTTGCGACCAAACCATAAAAACGACTCTAAGTATAAACGACCATATAGAAAGCGATCAAAATCAGACGAAGTTTCGGGTAATCGCGCCGAATAAATAATAACAGTGATAATAATGGTCTTGGATTTGGCTACGCGTTTGGCCTCCAACAGAGATGTAGGTTCCAGGACGGTCGATGAATTGGTGTCTTAGGGGACGGCCTGGACATTTGGTAGAAGGTCACACCCACCAAGATTAACGACAGATAACAGGATTGGGTTTACCACCGACTTAACCGGAAAAATAAAAATGTTATATTGTGCGTGATGTTCTTAGAACTGTCTGTTACGAGAGCTTTTGGCGGAAGAACCAAGCTCTGTGACTCTCAACTGGCCATGTGGAGGCGTCAACCACAACCGAATGAAGAATGGAATCGTTTCAAGGCCGGATAAACAAAAGCAAATGGCATTGTATATGGAAAGGCAGTTGGGAAACTGCAGCCTATTTCACTAAATGTCGAAGAACTAACACCCAGCGTCATGGACTATTCTCAACTTAAAGTAGAAGTGCTTCGGCAACAGCGGTATTCTGTTTTCTTCTGGCAGATACGGTGGCCACTGCTAAGCTATCAAAAGCAGCTGGACGGTTTAGCCGCTTTTCTGTCGGCTTGTCTCCTCGCTGGACGAATAAACATGTCTTTCTATATATCTGGCAATAAATTTTTTTGTGTAATGCCATCTTCAGCTACGCTTTAAGAATTATTTTGACGGTGGAGTTCGTGGAATGAATCACAAAATGCGTAAACTAACGGCCATAGTCGGAGTGAACTGAGGCATATTTTTCAGGTGCCAGATGCAGTCATACTTTCACCGTTACTCAGGACTTCTTGTGCGACCACATACTGAACACTGATATTGTAGCCCCACGGGCGGTAAAAACTCGTTTCTAATTTTGAATTCTATCTATCGTGATTAACCTGAATAAGCTGGTCTGCTACTAGTAAGAGGAAGAAGGGCCTTGCTGCGGAGTTACAAATTATTTGATGGGGAATCAGAACGCTCATATGCATCTTGTTTACAAAAACTGAACATCTATCTTTCCCGTGAACGCGCCTTCCTGAGCTTTCATGTAAATTTATTGACTGTTACCGATCCACCTTTCGTCCCCCGGATACTGAATCAAAACCAAGTATTGGTACGCAAGATCGCCGAGGAAAGTCTGACCAAAAAAACGTCACAGTCATTTAACTCATTATAACCCGAAGCCACCTTCCTAAAAGGAAAGCACTGTGGCATAATATGGTCCATATAGTACAGCAGTTCAAGTTAATCGACAGGGGCGAGCCTTATTTACTGCCTCAAATAGTTTACGTCCGGGATCCTTTGAGCGATACGACCCCGCTTAGAACATTGCTATTTTAGTGTGGGCGAGCTAAATGAGAGAGAAAACGGACAAGTTGACATCCCAGATTTTAAAGAAAAAATGGCCGATGCTGATGCGACTTAGGAATATATTCAACGGCAAGAAACCAAAAAGCGTGGGCATTCTATGGAACTTCCAGTCGTCATTAAGGGTGCTGATTTCCTGCAACACTAAATGTTTAACATGGGTTGCCCTGGTCAACGAGGATGGTCGATGGTCGCTATCCACACAACTTGCTATGTGCTTCACATCCAAAGGGGTCTCAAGCTGGAACCAAAGTATCTTACATTAGCTTTTATCTGCCGCTGCGGGTTCCGTTTGTTTACCAGGAACTCCCGCTTTCCAAAGAACTGCACACCCCAATTTATTCATGTAAAACTTGACTTCCGTTACCGGTCGGTCCAGGTAAAGGAGTGTGTTAGTGCAATGGTGACACGGCACAGCCGTACTCTTGATTGCGTACTGTCGCCCATCTCGCTTGCTAGCCTTCCACCATAAATCAATTAATCATATGGCCCTAGCCACCAAAGGGGCGAGTTCATTATAATCTGCGAATCATTCCGTTTGGATCTAACCATTTCGGTGAACTCGGTATATGCTCCTCATAGAGTCAATAATTTTCCTGGCAGTTCGTGGTCTATCCAGTGTACTAGAAACAACTCAAACTTCGAACGAAAATTTACACTCGACTCCGCTCCAAAAACGGCATTAATGAGTCTACTGTTCCACTGCATACAGTAATTTTGATACTCCCCCTAACATTAATCCATCTCTCATATTCCTCCAATTTATCATCACTTACGCTTTTCGAGAGCCCTACCGTATGCCCTACTATCCAAGGCAGGACCCTCAGCAGTGGGTTTCAGTGACATTTCAAATTAATCGTTGTTCTGGTGCTTCATTTTCCGCATTTTCCGCAAGTTGCAGTTCTTTTGTCACTCGTCAGGTCATCTTCAAATTTTGGCGGGCAGAAATTGCTTTGGCCTTATATAGTACCAAAAGTTAGAAAGAGCCCTAATGACCGTGTTTTCTTGCCCTAGATATCCGTCGAATTCAGATTGAGCCGCTTTAGGCGTCACCGCGTCTACGTAGGATAGTATCTCCTATTTCTGATATTGCTCTCTTTCCGCGCAATCCTCAGTACCCACAAGTCCCATCAGTCCTGCTTTTATTCTGACTGTCATTGTGATCATGCCCGATGTTTTTTCACCAATCATTTGAGAATAAACATTTTCATTATTATCATGAATGGGATCACGGCCGAAAGCTTGTGAGTATATACCGAAACGTCCGTGATAAGTAGCCGTGGGCTCTCAGGGGCAGAATGACTGGTGGGAACATTATAATCGTCCGAAAGTTATATTTCGAATTCTGGCCGGTGGAACTTCAAGTACACTGAGTTGGAAACTTGAGGGACTTTAAGGATAACTTGATCATTTAAGATGAATGAACGTTGCGGACGCTCATCAAGCAAGTTCCTGAATACATGAACTCGGAAAGTATTTTCCGGACTATCTTGATTACTGCTTGAAATGCGATACATTTTAAAATCCCATGGATGGATACTCAGGTAATAATTGACTAGTTCCTAACAAACATTTTTGAAAGCTTACAGAAACTCCAATAAATCATTAATTTCCTGTCAGTGTATCATCTATTACGTTGACAATGAAATTCTCCACGTTTATTCTGTCCCATTTGTAACCCCCGCACCACTTTTTTGTTTAGTGTGTATATATGAACTGACATTCGTCTGTCCTTACAACTTCACCCATTTGGCCTTGAGGTCATCCGGCCATTTGTGGCCGACTTTGCACGTGTGACCGTCGCACGTGGGAGCCTGTTTGCTCCCTTGGCTTTTACTTTTGTAGTCCAAGTGGATCGTCTGTTTTGGACGCGTTTCTACTGTAGAGGTTTGTATATTTTGTGAATTTGTCTTACACTAATAATACCATATAGAAACCCAACTCCGACTTTTTTTGCCTACCCAGAGGTTCTGGTATATAGCGTCACTCGAAGATACCATTCGACCGTTACAATACTCAACATCTTAGGTCGTCTTGTTCGAAGTAAAGATGTCAACTTTTGGAACAATTTTGAAGGAAACGGGATCCAAGGACTTGGAAAAGATTGAAGCTGCGGAGGAAACAATTGCAATGCAGTTTACTTCGCGCCCCGGTTCTTGTAAGTCAGTTTGTGCTTCTAGTCGTAAATTGGTGTAGCTTAGAAAGCTTTAAGGATTGCTCAGCTCCAGGAGTATCGGGTTAAGCGGGAGGTCGAGCCCCAGCTGGCTCTCTTAGAGGCGCATAGCAAAACTGAGTTAGCCAAAATTGAGCTAGAGGTCGGAGAGGACAGGAGACCTCAAATGAACGGTTAACGCGGTACGTGAAACAATGTCAGATAGATGAAAGACCTCAGGGATATGCTGGTGATATCAGAGGGCCACATCCAAGGCCAAAGCCAGCCACTTCCGTTACTCCAGTGTCAGCCACTAAAGACCTACCAAAAGTAGAACTATCATAATTTGATGGTAACCCGTGTCATTACTGGAGGTTCACCCACCAATTTGAGGTATACATTGAGATCAGGGTGCAAGATGCTGGCCAGAGGCTCCTTTATCTGAACCATTATTGTCATGGCGACGCGAAAGCGGCCATTAAAGTATGTGTGATGTTCCCGCCTGAAGTAGCATACTTAAGGGCTTGTGAGATTCTACGCAAACTCTATGATCAGCCTCATATTATCGCTCTCTGTCTGCTAGAAAGTCTGTTTCGTTTTGCACGACAGACCACTAGGGCAGCCAAGTCCTTGTCGGACTTGTGCATAAAAATTCGCGGTTGCGAAATTGCGCTGACGCAAATGTGTTACGTCTCAGACTTGCACTCACTAGCGGTTGTAGACAGAATTGTGCGTTCTCTTCCCTCGCCATTGCAGCACAAATGGGCTGAGGTGGCAGATGAGATATCTGTGAGTGACCGGGACCCCCCGTTATCTCTATACGGCCAACTCTGTGTGTTTGTACATTGCTGGATGCTTATTTGCTGTTGATTTCCGAAATCCCTGCTGACTCACTGACCGTTTTCTTTTCTTTTTGACTGCGCCATTATTGATTGTATGATTAGTTAATTTATGATGCTTACTAACCCATTTGTCTACAGAACCAGCTCCTGACAGTTCTCAATGCATCATCCTCATCTCTCTTTCGTCTCCTCCTAGTGTCTACTGGATGAAGACTGGATATAATCTGATAGCCACAATCATCCTGTAAGATCTTTATCTGCCTGCATCTTACAGTGGCTAGTAAACGAATTTTATGAAGGCCGCAGAAGGGCCACAGAAGCGGGTGCTGATATGCTGTCGACTAACGCTACTTTCGCCCCAGATGTGACCTTGAATTCCGGAAGTCCTTCACATGGAATGAAACCGAGTTGCTTCAATTCACCCTATTTATTTTGTGCAGGTCTTTCTCGTCGGAATAAGGTGGCAGAGGGGAACGGTTAGATAAGTAAATCTTCCTTGTATCTAGCATGGATAACTTTTAAAGGCGTCCAGACAACGAACCACCAAGACGCTTATAAGCGTGTGTGCCAAGTGTGTGCGTTCTTCGTTGCTGTGGGGTGGGTCCCAGTCGAGCGCCCGGTATTTTGCTGATATCCATCCGTGAATTATTGACGTCGGATTTCCAGGTTGTGAAGTTGTCCACAAAAAGTGGGGTAAGGCTTGTAACAACATCAAGAGAATGGGAAAACTGGTGCGTCCGCGGAATAAAACCCCTGCCATCACCGGCAAAAAGAGGAATGGTAATGTCAGTTTGACCCGAAACGCTCGGTGCCATCCATCGCAATACTACCCGTGCGAGCATCGCATGCCTTCATCATGTGGAACAGAAATTTTTTGACCTTGGCACAGGGCCTTGGCGAACCCGACAAGCGCCGCACCCAAAATGGGTCCACTATCTTTTGCCCTGGAGAACCAACAAGACAAAACTAGTGTGTTTATGAAACAATAACAATTTGGTGAGAATCCACACCGGGCAGTGATGTCACCTTGTTGATATTTAGGTGCTTCACAATTTGGCACATCCCAAAAGTTGGTCAAATGCTTTGCTCATGCTCACGGACCTCGAGTTGGTCAGTGCTTAGCAGATTTCAGAGCGGGTTAGTAAAGGATTTTCCCGAATGGTTGGTACTAAATTCCTTTTAAGTACTTTCTCGGACTTCTTAAATTTGTCGCTCAGCAGCTGACCTAATCATCCATTTAGTACACGTGGCAAGTAAGCCTTGAATACTGTGGCAGTAAACGGGTCACAAACGTGCTACTTTGAGTTTCACCACCGCTAAATGATGACAAGTATTCGTGACAACCATGGTGAGCTAGCCAAAAAGAAACTTGAACATCGCAAAGTAGCACAGCGCCTTTCAAATTCCTTGATCACACTTACAGGAACATGAATAGGTGCATCAGATTCGGTTATCAAGCAGAGGGTGCCTAGTTTGTTCATCAGAATTGCCTCACATACAATAAGGTCACAAACATATTTTGAGGGGTGAGGAGAATAATATCCCTTGTCCTCAGCGAAATAATTTGCGAGTCACCCTCTTGCGCGGGCTCCGCATCTTACACACTTTCGCCATGTCAGCAGGTTCCTCGATAGTTGGACTTTGAAGGTAATATTTTCTAACTGTTTTCCTGAAGACACCGGGTGCCTGAAAAGAGCCTCTACGCTCATTGATGAAACGTTAGGTATCTGGGTATATATTTAAGTCTGTAACAAATATGGTCTAAGACTGATGTGTTGTAGTTGGTTTCGTCACACACAGAGGTATTGTCAACCTGAAACAAATATGTGTCAATGAAACTTGCTCGGAAATATTGCAAAGACTTCACAGTCCACTTCAAAACTGCAGAGTTTTATTTACGGCATGTCCTGATGTTACTATTGCCACCATCACAAATTGAAATTTTGTCTGGGGCATAATTCGCATCACACTACAACAGTTACACCGTCTTCACTATCTGCTGCGTCCAGATCGTGCTAATTTCAGCAAGATTCTGTATACTTAGGACTGCTCGCTATCCTACTTTCAGATATTTCTCGCGCCTGATGTCTGTTATTGCTTCATTCTGACCGTACGTACATAGACGTGGCCGAAGATCTGCCGCGTAGTAGCTGAGAACGAAACCTGCCACAATTATTAGGGCTCTGCGATTGAGCCTACAACGTATAGATTCAAAATAGACAAGGTGACTGATACGGTGATCAAGCAAGTGTCTAATCACTAGCCGACAAGGATGCGACTCGGGTTTGTGAGAAGAAAATTGATGTGATGGCTGCACGTGTGAACGATACTTATTAGTAGTATTTTAAAACATGTTCTTGAACGATCTGAGTTGATGTTGCGGGACGGGTTTACTAAATCTTGCAGATTCAAGGACTGATAAACAGGATCAAGGCCTTTGTCCAAGCTTCACCTTGTTGAATCTTCTATTCTGTTTTATCTTGCACAACGGGATTCCCCGTTTTGCTGCTTCTATTTTGCGCTTATGCCACAGTTGTTGTCTTTGAGCTAAACGTATACCACTCTTTGAACTTATTAACAAACCATTTTTTATAACCGACACTTGGTTTTTGCTACCTTGTAGCCACCTTGCCCCACGTCGGTGTGTACACTGGGATCCTGTTGGTAAGTAGCAGTTCCTGAACTGGTCTGTAGATTCTGGCGTAGTCCAATGATTTGACCGCCGCATTTGTTGACAAAGTTCTATTTGAGTAGTTTTGTCTTTGGGGTCATCGGTGTGGCTCAAAGTGCCCCAACGGATTTCTGGAAATGACCTACGTACCTGCCGGGAGTGTTCCTAAAGTAAAGCAGTATTCGCTCACCTGGAAGCACAGGCAATCAAGTTCAATAGCGCTCTTAATATTATCAGAGCTGTGATGTAAGCTTGATAGTAAGGAAATTGGCATATGAAATCCAAATTGGGTTGAATTTGGTCCCAAACGCGGCTGGACAATTGTTGGATAAGGTTTATTATGCAGATCAACTACCTAAATAAGAAAGTTGTTTTTTCGTGAAAGTGCTTTCTGCAATTCTGAAAATATTTTATACCGTATCATCGCCGTGTATCACCAGAGGGAACATCGTTAAACAAAACCGAACCTCGTTCAAACAAAGATGAGGTAGTGGCAAGGTTCTCGCTAGTGCCAATAGTCCATCAGGATGCATTCAAGCTCATCTAGATGTGTTTCAAGGTCAACTGATCTGAGGCCGGTGCGTCCTATATGGTTTAAGTTCCTCGTGCATTGTGGGTAGACAAGGTGGTTGGCCTGCTCAAGAACCGTCTGACTTGGACTCCATAAATTGTATGGGACCCCGTACGTGTGTTCCTGGAAGGCGCGCCGAATCATTCAAAGATGGACAAATGAAAAATGAGCAGATTATCAGTTGTGACAGTAGAGCGATATGCCTGAAACCCCTGTCCATTTTGATATGCGGCCTTGCCCACCTTTATTAAGCAAGAGGACTTTGGTTGCCAGACGCCTTTTACGTCGCTAAAATCGAGGCCCAAGCCCAGTAGCCGCTGATCTGAGGAGTTGATAGATATTCAGTGTTTGCCAGCTTTGGAATTAAATGATCCCGGTTATTCAAAGGAAGGGAGACGCAGGTTTGAAAGCGCGCTCAAAAGGCTATTGACGCACGGCAGAACTGAGGGTGAACTCGGGATGACGGCTTGGGGAACTTCAACAGATGCCGAAGTATAATAAGGTTAATTCAATCGGACTTTCATTTAGAACGTTCAACTTGAAGGAAGGGTCATAATATGGCACAAAGTTTTTCCTTAAATCCCGTTAGGCATTGGGTTGTTGAGCAATAAAACGCGCTTACCTCGATGGCGCTCCTTTGAGCAACTGATATTTATGGCGCCCAACATTGGTCATCAATCTTCGGTTGTGTCAAGATATTAGTGCATACAAGCACTTTCTTCATGGAGAAAAATGCTGTGGAAATCCGTTTATCACCGGTGACACCGAGAAGATGGGTTATTTAGAATGGCCCACTTCAGAACGTCTTCTGTGACTTTCAATGGCACGCTGATGCGGCTAACGGATCTCTATTTGCCGAACGATAAACGGCATGACAAATGCCTTTTGTTAAAAAGAAGGGTTGCCTCCGCCGAGCGATTGGCGAAATACTACGTGAAACAATTCCACACGCTTACCGACGTTAACTTCGGGATCCTTAGTTTTACCCAATATAGTAATAACGCACAAATGAGCTCACCCTGTGAGAGTTTACGACTATTCTTCTGCGTCTAGAGCAAGTAATCGAGGAGTTGTTCGTGGTTCCTCCCTGCCGGGGTTAGGTAAGATATGGACGTTGTTGAGAGCACAAGCCTGTATAGTGTTCTATACGAAGTCTTCAGATACAACTAGCGAGCCACCCACCTGTTTTCCGCAGCTGCACCTCAAAGTTAGCGCCTTTGGCTTTATTCTTCGGTAGTGCCTCACAAATGTGAACAACACATTAATGTATCCTCGCGCAAAACCTTGCTTTGTGGTCTCCCTTTGTATTTCATTTGAGTAAATTTCAGATTTGCAGTGGTTCCGCTTCTTAAGAAACGCCAACACAACTTCTATGTTCTCTGCCGATATCCCTTGAGAGGGCAGTTTGAAACTCACTTCCGGAAATTGTTAAATCCCCCCGAATGACCTCTAGCTGGTTCGAGAAATGACGGCTTCTTTGAAACGGATCCTGCACCAGCTTTGTGACTTCTTCATAACAATTTTCGCGTATGTCATCCCTTCTGCCGCCAGCCGCAGCTTAGGAGCATTCCTGGAAACTCTTCATGGAAGAAACTCGGAATCCATGTTTTAAGTTCGTGGTTCGTGGCCAAGTAGCGGATGAAGTGAAAGGCCTGTCCACCCTGGTCACTATCTTCCTGAGAGTCTTAATTATCGTTCCACTACCGGATCATTTTTATTGGGGGTAATCTGACTCAGTGGAGTTTGCGCGGTATTTGGTTGGTACGCGGAATCACTCCCATTGAACTGATGCCAAATGGCTACTCGATCAGATAAGATATATCTTCATCCAGAAGGCATCTTAACCGCCAAACCTAATTCTCGGTAGGAGTCAGGCAAAGTGGCAGCTGAAGGACAGTTGCTCAAAGATTGCTTGCAGAACAATTCGTCAGGCGGAGCCGAGCTTCGACGTTAAAACTGCCGGGCAAGGACTAGGTCAAGGTGGCGAAATGTGGGTCAACAGCGCATCAAAAAAGAATGCGGGAATGGTGTCAGCGAGGACAATCTATGTGTGTCGGATCAGTTATAAATACAAGGGAATTCCACAGCCTCGACTGAGTTTCCGATCAACCCAGAAACTGGGCCAACCTCCTATCGAGATCTCAATATCGGAGAGGCCCAGCTCCGGCCAAGTCTTTGTAAGTGTGGCTATAAACGGTCGTTTTGAACAAACAGATTGCTGACCCTAGGTTTTTCAATTAATGACGAGTTCTATATAACAGCAACCAAAGTGAACCGCAATTATCGCTGACCTCAGCTGTATAACAAAAAGGCTCCGTCATGGACCAATAACCAAGTTTTGTTCCACAGCGCTAGCTGAAACCAACACTGGGCTAATGAAAATTGACGCGATTGTGTACACTTTGTCTTCAAACAAATAAAAGATGAGAAAATTTCTCTGACAATTTATTTTTCGAACTCCGATTACCAAACTCCAACTCCGAAGTGGCTGAAAGTCATCGTAGATCGCCAGCCGCAACCCTCCCAGAAAAACTAGCTGGTTATTTGAAGTTGAGGCAGCCCATCAACACGAGCTAGGTTGCTCCAGTGTCACATTCTGGAATTAATACTAGCATGTATCTTGACGCCGACAACATACTGCCTGAAGCCAGCTATCCTGAATCACCTCACTTCCAGCAATCTGATATCTCCAGCTCAACAGGGATTTCTCCAAAACCGTTCTTGTGTGACAAACATGCTCGTATTTATGGACAGCTTAACCCAAAACAAGGACGAGGGACTCATATCGGATGCCAATTTTGGACTTCCCAAAGGCGCATGAAAGGGTCCCACACGTCCCGCTGCTCCACAAACTCGAGTCTTACGGGATTCAAGTGGGAGTCCTTCGCTGGTTCAAGGCGTTCCTATGAGACCGATCACTCCGAGTGAGAATAGGTTCAACCTACTCTTCTCCAGCGCCGGTCTCCATTGGAGTTCCTCAAGACTCCGTCCTGGGACCAGTGCCGTTTTGAATCTACGTCAACGTTCTTCAGATGTTCTTGCAAGCCCGTGCCTACTTTTTGCGGACGACTTGAAACCTTGGAGTTCCAAAGCCAGTGCCCTCCAAATGGATGTAAACTCTGCAAAGCAGTGGTCATTGAACTGAAACCTTATTCTGGATATCGAAAAGTGCGTCCATATGTCGATTGGAGGAGACTCAGATAATGCTTTTGTTATACATGGTGAGAAAGGACCAGAAACATCATGAGGATAGATGCCAAAAAGGATTAGGGTATCTGGGTCTCCTCAAGCTTGTCCCTCTCACTGCCTCATGAGAAATCGGCCCAAAAGGCATTCGCCAATTTAACGGATGATCCGAAGTACCGTCTCGCGCAATACTGGCATGGACTTCCAAATGATCTATGGGGCCTGCGTCACACCGCTCCTGGAGTACGCCAACCAAGTTATCTACTCAGGACGCAGAAAAGAGCCTCATTGAGCGTGTCCAGCGGGCCGCTACGAGATTGGTTGCCGATTTCAAATTCGTGAACTACGAAACGCGCTACGAGATGATTGATCTCTTTCCCCTGGAATATCGTCGCCACGCCAACCAATCTACTCAGGACGCAGAAAAGAGCCTCATTGAGCGTGTCCAGCGGGCCGCTACGAGATTGGTTGCCGATTTCAAATTCGTTCGTTACGAAACGCGCTACGAGATGATTGATCTCTTTCCCCTGGAATATCGTCGCCTCCGAGGGACCTAATTATTACTTAAGCACGGGTTCAACAAAGCTTGGCCAACAGGCATTTTACCGTTTCACGGATTCACGGATTGATACACAGGATCGAGGCTTGAGCCCAAGTTTCTCGGGACGGTTTTGTTCTTGTCGGTCAGTGGCTGTCGTCCACCTGAAAGGCACAAGTGAAAAAAGGGTGTAGCACTGCTCTTT
>NW_008751685.1:219916-239778 GCF_000715545.1 Opisthorchis viverrini | reverse complement strand
AAGCGGGGGGAAGGCGGCCTTCGTCAAGCGACTGACGAAACACCAAGTGTAAATGGTTTGCCAGTGTGGAGGACGTTTCTTCCAGGATCCTTGGATGGACCTCGTCGGGCCCCAACGCGCAGAATGGGTTGATCTTTTGCAAGAGTTGACGAATGTCCTCCACCGCTGACCCAGCAAACACACGGCTGTGACAGCAAGAAAATTTTCAGGCTCAGCATGCACACATTTATTGGGCAAATTTTTCGCTCATTTCGGTTAGTAGCTGCTTGGAATGATCTTCCTCTGGCGGTTGTCCACACTCCCTCTAGAACCCAGTTCAAAGCACTACCAGACATTTATTTATGCGAATCCTCGCACTGGCAAGCATACTGCCCCGCGCTGAGAACATAAAGAGCAGTGCTACACCCTTTTTTCACTTGTGCCTTTCAGGTGGACGACAGCCACTGACCGACAAGAACAAAACCGACTCGAGAAACTTGCGCTCAAGCCTCGATCCTGTGTATCAATCCGTGAATCCGTGATTCCGTGCGGCCTTGACTCAAGGTCAAGGCGTGCTCCAAATACCGCGTCGTTCGCAGTGGAGGTGCCGGTACGTGAAGTAACATTTTAACCGGGAAAGTTGAAGAGAAAGTGGGCGACGTCGCCCGGACTTGAACCGCAGACCATCAGGGCCCCTCCCAAGCTTACCCCGCTCGGCCACCAAGCAACGAGCGGCCGTGGGTGCAAACCTCTTCTAAGCAGCTGTGCCTCGTATGCAGTGGTTGTATGTCTCGGTATGGATCACGTGACTGGGACCAGCCAATCATTTGCTTGAGTTTGGCTTGTGCATGAAGTGACTTCCGCCGGTAGCTGCACAGCGGAGCACAGGCAACCAATCGCTTTCGAATCAAGCACAGCACGAAAGACTATTTTGGCCGTGGGTACCCGCGGTGGTCAAAACTGCTCGACCAAATTACGTTGGATACCCAACGTAAGTCGGTCTCACTTCGGACCTGACTTCCTGCTATTTCCCGTGTAATTTTGCACTTCTATCGCTTTGTTCGAACCACACCCCGGCTTTCCAGTTGATACATGTAGGCTTGCACTCCGGTGGTATACCATCCATGACGCTCGACTTGGCCGCCGGACTGTGAGTTATGTGGAAGATTCGATTATACGAAGCTTAATTTAATCATTTCTTACTTCGTTTCTTTGAGTTCCGTTGTACGTGAAGGCGACGGACCGTTGATCCCTTATAATTGTGGAATGTTGCCTGGTAAGGTAATATCGTCATTGCACAGCTGCAATTGGCGTAAATCTTTTTTCTGCGGTGGATTTATTTCTTTCGCTTGGAGTTAGTCCCTTAGCAAAAGGCGACAGAACTGTCGTTTTGACACAATATGGCCGCGGCGGCGATATCGGGGGCATCTGTTCCGGCAACCAGCGGTTTTATTGCTACCAGAAAGGCCATATCAACAACCAGCGACTATGATGCTGCACGCAGGTACATCAAGCACCGGATAACCAACAGATTGAAGGTTGACAGGGAAAGCTGCTGTATTTGGAGGGTTCGAGAGACGGAGAAGGATTTCAATGTAGACTATAGCCGCTCCCTATTCAAGCGGATTCGATCAATCGGCCACAACACTAACTAGACCTCAGCTACCATTCAGAGATCCGATTGCCTTACTCTGGTACACGAGCCCAGGCTCCTATATCAAACGCTTCCTACCGGCTCTGCTATAGTGAGTCAGTGAATGACAGGCCTCCGCATTGTCGCGATAGCTTTGGGTGACAGTGCTAATAACGCACTTGCCACCGTGGATCCAGTACCATAGAGGGCCACAGTGGTTCGTTCTATATGAGTGTTTGTGAACTGGATTGTGAGTCTTCTGCGCTCCCAACTCTATCAGAACTAACCATTAAAGCCGAGTTCTACGAACAGTTTCAGCAACAAGACTTCGACAAGTGACGTCCTGATAGTAGTGAGTGACTGCAATTGATCCGGTGCACGAGTCAATAGGTCGCGCCGTTCGGATTGGGTTAGCGCTCATAAACTTTACCCCTCTTACTCAGCTCGTTGTTAGCGATGTCCCTTCGGGTACACCGTCCTCCATGTAGACCATATTCTTGTACGGACACGACAGGGCTCATTGAGGATTGTAGATGTTATGGAGGTGTCGATTCTGAAATTTCAGGAGATGCGGATCATATGTTTGTGCGTGCTAGCATTGGGCTTCGCCTTGACGCCGGACGACTGGGTCGTTCTTCAAAGTGCATTAGCACCAAACCCATCTTTCTCCAAGGAGGTCAACAGGTGTTTTCAGATGGATGTCAACAGCTTCACTCATTCAAATAGCCAGTTCCACTGAAAGTCCTTATACGATAAGCGACTGCTGACAAGCTATTTTGCATGGAACCATTTCGAAACGACTATATCTTGAACAACAACTCCTGTCCGAAAAATCGAAGTTTTTTCAAAGCAGCCGATTTCTTAATCTTTGGTAGATAACCCAGCGCTCTTCCAGGAAAGGCTGCATCTGCTAGTCGGTTGCGGAATCAGGCATGAGATATGCTTTCGGCAAACGCTTCACGTGAGATGCTTCACGAGACTTCCTACCTCCACAAAGATTACGGTGCTAGCCAAATAGACGGTTTCTCAACGACTTCGACGAAAATGTGGAAATCTGGATGGAAAGCTTGAAACAGTTGTTAAACCACCCACTACTACGGATGATGGACCTTGAGACCAGTGAAGGGGCAAGTAAACCGGGAACCTCTGTGATCGCCAAGCAATTCAGAGCAATAAAGCTCCCGAGGAAGTCGGAATATTGATGTATATTTCGCATCTCAACCCTTGAACCACAAGCTGTTTTGTTCAACCTGGAGAGTAATCTGTTCCTCGGGAGTGAGGACCGCCTCCATGAAAAAAAAACGATAGAATGATCCCTGATAACTACTGTTGAATTAGACTCAGTGATACTGCTGCTGGAATGTTAACGTCCCCTGGGCGCAGTTTTTGGGGGAACACGAGTTGCATGAATGAATCTACACCAGGGGTTCCCTTCTGGATTGGGCTCTATGGATCAGATATTCTCTATGATGAACATGAAGACATCGGTTAAGATATTTCGCACCCTAATACCGTTACGCTTGTGTCAGTTATTTGTAAAACACTAGAGGGTCCTCCTAGTTGATCGTGATACGGTAGAGTCCATAAATCTCATTCAAGGCTCTTGATGCGGGTATATGGCAAAGATCTCATCGAATTCGATATCGCGTATGGCATACAACAAGGCTTCCCACCATCACTAGTCCATAATTTCGCTATCGGTGCATGCATTGGCGTGTGCTCTGGCGTCCTCAAACTTGGATTGCTGGCTTGGAATACGATGTCGGTGTTTGGTTGAGTGAGTTCGGGCGGGGGGGGGTCCGAACCAATTACACAGTCCTCATCGGATTTGAAAGTAATACTGCAAAGGCCGAATTTTTCTTCACCTTTTCAGCCTCTAAACGTAACGGGTGATTAAGTTGGGTAAATCGTTGGCTTAACTTATCTTGTCTCCGTGGTTTTACCAGACAAACGGGCTAAAGTGGAAATTTAACGGAGCATTAACCATGCATAGCGTTTCCTTAATGCAGCTGAACACCAACTTGAGAAAAACAAATTAGCATGTGCACGAAGATCCGGATGCGCAACGTAGCCATCCACCCTGTCCTGATGTATACCTGCGAATCGTGGACTCCCCTATCAGAGGATATCTCACGGCTTGAAGTTTTTTACTTTTGCTGCCTTTAATGTGTTGTGGATTTTCACTGTTTAGAGAGGTAGTCCATCGATTAGATCTGAAAACATTGTCTATACTTATGACTTCAATGTTGACTTCTACAGTCCCGTGATAAACCTCGATAAAGCTCAGTGGCTAAGGCGCCACCCTACGGACAGGACGGTCCTTGGTTCGAACCCAACCTCAGCGTCTCGACTGTTCTTGTCTAAGCTTGGCTTGGACAACAGTATCCCTCCTTTCCTTAGCATGGTAGTGAGGCACCGAAAGAGTGCTACAGCCGAACGATCGTTCTATAATCTTTGTCTTTTGTTAACGATATTGAAATTACCCAACCTATCTTATCCTTTCCTTCACGTCATGGACGATGTTGTAGTCACCGCGGTCATCTAAGAATCTGGTTCAGTAGTCAAGGGCGACATAGGGCAACTCGGTCTACATGTGGCCTACAATGTCCGTCGCGGGAACCAGCGCTGGATCACGGTTTGTGCATGGCGCCTGATCGCAGTGCCTGGACAGCATGTATCGAGACATTCCTTAGGCTGACTGTTCCGGTTTCAGAGTCTCCATTAAGTAAAAAGGCAGTGACGTTGCTCGTGGAACTTATTCTTTAGCGGCACAATGATTGTAGGGTGTAGGCCCTACATAGTGTGAGCGGAGAAATTCAAAACTCTCTCTCAAAGCGATTGTGGGTGAAGTGAGTTTCGTCCGCCCGGTGCGACCGATGTTTGATAGGAGGAGCTACTGCATGAACTCGACGCACCTGAACTCTGATCTGAGTGTGCCCAATTCCGGCGTACGGGCAGTGTATGTACACTAAAGTGATATAACACTGGTAGCCCCAGTGTTCAACAGCGATGTTACTTCATACAACATGCGCCGCTCATCAAGTGTCCGACCCAACTCGTATGTTGGTCATCCTAGCTGCCGGGCCGTAACAACGTGTGCCTTCTGGGGACATCATAGAATGGTTTCCACCACGGGATGGGTCTTGCGGCGACACCCAAATTAACAGCACTCGTGCAAACATTTATCTTACTGTTTTCAGTTTCACTTACGTTTGGGCTTCGTAATACGCCAGATTTTACTGTGCGTATCTTGCATCTTGTTTCCACACAGCTTTGAAAGACGATAGGATCATGATGTCGACACGTCTGGTATTTACTCGGTGGGAACTCTGTAGTGTTCTCTGCTACGTCTTATGGTGAGTCTCACTCACGACTTGCAAAGTCAGCTTCCTCTGGGTACCTTCCCTACTTTAGGGTGCATGTTTCTCCCGTTACAGCACGTCTGGTATCCTGGCTGAACGTCCTAATAACTACCTAGATATGCCAATATGCGGTGGCGTTGGTGCTGCCAGATTACCTACAGCAGAAGAGAAGAAAAAGCTTGAACCTATTGTAAGCGTCGCTTTCGTTATGCAGTTACGGGCTCTCTGTTCACAGCTTTTCCAGTCGCTGCACACACAGCTCGGCTTTAAACCAACTAGCGTGGAAGTAGTCCTGGTGGCTACCCAACTCGTGGCTGGGACAAATTACTTTGCTAAGGTACTTTCACGTCCGGTCCTTGGCACATTTCTCCTACAGGTTAAGGTGAATAACGATCACTATGTCCACACACGTGTCTACGAGAAACTGCCTTGTTATGGTGGAACACTGGAACTACATGCTGTTCAAATGGATAAAACTGACACAGATCCGTTGGATTATTTTTGAGTTGTTCAGCCAGTGGCTTCGGTTTGGGTTCGCTTAGAGGAATATTTGCCTATGATTTTTGTGTTTTTGGGCACCGGACATTTGTTTTCCAGTTTTCCTGATGAACAGTGATACTGCTGCTTATTTTGATCATGGGGTTGGGAGAAAAAGTTTTTCCAAAACCTTAATTCTCTTGTCTTAATACCATTCCACCTGGTTTTGTGGCACCTTTCCTATCAGGATAATAAATAAATTCATGTTATAAAACAGGATTTGATGCTCCGAAAACTACATTTTATCTACCGTAAATTTTCTGCATCTGCAGTTGCTTTTTCTAAAGCCCCTTCCTTAAACTGGGGACGATCAGGCGATGAGTGTTCTGAGTCTCCTGGTAGTAGCAGCTTGTTCATCTTTTGCTCGTTTCTAATCCGCACGGGATGGAGAAGGAGCTCGATCAGATAGATAGCCCTCTGACTTTCAGTGCAGGTAGTTTACTGGGTGGATATCCCATTTGTCGAGCTATTTTCTGCTTCGGGCTGTTTTCTGACGCGTTGCCAATCGGATGTTCCAATCAGATCCGGATAACGCTGAGAAGACACTAATGATGAAATATAAGAATTTTTCGTGCTGTCAAAGGCAGTCTCCGAGTTGTAAGACAGTATGGATCACACGGTAGCAGTATATACCCTGCCCCTGCTAAACGTGCTGACATTATATCCAAATCATATGTATCGGAGGTTCACAAATGTCACTGCAGCCTCCCCGTTTTTTCGCCAGTTCATTGGGCTTATACAGCTTCTCAGGCGAATAAATTTATTTACTACATCTATCGGCTGGTTTACAGGTACGGGGCTTCAGTTTCCTCCCACCCAGTTTTGCAGTAGCACACTGCAGGTGTGAAACCCGTGTCGTAAAAAAATTGTCCAGCTGTAACACTCTTCCGGTGCCTAGCTGCCATGCCACCCGAAGGAAGCACGAGGGCTGGGATACTGCCGGGTTACCCAAGTCTAGACAGGGGAAGTCGAGAGGCAGAGATCGGATTCGAACCACGGACCCTCCAGTCAGTAAATTCGCGCTCTAACCACTTGAACCATCTCGCCCGTATCAAATCGAATGACATAATTTACAAAGGTACTAAAATGACTTCGATATATGAAAAGTGTGACTCGAGGAGAGTAATATCCTCCGCATGCTCACTGTCTGCGAGGGGATGCCCCAGGGGTGTCAGAGGCATGCATAAGCGGCCGTTTCTAGTGTACCCGAACGGAAGCTTACTCTAGACCGATACACATTCTCACGGGTCGGCGGATAGTGTTTTCAATGGAGATCAATTTAGCTCCGGTAGTGGAGTTCTTTTGGAAAGATTGAATGGTCATGTTAATGGTAACATCCTGTGCTTAGTTCACATTGTGATCGAACGATATTTCATTATGAAATTGAAATTTTGAGTTTAGAGCAATTCTTCTGCTACACGAAACCAGGTATTTAGTCGGCCTTCGAATGCAGGGCTTTCACAAGAACGGCCGATTTGATCAAGTCTCGCTTGTGGTCCTTATGTGTTGGACCGCTCTGTGATCCAGCGGGTCGTTGTAGTACTTAACTCTGTATCAAATCAATGACATAATTTACAAAGGTACTAAAATGACTTCGATATATGAAAAGTGTGACTCGAGGAGAGTAATATCCTCCGCATGCTCACTGTCTGCGAGGGGATGCCCCAGGGGTGTCAGAGGCATGCATAAGCGGCCGTTTCTAGTGTACCCGAACGGAAGCTTACTCTAGACCGATACACATTCTCACGGGTCGGCGGATAGTGTTTTCAATGGAGATCAATTTAGCTCCGGTAGTGGAGTTCTTTTGGAAAGATTGAATGGTCATGTTAATGGTAACATCCTGTGCTTAGTTCACATTGTGATCGAACGATATTTCATTATGAAATTGAAATTTTGAGTTTAGAGCAATTCTTCTGCTACACGAAACCAGGTATTTAGTCGGCCTTCGAATGCAGGGCTTTCACAAGAACGGCCGATTTGATCAAGTCTCGCTTGTGGTCCTTATGTGTTGGACCGCTCTGTGATCCAGCGGGTCGTTGTAGTACTTAACTCTGGCCACAGCGTCGCTGTAGCAGCTGTCCGTCAGGAAGTAGGTGTAAAATCGCCAACTAAATATCGAAGACCAAACACGGAGCTATTCCGCTAAACAGATCAGCCAGACATATCGTCATCATCATCATTGTCAGCTGTAAGAACCGTGTACTGGTCGTACGCTGGTTGTAGCTGCCACAGTTTCGTTCACTGATGATGGGGGGGGGTAGGTAGCTGCGCATTGCACGCGCGAGCTGGTAAATTGGTGCATAAATNTGCCAGTGGGTTGTCACGCGGTGGGCGGGGGGTTGGAAAAGGAGCTATGCATTGAAGGCAATAGCTTTGATGCATGAGCGCCATTGTGGGCGCGACTGGGTCATGTCTGATAATGTCTCTAGCCATTGATGTGGCCCGTCTCGGGGTCCCCATCCAGGAAGACGGCAGTGACCAGCGCAGCTGAGTTTGCTGGTAATGGCTGCCAAGTCATTGTTTGACCGCCAGACATATTGGGATTCTGCCTAGTCCGTGGTGTGTCGGGCTACCGAAAACGACTAAGTAGTCACGTGTATTAGCATACCATTAAGCGGTTCAAATAACGAAAGCCGCGAAAGGGGGATTCAGTATCAACGGGGCGAGATGGCTCAGTTGTTAGAGCGCGAATTTACTGGACGGAAGGTCCGCGGTTCGAACCCGACTACCCCTATCTAGACTTGGGCGACCTGGGAGTATCCCATCCCTCATACGTCCTTCGGGTGGCATGGCAGCTAGGCGCCGAAAGGTGTTATAGATGAATGATTTATTTGATTTATTTATTCATGGTGTCAACAGTTAGATAGCTTAGGTGATTCGCAGTTTCTTTCCGTGTCTTCCTTCTAGATAAGGGTGAATGTGGATCCACGTTAATGGAATACGGAGGGTAGATTTTACTGGACGGAAGGTCCGCGGTTCGAACCCGACTACCCCTATCTAGACTTGGGCGACCTGGGAGTATCCCATCCATCCCTCATACTTCGGGTGGCATGGCAGCTAGGCGCCGAAAGGTGTTATAGATGAATGATTTATTTGATTTATTTATTCATGGTGTCAACAGTTAGATAGCTTAGGTGATTCGCAGTTTCTTTCCGTGTCTTCCTTCTAGATAAGGGTGAATGTGGATCCACGTTAATGGAATACGGAGTGTTGCTATCACAAACCTGCGTATCTTCTGTGACCCGAAGTCTTTACGTCCACCTGGACCGAATATTACTTGTCCATCGATGCACACAGGACGATTGACGAAGTTAACTGTTCTTCATTCATGAGCTTGTTCAGCCGTCTGCTTGCCCAATAAGTGGAAGACAACTATGATGGTTTCAAAAATGCCTTTTATCCAGTCATGTGTAGATTGTAGCTCGTAAGTATTAGATCATATAGAGTTGCTGAAACTGTGCGATCAGGTGTGAAAATGGGCAAGGTACGGAACCTGTAGAATCTGAGTCCCCTTACCCCACAAATGTGATGGATGAGTCTCCCAAAGAGCACTATTTAGATTCTTCCGCACATAATCGGCATGAAAGATCTACCTGTAGTCTTAGACAGAATCTGCTTCCTGTTCGCAAATGATGTTCGTCATCAGTGATCAATGATTCCTAAATGATATTTTCATCTGGCTTTACCATCTGCCATCCACCACCTCCCATGAGTGGCCGCTTGTCAAATGATACAAGCTGTAACGAACGTAGCTGTTTCGCTGAACTACTCGGAAGCGGTGATTGATCGGATTTTCTCAGCACTGACTCAGTGCACAATAGTGTCCTGCAAAACACAAAGAGCGTTTTTCGTACTCAATACGGCTGTTACGAGTTGTCATTTCTATGTTTCTATTACACTCTGTGTTTGTCCGTCTAAACATGAGCTTCAAGATCAAGGCGCTGGACGAGCAAAATGTTTACTTAGAGAGGTTGAAACGATTGAGAAGCAATTTGATTGCCGTACACAGGATGGAAAACGGCACACTGTTTTTAAAAAGAGTGGTTGTAGGAGAGATATACAGTGATATGGTGAAATACCGCCGCATAATACACACAGTCTCTCATGTAGTATCTGATATCACAATGAGTTGTAATTCGCTTAGCTCCTAAGAGAGCATCGACTGGCTTTTTGGTAGGATTCTCTCCAGATATCGTCTAACCTCAGTGATGGCATGCACAACAAAAACGCCTTTTTCCGAGCGCTTTTTGTCGCCTAAAGCGTATTGTGTCTTATCTGAACTTTGCATGACCAACTCTACACACAGTGGCTACGAGTCTGTTGTTGTGCGTGTCGCTCCGTCAGTGTCAACTGACTTTTTTCCCTCGGACCAACTTCTGCGAAGCGAAGCTGACCTACTTATGAATGACTGTTTTCCCGGCGAAGCCATTGTAACCGAAGCTGAAATCTTCCATGAACAGGCCTTAACACGCTGTGGGATCGCCTATAGAACCCCCTCCGTTTCCCTGGATTACCCTTGGGTTTGAATTTAAAGGCATAGTACAAGTTACAGTTCGTTATCGTCTGAGTTACGTGTATCTGTTTCGTTAGATTTTGGTGATGCTAATCTGCCGAAAAGTAGATCTGCGCAAAATCGGAGAACCCAACACCGTCCATGTTTGAGAAGCACCGAAGATAAACGGGTTCAAATCCACTTTTGAGCTGTCCAGTCACATCCTTGGTTCTCCCAAGGGCATCCACTCTTGGGAATTGAGGAGGTATCGTAACCTCAACGTAATGACAAATATGTAAATTGCGTTTTATCTAAAAGAGATTGTATGTATTACTTAGGAGTTTTAAAACGTCACAGCAACCTCAGACAGACAGAAGTAAGTTCCAGCGCTTACTTTATAAATCCAGCAGCTATTTTATGGTGGTACGCAACAAAAATCAGATTGCTATCAAACGCACCGACTTCACTTCTTCAACTGGCATCTGTGCACGAATCGACTTCATGAGTAGTCTGTTGTCTAATGATTTGGTGAGGAATCGCAAGTCGAACGATTGAAATTAAGGGTCAACTCGTTATTTGTTCTGGTGGACCGAGTGCACAAAGTGTGAACGAATTGGTGGCTTCCAAACTGCCGAGCATCTACCCTACTGGACAACCTACCGTTGATGTCATATCAGTTGAACCTGAAAATTACGTGTGATTTTGAAGCATTGCACTTGAATTTTTGGGGCATCGGACTGAGGATGCTGGATTTTCATCAGTGAGCGGGCCGTCCATACATTTGACTTGATTTGGCTGAACTAATACAAACATGTTCTTCCTATAGTCACTGTCTCACTATGTACCATCCACTGCTGCAGAATTCGCCCATGAGAACTAATACAGGGGTTGAAGTCGTTTCTCAGTTCCAAGTATCGGGAATACTCCATCCAGTTATGCCGGCGTCAGTTTACCAATGGCCTTCAGTTGTGCCCAATGACTAATCTGAAATTATGCGTCTACCATCTGTTCCATCATTAGTTCGTTTTTTCCGCATTCACGACTTTACTGTTGAATATTGTGGTGCCATGACCATCACTGTACACACGTTACTCACGTGTACCGATGTTTGCGTCCTCATCTGAAGCCTTCAACTGTAGCACCCCTCCAGTGCCTAGCTGCCATGCCACCCGAAGGAAGCACGAGGGCTGGGATACTGCCAGGTTACCCAAGCCTAGACAGGGGAAGTCGAGTGGCGGAGGTCGGATTCGAACCACGGACCTTCCGGTCAGTAAATTCGCGCTCTAACCACTTGAGCCATCTCGCCGCCTCATCTCCCGTGAACTGAAGAAAGTGGACGGTCTTTATTAGGAACTGCACTAAACTAGATGCACTCATTATGACCGGATTTGGCGCAGAAGTTTAGCTCCCTTTGTTTTTGACTTCTCACCCCTATACATTGGAAAATTCGGATGGCAGCCATTCCTATATGGGCTGGTTCCAACCACAAAATCATGATTGTTCACTGAGACATTTCCATCACAAAACTTTAATGAATCCATGCCTGGACCTCAAAAGCGCTTGTTTCTTTCGTCTTCGGTGCTTCTGTGGTCGTTGCCATCCTTGGTTTGAATGCTAAGTCCGCCACATTAAACTGCTTGTTTAACAGCACCAATCAGTGTTAGTTTCCCCTTACGTTCCCTCAACTACTTTAATCCCCCTTGACCCATGCTCGATGATATAATTCTAACTGTGATTACACCTTGCAGTTGTGTTCCAGGATAAGGTCTTTTTTCTCATCTGTCGGTTTTGGTCCGTATGAGTAGTTGCCTCACTGTCGCGTCATCTCTCTCCGACAACCTTCAATTCTGTACTCTCCGACTAATATAGCATCGTCTTCCTACTTTGCTAACGTCCCAATCCTCGTGAACGAGGACTGCCGTGCTATTCACACAAACATTCAACCATCTAACCCGATTTGGTTTTCTGGTTTGTAATATCCCACTGGTCAATCTACTCACCCCATCTTTGTATCACAGATTGTAGTTTCATGACATATTCAAGACTCGTGTCTTACGGTCTTCGTTATATTTGAAGCTCACATCGCCAGATTTCTTTGTTGACGCATATCCTTTCATCATTCGTTTCTACGCACAAGGGTTTCTGCCCCTTGACGTACCCTTTTTTATAACCACCGGCTGTCAAGTTCCCCTAGGACTATCCTGTTTGTTTTATCGTTTTCTCAAAGACCATTGTCGGGTATCTGTTCTCCATCCCATTGACATTTCCAAGAACATCCAAGGTTGTTTAGCCTTGATGTGTAGCAATTGCGTCTTCTATGAATACCCCATCTACCTAACGAAAGGATTTTGTTTGGATTTTCGATTTCGAATGCGTTGAGTTCCACAGGTACAAAATAGTCCAGTCGTGGCAACTTTCACGCATATCTACGGCTGCGTATGGTCTACCTTTGTGACCTAATTTTTGTATTGCATTCAGCTTACTGCTTGTGTGTATCGTCAGTTGTTGGACCTGTGTTATCCACACACTCTCAATTCACTGAGCTAAAATTCCTGCTCCAGGCTACGTGTGATGATGAGCTTCACTCACGTTCCTCAAAAATCCACTCCTGGTTATTCCCAGTCTTATAAGGTCGTCTTTATCTCGTTACAGCGCCCTGTTTGCTCCACCTAAGGACTAATAACTGCTCAATCATGCCACTGTGCGGAGGTGTTGGTGATGCAAGAACGCCTACGCCAGAGGAGAAGCAAAAGCTAGAAAGTGTGGTAAGTTCTCCATTTACCTCTATCCGTTTTTCTTCCAAAGCTTCACCAATCGTTACACACACATCTTGGCTCGAAACCAGATAGTTTGGAAGTTGTTCAGGTGGCTACCCAAGTCGTATCGGGGACGAATTACTTTGCCAAGGTATGTTTTGTCATCCTAGCGTTGGTTCATTTTTCGCACAGGTTAAGTTGAATGGCGACAACTACGTTCACGCACGTATCTACGAGAAACTACCCTGTCATGGAGGCACCACCGAACTGCACTCGATTCAGAAGGATAAAACACACGCGGACCCGTTGGGCTATTTTTGATTGAGTAATCTAGTCATCATATGTGTCCTTTTCTCCACACCTTTTTTGAAAGTATTTTGGAAGGACATTCCTCCTCTTTGTCGCCATGTTTGTTTTTTTGTTTGCCTGCTTTATCCAGTCCATTCTGTTATCAGACTTTACAACTCACTCTAACATTGAATATACGGGATGATTTTCTGTTGGTTATCGGATTTTGACGAAATATAAATTATGACGAGTTCAAATTTCATTAACGACTGTGGTTTTTGACCTAATGAATACGGAGTTTGAAACCCGACCCAGGACTGCGCAGGACATCGAGCGAGCAACAATTTGGATACCGCCGAAGCTTTTAGCAATCGATCAATCAAACGTACCTCCTACCGAGACTTTTTCCATTGTTATACACTGGGACCCTTGCGACTGGACTCTTCGAAGATGTCGCTTTCGACAGGAGGTGGACGTTTTGTATGTGATCCGTTCTCGTGCTTTGGGATCTAGACTGATTGGGCGTTTGTTCGTTATTCTCAGCTTAGCGACAATTCACGGGGAAACTTGGCTACTTGAAGGCTGTGAACCCGGTAACCGTAGGTCCCAAAAAACCGACACATCCGATTCGAAACACCCAACATAAAGAGTCGGACGCATCAAAGGAATTCTACAGAATGTAGCAGACACATATGGACCGATTTCGTTAATCGGTCATTGATTGAATCAAATGTATTATCATCGAAGACTCTCCTATCGTAATATACAATGCTCCTAATTCACTCAGAGATACTACTGCTGTATAAAATCCTATGGTCACATTTCCTGTATGATTGAATCACAATTCTAAAAATCTGTGACGAGAGAGCGCCAGGTGAATTTCTCGGCATCAAATCATCCACGCTGTTCAACTAGCCGCAGATAAACCCAGGGGGCGAGATGGCTGAGTGACTAGAGCGAATTTACTAACCGGAAGATCCGTGGTCCGAACCCGACCTCTGCCTCTCGACTTCCCCTGTCTAGGCTTGGGCAACCTGGCAGTATCTCAACCCTCGTGCTTCCTTCAGGTGGCATGGCAGCTAGACGCCGAAAGGGTTACAGCTGAACGTTTATTATCTATAGACAGACCAAGGCTGAACACACTTCCGAGGTTACTTGCAACTACTGAACAGTCCATGACCAGTTTCGTGAACGTTTATTATCTATAGACAAACCCAGGCTGAACACACTTCTTCCGAGGCTACTGGCAACTACTGAACAGTCCATGACCAGTTTCACCCTTCTCGGTGCCCATCGGGTAGTCTCATTCCCCGGGCTTCCGTCAACCTCATGTTGTACGTGGACTCAATTCTGGTTTTTGCGACGTTTTTTTTACCTGATGAGCCCCAAGAAGGACAATCTGTAGTGGTCTGTCGCAGAGCTCTCAGCAATCTTATGAGTAACCTGTTCAGTTTAGAGCACGTACCACAATATCTTGAATATCGTACCAGCTGAAACATGAGGCGGCCTGGTTCGGTCCCCTGTCAAAACCGAAATGATATACAAATGTGTGTATTTGTCGAAATTATTAACGTCCATTTTATCAAGAACAAAAAATCACCAATAATATCTGTTCAGGACTGTCTTATCTGTTTCTGTGGCAAGGGGTTTTGAGGACCATACAATATAGTGGAAATACCTTTCTTCAACATTGAATATACCGTTTGATGCTCATCTATCACACGTTAATGACAATGTTTTCCTCCAGGCGAAAACAGCTTTTTCAGTGAAACCCTCTTTTCCACTCGGGTCTGAACACTCAAAGCAGTTTTGTTTTCAACTGCTTTGCTGCTACGGAGCTCAAGTGTACGAGAAACCATTGACAGCCTTTTTCTGATGAAATTCGTCCTTTAGAGAGAATTGTTAAGCTGCTGCCATAAAAAGTCTCCCATATTTATTCAACGCGTCGTGAATTCACTACCATCTTTTGACGATTCTGTCCACTTCCTTCTGCGCGGTAGTCAGCAGTCGGACCTTCTTCATCTTCGGCAATTCACATAGGACTCATGCCGAGGGATTTCTTAGGAACTTACCAAGATGGATTAGCTAGAATTCCATCCACAGGCATTTCCATTCTACCATAGGTGTTGCTCAGTCCAGTCTGTCAGTAGAGAAAAATTCGTCCTCTGCTCATCCCCATCATCAGCGATGCGCGTGTCATCGTTCTTATGCAGATAATATCTCAGCACCGAACATCACTCACTATCGAGGACATTCCGTTTGTGATCGTGGTAATGGTCGGACGTGTGGACATATTCCTTCTGGAGATCAGCTGAATGTTACCGATTAGATAAGAGAACTAACCTTGATAGCAATTAGCACTCACAGTTCTTTACCACTAAACCCAAAGTCATGACAATATTTACAAAAATAGTTTTATCCTTCGAAGGAATACCTTCAGGCAGAAAAAGGGTGATTTTCTCTGCCTTATTTGATATATTTTGGAATCAGCAAATATGCCACTCTGGTGAGACTTCCTGAAGAAACTGGTCAAACCGAGTCCATATGGGGCGATTTATACCTGCTGAGAACTGTCTTCCCAGAGAGGGGCAAACCAAGGAACCACCAGCTAAACTTGTCGTGCTGTTCAGTACCTACTCCGCGAGGTTTATCCTCGCCAGAAAGATCTTAGGGGAACAACCCGAAAAAAAGCAGGAGGCGATTGTACTGGTGTGATTTGGGTTCAAATTTGTACTGCTTCCCGCGACAGAGGTGTGAAGCAAATAGAGTGTTCCTCCAAAACCACAGGCAGTTCAACATTGACTAGCTATGCTGCCTTCCCCAGAGGGGAGACGAGTTAGAAAACACACCTGCAGTGTGTAACAGAATCAGGAGAGCGACATCAGGTCCTTCATCCTTCGTTCCAGGCCAGCTATCTACCAGTGGACCAGACTATGGAGTTACTGATGCCCCTTTAATGTAGAGACCAGGTACTAGGCTATCGAACGGATCCATGTGTTAACTGTATGTCTCACGGGCACAATTCTTGACTGAAAGGCCCAAGGTAGGATACCTAAAACAAAGCCGCTTTCATTTAATTTGCTCTAAATACCGTGGCTTTACCAAACAGAACCCGCTATGCCAAGTCCACATTCGTACACTGTCAAATCCTTCAACAGCTTGTTCCTTCGGACACCATATTAGCACTTCATGTCAAAGTATGTTTTTTTACGGCAAACAGGTGCATGACTTCGAAACATCTCAATACTGCACCCTTTAGATTCCAGATGATTCTGAATCAGCGATCGGGGCAGTGTTGGGACTTGGTCCCACTAAACAGTCATCTTTCTGCTTTTGGTACTCAAGCTTACGCAAGAGCAACGCAACTTGGGAAAATAAGGGACATCTGCTGGTAGCATCGACGTTTGCCTCAACAGAAATGGGCGTTAGAGCAGGAAAAATGCCTTCTTCGGGGGTTGGTTCTGCTTACGAAAAGCCTTGATATCTTGACATCCCTAGGGCAGCCAATCGGACGAGTCGTCGAGAAGCTTGTGTATGAGTGCTTGTCGCACACACAGCTCGCGGTAACGCCTTCAGCTGTGCGCTGACGATCAAATACTTCTGGTCAGTACACGGCTTGGTACCTAGAACATAGATCAACAGCAGACTCATTCGGAAATGAGGAAATCTGCTACCGACTGAAAGCAGAAACTCAAGATTATTGCCCCTTTTAGAGAATGCGGTTTGACTTGAACTTTTCCTTTCATCAAGACTGTGTGGGTCGACAAACTTGGCGTCAATCCATTACCTGTGGCAGACCGCTGTAGCCTGAGGACATCAGTACGAGCTGGGTAAAAACCTGACGCAAGGTAATGAACACAGTGCTGTTTATGAACCCAATCAAGAGAAGACTCTTTCGAAACTTCCCGAATCTGTTCGACCGCTCTAGCGAGAACAAATTGGGACCGAATTTCCTAGAAGTCGGATGTCACAACAGTTATGCCAGAAGAGACCGGTTGGTACAGCATATATAGGTTGCTGAACTATGATTTACTACCCCAAGTTGGGGAGTAACAACGCGGAAGATGGATAAGGCTTTCGTTTCAGAGGAAAGTCAAACTCAACTTTTCCTGGTTTAGATGATTGGTAGGAATGAACTTGAAATTAATGAGGTAAGCAGATGGAAATGCAGCTGTTCATCTATTCTCGGACGGTTGGTCTAGAAAAATGGACCGAACAATTTTGTTGCAACACAGCTCCTTGTGAAAAGATGAAGGCCTGTTGCAGCACAGCTCCTGGTGAAAGGAAGAAGGCTTTCACTGCGGAGTTATTTATTAGAAAATGCCAACTGACCAGCTACAGACTATTGGACAGGGAAGCAAAACTCTCATTTGCATCTTATTTACAAAAACTGGACATCCATCTTCTCCTGAATGCATCTTCTTGATCTTTCTTGGATATTCATTGACTCCAACCATTCATTGCTCAAATTCAAGCAAATGCTACAAAGCGACTCCTCAATTTCCGCAATAAATCTCCCTTTTCAAGAGACGCGAAGCGAATTTACAAGAAGAAAACATACTACTCGCATGCCTCCCCATCAGTAGAATCACCGTTACACTGTTACCACCCAACATGAAGGATGGGACTTAGAAATCACCTTATCCCAATGGAAGGAACGTATGACACGAAGTCTTTTTTCTCAGCTGTGACAATGCTTGTTGAATCTAGTACATCCACAGAAGACGGTGATACTTCGTGGTCAATTTAACAGGACTGTTATGGACAGCATGGAACGAAGAACTCACAATCCAAGGGAATAAGAACGACGTGCGGAAGGCATCATTTTAACAGCACGAGAGCTGTAGCCTCCTGTTCTTATTCTGCACGGTTCAGTACAACATCATGAGGTAGAGCTTAGTGAGAGCCAAGCTGGCTTGTACCTTTGACTTGGTTTTGTAGACCACTATCCGGCAATCGTTGGAACAACTGGGACGATGCTCACGATTTCTGCTGTCAACAGTGGTCATTTTCCTTGACTTTTAATCGGGATGTTGTCCTGCAATCGAAGTCAGTCCATACTGAAAACTCGAGAAGCATCGCACTGTTTTTTCATCTTTATTGTGAATCATCAGCAGTGCACATTTCACAAAATTCCAGGCAGTTTGGAACCCGCGGCCTCCTGGCTAGCAGTCTGAACACTGAGCCATTCAGTCAGTCGGATCTTATCAACTTCTTCTGTGTAATTTAGCAATCTTGAACTCACTAAAACCTGGACTTGCTAAGAACCTTTGGTTTAAGAACTCTGGATTTCTTAAAAAAATATTTCTAATTTGCGTACCACTGAGTAGACTTTCTAAGTGAAACGTGTCCAATCACATCTGTCTTTAACTCAAAGTGCAGTAAAAGTACATATGAATGCTATGGAAAAAAGTTCGCCCCAGTTTTATAAGATTAAGCCAAAAGCTCATGCAAAAAAACATTTCTTTGGCTCATCTTATTTGAAAAGAAGGTTTTCTGAGTCACAGAATCTCAAGATAAAAATCGAGCCTCTCTAACAAATTGGCCATAGTAGCATTCAATACTGGACACTCTAGCAAACATTGGGAAGTCCTTTGGGACAGAAGAAGCGAACGTGTTAGTTAGTGTGAACAGCAGAAAATTAGAAAGTGTTCAGTTTTGTCTTTGCAGATGTACAAACTAAGTTGGATTGTCATTCTCTCCGTTGTCACCTTGTGGAAAACGGGACGTCACCGACCGGCAGTCAAAGTGACGCACTATGTGACATGCTTTAGTCACGTTTGTTTGGTAGATTGGATACTTCCAAAGCGTCTGCGCCTGAGTAAAAGCATCACTGGTGTCCGTCATCAGACCGTTTGCCTCCAATGTCTAATCGCAAGGCGTTTTACTGCAGGGGTGCGAGGAGCACGACATCTTCCATCTCCTTCCAGGTAACAATGTGTCTATCCAAACTTCATCTGTCGTAAAACCTATTGGAAACGGCAGTATGTTTTTGACTGAAGACGGGCCGTAGAAGTGTTGGGTTTCTACTCTTCCTGCTAAGTATTTTAATGTGCAGCAGTCAAGAATTTTCGGAGTTGCCGACATACATTATGGAGCTAACCTGTGGCATTCTACCAGTCAGCCAATAGCAGCAGCTGAAACGCATAGGCTGCTCAGTTCTAGGGCAGAACAACAAAAAGTGTAGTCGTGAATTTTTACCACTGTAGTTCTTTCGACCTTGAGCTCCTCTTGAATTAAGCATTTGTTATCCTAGTAACGATATCGAATAAAGTGTTGCTCCATTGCGCAACTATGTAGTTGCTTTCGCCTGATTTTTGAAACCAGCATTATAATAAATCACCATCATCGACAGGATGACATCACTGTTCAACACTGATGCTTCGCTGTCGTCAAAAAAACGGGCAGCTGAATGAACACTAGTCATCCAATGGGGTTGGCATTGGTGAAGTGTAAGCCCCAGGTTTTTATAATGACGTCAGAAGTAGAAGGATGACCGTCACATCAAAATTTACGCTTTTAACCACGCAAAAATATTAGTCACCTCTTCAATGCAAAGAAGAATCAATAGACGAAAGGGATCTTTTCCAGACAACGCAAAATGTGCATGTGTGAAAAGTCAAGCCCCACAATTTTTAGCCAGTTCCAATTTAATCTACGCACACAACCTTGACCTATCTTTGGTGAAAACAATTCCTTATCCGTATCTAGGCTCATTTTGTGCAAAAATTTTCTCCGTTCGGGCGTAAGACCCCAAATGAACTTTCTGACGCTTTCAACTCTCGTTCATGACAAGGAGAGGGCAATACGTTTTT
>NW_008751685.1:214167-219598 GCF_000715545.1 Opisthorchis viverrini | reverse complement strand
AATTCTGGCTCATGCGGTTCAACTCACCATCATCTTCGAGCATCCCGAAAGTATGGGTTGGATAGAATTATTAGGGAAGTTGCTGCGGTGTGTGTCCAAAAAAGTGTGAAAAAATGTTTGACTTCCATATAGTTTAATCAATCAGTGTGCTGTGTGCAGCCAGCGAAATCGTTCATCACGCATAATCGGTTCCACAGTGGGCAGCCATTCGTTGTCGTTCCAGCTGTTGCGTGAACACTGGTCAAGCAGAACGCACATTGTGCTAGCTGACTGAGCGCTAGTCAGTCTGCCTTGGAATGACTGACTGTGAGCTGAGTGACCCGTTTTACGTCAGTTCAACAAGGTCATAACTTATCGGTTAGCACGGAGAAAATCAGCATATGAAACATTGATGAACCTCTTTTGAACAGTCTTCCTCCTGTCATAGAGCTACTATGCTGGTCCGTCCAAACCAGAACAATGAAGAACTGGACTCACATTTGGCCAGAAGTGGTGAAAAAAAACATGGCCGTATCAAGTTTGAATATTAGACACCTAGCATGCGAGGCGAGTGCAAGCTGGGCGATTCTGAGTTATCACCTCTGAGTAGATGAACATGTGTGGACTCGGATGATGTGACTGGTTTGCTTAACAACTTGAAAGAACATTCAGTGGCTGTCCTGATTGCATGGATACTGCCTGTCAGGATTCCCCATTCAGGTAGGGACACGGACAACTGAAGACCTTTGGGTAATATCTGATCAGTTGTAAGCAGCTGCATAACTTGTATAGGTTAAATTCACATTACTGTCGTGGAGTCGTGGTGAGAAATTATTTGGATGTCACTGTCCGAGTGGTTCTGAGCACACTTGCTTTTCAATCCGTTGCGGATCGGAACTGGAGCGGCGTAATATTATATCATTTTTCGTCATTGTACTTTGCATTTGTCTGAGCACAAACTGAATCGGAGCGTGCTCATGAAATTAATGAATACGTCCACTCCCAATGTAGATTGCTATCCTTCGATCAATGAGCTGGAGTAGAGCACATATTGTCGGATTCCTTGCTGCTGACGAAGGTTACCGACGGTGCTCAAAGTGCCCAGCAGTAAAACATTGCTCCGAATGCTGTGGTCTTACAATACTTACCTACCGAACTGAAACTGTCCCATTTGTGATGTACTACTCATTAGGTTGTTGAAAATCCGTCGGCAGCCTGGTGCAGCACATTCAGTTGCATGAGGACATCATAAACGAGAGGTTCAGCTGGATTCAAGGTGAGTCTCTTGAAAAACCAAATTAGTTTGCAAATGAGTGTATATTCGCAAATTTCGTGCAATTTGGTTTCAAGTAGAACACAAGGTTGACGGAAACCCGGGGACTGCTCCTAACGGATGAGCTCTAAGAAGGGCGAAACCGGTCGTGGGCTGTCGACGGATTTTCAGAAGCCTTATGTGTAGTACATCACAAATATTTACATGTATCGCGATATCTCGAATATCGTAGTGACTGAAACATGAGGTGGCCTGGTGCAGCACATTCAGTTGCCTGAGAACATCACAAACGAGAGGTTCAACTGGGTTACAGGTGAGTCTATCGAAAAAACTATATTAGTTTATAAATGAGTGTTATTTGCTGAAACTGGCCTACTTCATTCGTGCAAGGAAATCACGCTGCCTTTCATGGATTGGAAATTCGATTGTTCACAGGAACTGCTTTACACAGTCAAGCCCACCAACAAAAAACGATGATTCGTTTTGATATCTTTTCAATAGACGGAAACCTGAGTATTATGAATGAAAAAAGTGGAAAAGTGAGTGAAAATCTTTGACAGCTTGTAGAGCACAAAGCAACATTCGAACACTCCATGAACTCGGAACTCAGAATAATCGGATCGGGATTAGATTCTAGGGATTGGATATTGATTACTGATCACTTGTAACTGCAACAAAGTTCCAGTAATTGACCCGCTGTTATTTTGGATTGCGTGACGTTCTGAACTTACTCGTTTTCTTCACATTGGCACATATTGGCCGGAAACTAGAACAGCTTTTGGGTGGTCGATTCTGAACACACCTAATATGGACTGGTTCCATTTTTTGTGCCGGCGGTTGGTTTCTACGTTTGTGTTGCTTTCTGTCAGAGTTATTTCATTCATGTCACTCTGATACTATGCACTGACTCCTTTAATGGCACAGTTGTCTTTCGCGAAACCAATTCCGGCGAGACGAACTTCCCGGTGGAAACTGCTTTGATAGACTTCCGTGCAGTTTGTCTTGGAGTTTGAGTCCTTCAAGATTTGAGCTTTCTCGTCCAAGGAACGGAGCAGTTTCTAGTGGAAAAATTACTAGGAGTTCGATTCACAGTTGTTTATCTGAAGAATTCACATTGACACATCAGGTGACAGACTTGAATTAAACAAGTGATATTTACCTCTAATCTAAGAATGCTAGAGAGTTCACTGTCCTTGACTGTACGAGAGGCCTATTCATGATATGACATTAGCAGCCCTACCTTTCTGAATAACTATGCTCCATTATGACAAGGAAAGTGCACCAACCAGATTTACTGGTAGAATCAGAAAGTGAATTCGATCATCATTACTAGTTGGGATCACCTAAGGATATCAATGAGTAATGTGAAATTGGTTTAATCACCTCTGAGTTTCTTGCAACGGCAGTAACTTTGGACGTCAGTGTAACGCGGACATTTGATTGGTGGATCGCATAGATCTGCCATACCACCAAAAGAGGAATGACACACCTGGGAGTCATCGATCGAGCGATTGACCTTTCACCTACCGGACGGAAAGTTTGCTAACTTGTGCACTTGTTCTTTACAAGTGAATCATCACGCCTCTGTCTAACAGCCGGTGTTCGTCAAAACCGTTACCGAACCGTATACGTGATCTGCACAGTGAACCGGATGTTGACATGGTCCGAGTACATCGAAGGTTTGTCTGAAAGTGTACACAGAGCAGTTGGGGATCCGGGAGATCTTGAAAACACTAAGTCTAACTTGAGATGGGCTCCAACCACTGGCCTGCCAATTACAAACCAGGTGTTCTGCTAGCTAATTTGTCAAGGTCGCTTGTTGTCGTTACGTGTTTCACTACTACGGATTTCGCTCCAGTATCGTCACATGACAGTAATTTATTCGTTTTGGTTTGGCATATCATTTCTGTACGAATGATGTTGATGATGATGATGATGATGATGATGATGAGAAGTTCAGCCGGCGCCGGAAGAAGTGAACCGCAACATACGAACTTCAGAAAAGGTGAAGGACTCTCAAACTCACTGACCAATCATACCGAGCATCAGCCACAATAATTAGACAGATTCTAACTTTTTAAGGAGTGCAGTAATCTATAGAGTGAACTTCTGGATAGTGAACTAGTAAACTACCCAGGCGGAACGCCAGCAAAGAACTCTTTAGTTTTCAGATTTTGGATAATGGCTGAGGGAGCACAGTGGAATAGTTGATAAAGGTTGTCAGAAAGACCTCAGTTTCACCTTTTACCATCAGAGGGTACAACTCCTCTACTTGGTCTAAATCGTGGAAGGCCAAGACAAGTTGGGAGTTTGGGTTTATTTGACGCCTTCGTTTCTAAAATACCATGCGTGCACATCTTCATAATAATAACTAATTTGAAGGTGCACATGTGAGGATCGAACTCGGTCCACAATCTTATCAAGTCAGTCATGTGGGCCAAACGACCGAGCCAGCGATTGAAACGAGACCACGCTTGGACAGCAGTCAAGCGGAGAAAGTGCTACAACACATCATTATTCTTCAGATATTTATCCTTTTTTATTTGGCCTTAGTTCGCCTATCGTAACATCAGTCAGTGAATTCATTGACAACACACCAACAAATAAGCCTTGACTGCTCCGGGCACCGTCACTGTTCCAGATTATTTCCAGTTACTTGACGGAAAAGTGAATTTAGTGACGTGAGGGGTGGGGGGGGGGGGAACCCCAGAATTTCGTCTCTTGGTCAATACATCCATGCGAATTGAGCATTATTACGCATGAGTTTGCTTCACATCTTGCAACGAAAGTGGACAAGATTACTCACTCGCTTTGTTAAGTTAGTGTCTTGCACATTCATGCGTTTGTTGACAATTGAAATTTGATGCGGTCTTCACATGGTATCAACGTAAATGACCGATCATGTTGACATAGAAAGAAGATAGATGTGTGAGGTATCCAGCGAATGTCTTCAAATGTGGTAATTCGAAGTTCTGTAGGACGCAACACTGTTAAAGCCAAAATCTATCGCTTTCCCCGTTGAGACAACGGCATACGTACAATCCAAGGAGAGGAGACACTCAAGACCTGGCTGACAAAGATCTAAAGAATCCCAAGCTTTGGGTTTCCGCATTTTTAGTGAGAAGAATGTACGTACCACATCGTCCCTTCGTTTGGTCTCAAACTTGCTGCTTACAACCGTCCAAATTCCAACGCACTTATCAAACCAAAGTCCTTGAAACCTCAGCTACCGCTTCGCACTCTGACCGTTTTCACCGCACTGTATTGGTGTACCATTTGGTGGGTGTTGTTAGGTTTTCGAGAGCAACTGAAGTGTTCTCATAACTTTTGGCTACAACGACCGATGGTTCACAATTATCAATATCCACGACACGAGGCTTTTAGGTTGAAACGTGACCAACATGTCACGTGATCCAGACTTGATCTACAAAACCGATGAGCTTACTGACGTAGTTGTATGTACCGCTCTCAGTCACTCGTGAAACTTCCACAGAAGGGGTTGTGACTTGTGAGCGTTCAAATCTCAACAGACCGTCGTACGATACAGACATCCACCGGCTGCGTTAGAGAATAACCCTTTGATCCTCATACTTTCATCCGTAGTGTAATAATTTAACGGGAACTTTCAGTGTGCTCATTAATTGTTTCCGAATCGACACCCAGATCAGGTATTTCCTGATGAGTACTTCTGTATGGGACAAAACTACGTTGCGTCAACAACTTGGACCACTAGACTTGTTCTGCCAGTGATGGATATCAAACACACAACTCGTCTTGTTGTCAGTGAAATTTTTACCTCGATGTCAGAAATTCCTTTTGGCTCCTGAATTCCAAAATAACATATCTGTCAGATCGTCTGGATGGGACAACTCCTAAGTTGAGGAAGCCCATTGGGGAGCAAACTCGGTTCCACTTGACCAGTCAGGCTGATGGTCAACGGTCACGCGTCTTAATTGGGCTAGAGATAAGACGGAAAATCCTTTATCCAGAAGTGTCCTCAGAAGTCAAATTACTTCAGCTTGCTTGGTTTGTGCAAGCAAATGTTTTTGAGAAAGTAAGAAGTAGCGAACTACACTCATTTGCAAACTAATTTGGCTTTTCGAGAGACTCATATGGAATCGACGAATTTTCAGCAACCTTATGAGTAGTACATCACAAATATTTACATGTATCGCGATA
>NW_008751685.1:209063-214136 GCF_000715545.1 Opisthorchis viverrini | reverse complement strand
GCGGCCTGGTGCAGCACATTCAATTGCCTGGAAACATCACAAACGAGAGATTCAGCTGAATTCCAGGTGCGTCTCTCGCAAAACCATATTAGTTCGCAAATGAGTGTAGTTCGCTCATTTTGCGCAATTTGGTTTCAAGTAGAACATAGGAAGGACGGAAATTCGAGGACTATGCCTACCTGTTGAGCCTCGAGAAAGGCGAAACCGGTCGTGGATTGTCGACGAATTTTCAGCAACCTTATGAGTAGTGCATTACGAATAAGTAAGAAATCACTTATCCCCGGTATTTTGGCTCTCGTCTACCTAATTTTACTTATTTCTAACCAAATATGAAAACAGAATAAGCAAAACGACGTCCTCTGTCACTTCTGCCATATACTCGCAGACTTCACCTAGTATTGGACTGCTCTGAACGATGTTGGACAAATTTATTCGATTCAGAACAGAAAGTGACATGTTCACATTGACAGATATCATCAAAGACAGAAGAAAGAAGATTTGCGTCTCTAAACGAAATGCCGCAATTCGAACACAGTCCGCCTTTGCCTCGAGGAGGTAAGCACTTGCTGATTGGTGAGCTGACCTTGATAATTGCTCCGCCAATGTCTGGTAATCGTTTGAGGAGACGTCCTCAGGGATGCATTCAAACGCGCACTGACGTCGTCAACCTGACGCCTCCAGAATCTCCTATCTGCTGAATCGATATCTGGATGACAATGTAGGAAATTTGTTATCCACCTATCTAGTTTGAGAATAACCGATCAGTTGTCTATGCGCACTGCATAGTTCCTCATTTAATATTTTGCTGCCAACTATACAGGTATAATAACCAGCTTTTTGGTATGTGACACTACGTGTGCCTGATGTATGCTGTGATGTCCCCAAGTTCAAAAACCTGCAGCTTCCAGCTTGTTCGTCTCTGAACCGTACTCGCAAGTATGTCCCTTGCAGATCGAAACAATAACAAATCAACTGGAACTGGGTCAATACCGATGAGGCTTTGCACCAAATAGAGCGTGCTTATTCTAAATGCGTGCAATTATCACGCTTATCTGACGATGGCAGTTAGACCCAACTCACAGTCATCCGATTCTTTCGTCTCCTTCGAGAATCACATCAATCACAAAACCTAATGGATTGCAAAGATGAAGTAGGTCGAAGAACAAGGTAGACAGACATGCCGGGTTTATTCATAAGGGCAGATGAAAATACGGGTCGATGTGAGGCGCACAGCTGTGATTAGAACTAGAAACTGACTGGGTTGTGGGCCCCACGTTTTGGTTCACTAAAGTTTTAAAAACTGAACGAGAAAGCGCTTCAGCTGCTATAATCGATCGACCCCCGATTGTCTATGTATATTGGAGTGTAGCCTCACCAAATCTTTGAATACTGACCAAGGCTCTCGTCTTAACCCACGACTTACCAGCGACTTCTGCGATATCTGATCCTGGTAGATCACGGGTAGGACATATCTCGATTCAGCCTTGCTGTGACAAAGCAAATTGACCGAACAAACCAACTTGTATAAGAAACTACTCACGAGGCTGCTGAAAACTCTTCGACAGCAACCTTGTGAGTAGTTTCCTTTATGAAAACAACTGCAATATCTCGTGTCAGCTGGAACATGAGGCAGCCTGTGTACAGCACATTCAGTTGTGGAAACGAGTGATTTCGTTAAGTCTCTCGTGAAAACCAAACTGATTTGCCAATGAGTGTATTTCTCGGAAACCAACTTGTATTTCTGTGGATCTGTATGCTGTCTGGCCACTTGAATCAGAATTCTTCAAGAGCAGTAGTTAGGTGAGCGGAGCATTTCTCGAGAGCCTAAATGACACGACAAAACCGGAAGGTATCAAGACTGAATTTGGTGATTTCTCATTCCGCGAAGCAAAGAATTTGGCTGAAGATCACGGAATGAACAGTATTCAGACTGTTCGAACTATGGTCAGTTATTCATCTGCAATCATTCCAAAGCCAAATGACTTGGTTGTATATTTTATATCAACAGTTAAGATAGCCAACTAAATGAACTTCATTCAGTGTTTCCAACAGATCTATCATTGTGTTTTCATCATATAACGGCGACTACTAACCGTGTCCCAGTTCATTTACAGCCAATACTCCCCCTCACCCATAAAAGCCTGGAAGAAATCGTAGTGTTTCTTACGCGGGCACGTAGTTAGACTTTCTTTTTATCCCAAGAACCTCTTTGAGATGCAGATATCCCTTTTTTAGATAGGTACAGTTGCACCAACTGAAGAGTGCGCTAATGAGTTCACAAGTAGGTTATCTGCCCTGTGTTGTGTTACTGATCTCCATTCAATTGGCTTGCTTTTCAACGGAAGAAAAAATCAGTCTTCGCCTGTTGAGAATAGTGCTGGTTGCTCCTAGCATTACAACTGTTGCCCCCTATTTCGAACAATGATTGTGCTTCCACTGGGTTTATCGTCGTCTCTCTTCCAAACCTATGTAAATCTTCAACCCAGTGACAAAATTGTCGCTTTTAGTGCGATCTTCCGACACACAACACTGTGAGTTTGTGTGTGTGTGTGTGTCTGGTTCACCTTTGCTTCCAAGCAGGAAACAAAGATATCTCTTGAGTTCTTTTCTTGAATGCTTTCACCAAGTTCTTTCGAAATTCCGTGGTTCACTAAAGTTTTAAAAACTGAACGAGAAAGCGCTTCAGCTGCTATAATCGATCGACCCCCGATTGTCTATGTATATTGGAGTATAGCCTCACTAAATCTTTGAATACTGACTAAGGCTCTCGTCTTAACCCACGACTTACCAGCGACTTCTGCGATATCTGATCCTGGTAGATCACGGGTAGGACATATCTCGATTCAGCCTTGCTGTGACAAAGCAAATTGACCGAACAAACCAACTTGTAAAGGAAACTACTCACAAGGCTGCTGAAAACTCTTCTACAGCAACCTTGTGAGTAGTTTCCTTTATGAAAACAACTGCAGTATCTCGTGTCAGCTGGAACATGAGGCGGCATGTGTGCAGCACATTCAGTTGTAGAAACGAGAGATTCCGTTAAGTCTCTCGTGAAAACCAAACTGATTTGCCAATGAGTGTATTTCTCGGAAACCAACTTGTATTTCTGTGGATCTGTATGCTGTCTGGCCACTTGAATCAGAATTCTTCAAGAGCAGTAGTTAGGTGAGCGGAGCATTTCTCGAGAGCCTAAATGACACGACAAAACCGGAAGGTATCAAGACTGAAGTTGGTGATTTCTCATTCCGCGAAGCAAAGAATTTGGCTGAAGATCACGGAATGAACAGTATTCAGACTGTTCGAACTATGGTCAGTTATTCATCTGCAATCATTCCAAAGCCAAATGACTTGGTTGTATATTTTATCTCAACAGTTAAGATAGCCAACTAAATGAACTTCATTCAGTGTTTCCAACAGATCTATCATTGTGTTTTCATCATATAACGGCGACTACTAACCGTGTCCCAGTTCATTTACAGCCAATACTCCCCCTCACCCATAAAAGCCTGGAAGAAATCGTAGTGTTTCTTACGCGGGCACGTAGTTAGACTTTCTTTTTATCCCAGGAACCTCTTTGAGATGCAGATATCCCTTTTTTAGATAGGTACAGTTGCACCAACTGAAGAGTGCGCTAATGAGTTCACAAGTAGGTTATCTGCCCTGTGTTGTGTTACTGATCTCCATTCAATTGGCTTGCTTTTCAACGGAAGAAAAAATCAGTCTTCGCCTGTTGAGAATAGTGCTGGTTGCTCCTAGCATTACAACTGTTGCCCCCTATTTCGAACAATGATTGTGCTTCCACTGGGTTTATCGTCGTCTCTCTTCCAAACCTATGTAAATCTTCAACCCAGTGACAAAATTGTCGCTTTCAGTGCGATCTTCCGACACACAACACTGTGAGTTTGTGTGTGTGTGTGTGTCTGGTTCACCTTTGCTTCCAAGCAGGAAACAAAGATATCTCTTGAGTTCTTTTCTTGAATGCTTTCACCAAGTTCTTTCGAAATTCCGAGGAAATCATATCTGTGATTTTAATTTGGAAGTCACTGGGTGTTGGAATTGGAGCTTACGTGAACCAATTAGTTTGATTAGTTTACGAGAAATACACTCGTCCGCAAATCAGTTTGGCTTTCACGAGAGACTCAGCTGAATCTCTCGTTTATGATACTCTACAACTGAAAGTGCTGCACACGGGCCGCCTCATGTTTCAGTCGTGGGCTGTCGAAGAGTTTTCAGCAACCTTGTGAGTAATTTCGTTTATGAAAATATACTGCGATATCTCGAATATCATTCCAGATTTGGGTTCAGGTAGAACATTAGGTCGACGTAAATTCTGGGATTGTGCCTACCTGATGAGCCCCAAGAAGGGCGAAACCGGTCGTGGGCTGTCGAAGAGTTTTCAGCAACCTTGTGAGTACCTTCCCTTCTTTTAGTCGAATTCCAGTGAATTGGATTATAGTGAACCGGCAGGTGAACTGAACTCAGACACTGTCACTTGTTTCTTTTCGCTAACACCTGAACACTATGGAGCAAAACGCCATCATCTTGGTTGACCGTCACATTTGATTGACCACACAACGAATGCGGAACATTTACTCGGCGGGTTCCAAGAGGTTTGTCCTGCCTATTGACTTTATGGTGAATCGCGTAACCAGTGACGACAAAGTTCAAGCACACGGCGATTGAATTCATTTTAGCGGACGTTTTCGCCGTTACAAACGTTATGCAAATGTGATAGTAGATCACGGTCGCAAACCGCGGTAAACGTGGCTGAAATTTTGCAAAACTACTAAAAATAGAACAGCATGCTCCATCGATCATTTTGAAGGTCTGTGTTCCCCCACAAATCCAGGCCAATCGAACCTGTTTGGATGGACAAACATTTTCTAAACAAACGCGTAATTCTACTCAAAGTCCAGTTGTAGCAGCCTGTCCACTTACCTTTCATCCAGTTTCGATATGACGTGTACTGGTCTGGCTACCCAATAAGTTAGTTTACCAGGAGTGTGTGGCAAAGAAATAAAAATAATAACGCTAGATTGAGTATACAATAATAAAGAGGTCAGATGGAACAGG
>NW_008751685.1:194958-208865 GCF_000715545.1 Opisthorchis viverrini | reverse complement strand
AGAGAGTCGAAGCACGTGACCACGTCTGAATTGCGTGAAATTGTACAAAGGCGCGTTCTTGTAATTTTTCGTATTCAAACAAAAAACGGTTATGCAATTGACAAAATGCGTAACGTTATAATGGAAGCAAAATAAAGGTACAAAACACCACAGACGCAAAAATGCTTCTCTTGTTATTCATCATAGCCTAGTAAGGTAATGCTGGGTCCGAAGAGAGCGGATGGGCCATTTTCAAGCTGTCAAAAGTGGATTCTGTTTGAGAGCACGAACATCTGCATATCAACAGACCAAGACTGCTTTATTTGCACCGAGTTTTTTCCATTTCGGACTGTCGATATTTTCAACAATTCTAAAGATTAGCGGGATCTCAGACCCATGCGTTCTTAGTCTATACAGTCCACCATTAGATGAGATCACAATTAGAGAATGGGTAATCACTGATGGAGAGATGTTAACACCCGTTCAGATTGGAAATGTCGTTACTGCATGTTGTTACGAGACTCCCCGTCAATGTTCCTACATTGGGTGACTTCGTAAGTGTGCAGTAGTGCATATATATTTCTCGGCAGATTTAATTAAATGATCCAACATTTCAGGAAAATTGAGCTCTTCACGTTTAAGCAAGTGCCACGAAATTGCCTGCCTGCCTGCCTGCCTGCCTGCCTGCCTGCCTGCCTGCCTGCCTGCCTGAATTCGAAGCACCCTTGGATGCACCCAAGCGTATTAAAGCGACCAGTGACACCGGCAACTTTGTATCCACACTCGGGATTTCGACTCTGGTTGACTTCTGGTGGGTCGATAGCAACTAGTTTTCGCTTAAAAACACATTTTCAAGTAGAAATTAGTAGAAGTTTAACGATCCGATTTTTTCGATCGGTTGGTCCGTCTACACTGCACTCATAGTACTCACATTCAGGCTATGGCAACTTCGCAGCAGCCCGGAGTTTGTGTTCCCTACGGATTAGGTGTAATCACGCGACATCCCAATCCCAGCATTACTATGTTATCAGTAATTATCAAGGTTCACTGGAGAATAAAAAGTAAAATTTCCAGTACTCATAGGGTTGCCGAAAATTCTTCAACAGAGCCCCACCGGTTTCGTCATTCATATGCCTCGTGAATCTGGCACAGTTTTGGTCAACCTAGTTAGACGACAGATCGTACGCGATTCGAGTGAATACCACAAACGAGAGGTTCAGCTAGGATACAATGTAGTCGCCCACGAAGAAACGTGTCGATTTTGCCGCTGAGTCCTCTTACAGCTGAGCACGAGTTTACTCTTCCGTCTGAAGGAGATGACCTAGTTCACTGCATATACCACCCAAGGTTCATTCTGGTCAGCAAAAATCTGCGTGACTCAAAGTTCTATCAGGGAACTCAATACCCTAGAACACAAGCGCAACTGTCACGCCATCATTTTACTCATAACCTGCGGTATTCACCTGGCCTGTTATTTTTCACGATGGGGAATTGCATCGATGTAGCTTTCAACATTCCATGTTCCCGCATTAACTGTCGGCGCTACTTTTTTTCAGTCCGCGTATCCCTCACGTGGAACAAACTACCAACATCTGTTGTGGATTGTGGTAATCTCGAGACTTTCAAACATTCGCTTGACGAATACATAAGATCTCACCCAACTTCCCTCACCAACATTTGAGATGCAGATTACAAACAATAGAACATATATGTCATATCATTCCGTTTATCTGTATACATACACACACACCAATATCCTTTGGTCATTGTAAAGCAAAATGCTTTTTAGACCAATATAACCTTGATTTACCTTGAACTTCAGGGAGCAATATCATGACAACAAAGAATGAGCCTATCAAGTGATTAATGTAACGTCGATTAGGACATTTCTGTCATATCTGTCACAGCAGTTGGCTGCGAATTTTCGGCCACATGTACTCCAGCCTTGTATGACGCACAAAGTTACAGTCCGGTTAAAATTTGGACGAAATCCGGGTCTTCGAAAGTGTATCCTATTCTCTTCCTTTAAAGATGAAGAGAAAACGGTTTCATGTCCCCCTTGAAAATCTAGCAGACACAGGCGGGATTGGGAGCTATAAGCCAGTCTACGTTTTCTCCGAGGAAATGAGCTATGCCGGGTAGCTGATATAAATTCCCAACCAAATCCTTTGCAAAGACGTAACACACTACTCGTAAGGTTGCTGAAAACTCCTCGAGAGCCTACGGCCCGTTTCGCCTTTCTAGGTGCTCATCAAGTAGTGAACCATCTGAAACCAGAGATTCAACTCGATTGGGTTGAGCCTCCTGTAAATAAAAACAAGTGTGTGTGCAGATGAGAGTGATTTTCGATGATCGAATCCTGTTTTACATTTCAGTAGATCTGTGCAGAGAACCATCGTAAGTGAGCGGTGAATGAAGCACGCCTCCACGAGGGAATACACCTTACTGCGCCTACCCGATGAGCCCCAAGAAGGGCGAAACCTGTCGTGGGCTGTCGACGAATTTTCAGCAACCTAATGAGTAGTGCATTACGAATAACCACCTTACTATTGTTGACCAGAGTGAAGTGCACCGCTTAGTTGCAATCAACACATCCAAGTTTATTCAAACACTCCCACCAGGTGTATCTCGCCACAAGAGGCCATAAAGACCGTGAAAACTATAGGAATTGCTGCACTTTCACAAAGAGGCGCATAGAATGAGACAAATCAGCTGATCACAGTCATACAGTCAGCTTAATTTCTCGTCATTGACTATATTTTGTTTACACGAATACTTACAATTGCCATCCCTAGCCAATCTACAGCCGAAAAGTAGGATAGCCACATAACCTTGTCATATCCATCTCGCGAACTTTACTCTCCGTCGCGTGAATTCTGTAGGGAATCTGAAGATGTGGCAGCCAAATATTTTTGCTTTTACTGCGCTGGTGGTCCCAAGCGGAACCCATGCTTGAAAGCTTTTAGCAAAATCCAGTCACTTGGCACGTTTTTAATGAATAAATCACACTGGTTAGTTTGGACTCTCGTGAATCCAACTGACTTTTGTGCCAGCTGTGTGAAGTGGATAGAAAGCGCAGAGTCCTCTCTTATTATATGTTAGTTATAGTGGACTGCATTTCATTTGTAGATGGACTCGTTATGAATAAAGCAAGTTCCAACTTGTTGAGTGCTGCTGATTACAGCAGTTACTTTTTCGGGTATCGTCCTTCAATGACCACAAAAGATTCACCATGCGTGGGCAGGCAGTAGAGACTGTGTTGGTGTACCGACTGACATGCTGGGGCGACGTGAAACCAAGTTGCTCTTAATGAAAGCAGACTACTGACTTACTGAATCTTGAGATTTTGATTATTCTAGACTGGGGCGTAGTTTTAGGAGTTTTTTGAACAAGGGGAAAATGGCCGCACTTTTAGGTAACACTAGAATGGCCAGTGTCTCGATTCCCCTTGAACAGCCATAAAAGTCAAGTTTACCGTTTTTTCTCTCTGACAGTCATGCTCAACTGCACACCCGTAAGACACAAGATATATCGTGCGCATCCCAGTTTGCGTGTTTCAACCTTTATCCAGATTGGTCTATGGCACAACGGGGCGTATTCAGCCCTCCATCTTAACACTTGCAATTTCAACCTATGTCGTTTTTTGGGGAGCAAAAGCATCTCGGTGACAACGCGACATGCCTCCACAACAAATGCATTAGTTTGTTGTCATGGTGGCTGACTGAAATCTTCACGACAAACTGGACGTCATCAATGAATTTCGTCCAGGTAACCAAGTCCTTTGATAGCAAAGAGTTGTTTGTTTCCTTGGAAATTGAATCTCCAATTTGTGTTCAATTTATGGTATATAATGAGAAACAGGACGTTATTTTGGGCCCAGTTACCGCCGGGGCGACTGAAATTTAGAAGTGGTTGGGTATTGATTGTCACTTCCCCAACTCATTTGTTTGTGCTTCACTTACTTTGCTCATCTCTACTCGGCCTTGCCACAAAGGCCGTCCCGGATGACATTTGAGTATTGGCATGTGTGAATGTGCTAAGCTGACCAGTTGATCCACCCTCGTTCCTGTCCCGTTTGCTGAGCCTGCCTTGACTCGTTTTCTCATGCTTTCTTTGTGATCGCATCGCTGGTCGGAGTAACGAGACTGGCCTCGGAAGGGACGACCGCAACCCACACTACAGAGCCAACATTCCGGTAGTCGTTGGTTGGTGTGCGGATCTTGATACTGCATGGCACCTGGAAGACAGACTTGCGTACCTGTTGATGCCATGCATGCGGACAACTGAGGGATAGTCAAACCTACGCGTGACTCAAAGTTCTATCAGGGAACTCAAAACCCTAGAACACAAGCGCAAATGTCACGCCATCATTTTACTCATACCCTGCAACTGTGATTGTGATAACGTGACTGAATTCGTCCTAGAGAAGAAAACTTTTGGCAACATCCGCTGTAAATGAGCTGATGTGATATGTCAAACCTGAACTTGGAGAGACTGACACAAGCAACTTTCATGTCAAACAGGCAGTGAGCATCCGGTCACAAATAACGAAGAATGCAAAGCACTCCCAGAAGATATTTGCAATACCAAAGGTCGAGTCAGGTGGACGAACGAAGCCTACTCAGCTCTTGGTAAACTAGTGAGGGTGAATTGTGTTGGACCACATATTCTGATGAAGTAATAGTCTAGTTGAATGCTCAACCTACGCCTGTGAACTCAGGCCGATCTCATAAGGGTTTTAGAACACTGCGTTCAAATTTGACCGAGAATCGGTAGCACAGGTAATCATTTACTGGTAAGAACTCACTGAAGCGTACTTTTAGTAGCCATTATTTCCACAGTAATATTGGCAGATTGTGCGCATATGGTGCGCATCATGAGTGACAGTGCTTGGGTCCTCAAATGGACAAGGTGATCCAGTCAGCTGATCGGAAAAATCCTCAGGTTTGAAGCCATTGGACAGAGTTTCAGTCGCCTCCTTAGTTTGAAGTTCGACGAACACAGGTAATGATTTCGGTTTGGTCAACGTTTTCACGCTAGTTTTCTAGCTCGACGAACAAATTATCGGGAGTCTGATGAACCTCCTGTTAGCGCACCCGAACTGCCGATGTTTCGACACACCGACAGCTCTCCGTTATCTTTCTTTTGTCTTAGTTCGGTTTTTGAGCGACTGCTTTTCTACGGATTGTTAGTTCTGACACATTTTTGCAAATTTCAGAGCCATTCATGTCGCTGAAGTCGTTATAGCCAGTGCCACTGTCCGAGAGGATCAAGAGTACATTGTGTTTCAACATGACAAGAAAGATTTCGCCAAACTCCCCTCAGTATCGAACAATTTAATTCACTGTAAAATCAGAACAGAAATCCAAAACCGGTCCACGTGGGTTTCCGACCAGTAACACTGTCATGGCACTGGAACTAATTCAATCGTACAACGCTTAGTTCGACCAATTTTAGAATAGCATAGTTCGAGTTTACGTCTTGGATAAATGCATTTATTGAGTGATCATCTAAGCCCGGCATTGTGTCCATAAGCATTTTATGACTGGTCATAATTCGCACTGGTCATTGACCTAGAGGGCTTTGCCATATTCTTTAAGTGTTTAGGAAAACAAATCATTGAACTCATGAGGTCACTTTGATAGTGCGTCCCTCATTAAACTTTTTTGTTCACTGAAAAAAGAGAACTCGGATTAAAATCTCATAAAGGAAACTACTCACGAGGCTGATGAAAGCTCTTCGACAGCCCGCAACCGGTTTCACCCTTCTTGGGACTCATCGGGTAGGCAAAGTCACCGAGTTTCCGTAAACCTTATAATCTACTTGAACCCAAATTGGACTGATTTTGAGAAATACCCTCATTTGCAAATCAATTTGGTTTTCACCAAAGACTCAACCGAATCTCTTCTTTATGATATCCTACAACTGAATAAGCTGCACACAGGCCGCCTAATGATTCAGTTGGCATGATATTCAAGATATCGCAGCATGTTTTCATGAAGGAAACTACTTACAAGGTTGCTGAAAACTCTTCGAAAACAGTTCAATTTGGGCTCAAGTAGAACATAGGGTTTACAGAAACTCGGGGACTGCGCCTATCTGATGAGCCCCAAGAAGGGCGAAACCGGTCGTGGGCTGTCGAAGAGTTTTCAGCAACCTTGTGAGTAGTTTCCTTTATCAAAAAATATACTGCGATATCTCGAATACCGTGCCAACTGAAACATAAAGCGGTCTATGTGCAGCATATTCAATAGTAGAATATCATAAACGAGAGATTCAGTTGAAAACCAAATTGATTAACAAATGAGTGTATTTCTCGAAAACTTGGATTAAAGTTCTGGTCGGCGCAGATGAAATGACTTTGATGAACCGAACGGATTTTAAATCACTTCAGTGATCCACCAACTGGTCTATCGAAACCATCTCGATACAAACGCAAATCGTACCGTACTGTGTACCAGTACACTCGATCGATCAGAAGTGCAGACCAACCATGTCGAACTTCTGTTCCGTGATTCGTGTCGAATTAGTTATGTGTGCCAGCAACGGACTGACTGGATCCTCTTTGTATTGGATCGTGCAAACACACAACAACGAAGTTCAGCAGATGCGAATACGATTAGTGTGCTTTGTTTGGACTTCAAGTGGAACGTTTCACTCTAGAACTGAGCACTGTCACGACCAGTGGCACAAGGTTGCTTCCAGAAACTACGGCAAACATGGTGCAACTCTCACAAACCTACTAAAAATAGAACATGCATCATCATCTACTGCGGCTTGCAGGACTGAGCCGCACATCGGATGACTCGTTCTTTGAATTCCTTGTCAGTTTGACAACAAAAAACGAAAATTTCACTTGCGTAGCTACCTACTCATCCGTTTCTCTGCTTTATGTGACCTTAACCGCGGTAACAAGTATTCCTTTTTTCATAGAGGGAAATTCCACTGGTGTAACAAATTCACTGACATCCACTTCGGATCTAATCGATTGGTCATATGACTACCACGAGTCTTTTTTATCATCGTGCTTTGCCTTGACGAGCCACGTGATGCGAACGTCCGGCCGTACTCACCATAACGCAGAAAAGCTATGCAGGGCCAAAAGTCGGGTACACCTTGCCAGTTCTAAAAAAAACTCACTTTTCCTTCTAAAGAAAACATTCAAACGGTTCAAATATCTAATCGGTCAGGAAGGCAATAGTTTAATTTGAGAAGTGTTAAAGCTTTAAGAGGTTTGAGTGCACTTCACCGCGAAATGGTGAACAGCGTTCACTTAGTCCTTCTGGCTATCCTGTTTAAATTTGCATAGAAGACGGTCGTAAACAATCCATGTTTGAAGTGCGGGCAAATGAAGAAATGTAACACATTCTAGCTGCCTTGACGCAGTTTTTTTTCTTTTCATTCAGTATGTATTGATGTGTTCGGACAACCACATGGTCATAATAGATGCGTTTTGTCACAGTTCGGTAATAAATCTCGAAATGTCAATGACTCAATGAGGACACACGGACCGAGACAAATCGATGAGCAACAAAGACGCCAAAACGAATCATTTATTTCATTATTCAGCCGTTTTTGGTTATTGTGTTACTCTAAACTTGGCGCTGATCCATCCTCGACCAAGCAGAGTTCGAAAATCAAGGCGGTCATATTCTTTTGTCACGGTCATCTTGCATTTTATTGTTTCCAAGTGCGAGTATCCTGAAAGTGCTTGGAAACTAAACTGTAGCAACCGAAGGTCACTTATCCAATACGGCTCCAATGTTTTTGAACTGAAATTACGGGATTCGTGGTTGAAAAGTCCAGGTAAAATCCGGTGGTTGAAATAAAACGGGTTCTCTTGAAACCAACTGATCTTCGTAATGACCGTGTAAAGCGGATGAAAAGTACAAAGTCCGTTCCGGCTACCTGTTAGTTTCGATAAAAAGGAACCCCGTTTCAGCCACAATTATCGTCCCCATCAGTGTGACAGGGTCACCGTTTTTGAACACAGAAATCACGACCCGGTTGCATCAGACTCATAATACCGCTGTGACTAGGATTTCGGTGTCTGGGAATCCGGATGGGCTTGCACGGATTGTCATTCAATACAGCTTCCCTTTAGAGGAAAAACCAATATGGATACAGGCAGTGTCACATGTGACTTCGCTTCATCAGACTAGCCCCTGGGATTCTGCAGCTCCGAGAAAAACGAAACGGGCCTGCACAACAACAGCATGGTGTGGGGCTACGTTGAAACGAAGGTATTGGTACACCGTCTGGCTCGTTAAATCCGATCATGTCACACCTGAGATTTTTTATCAGACGCCAGAAACTGGCTGGTCTCGTTACTGTGTGCAACTAGTGACCTGAAGCTGAAGAGTAATGCAGTTTGGGGTTTGATTTTGTTGCTTTTCCCTTTTTTGTTTGAATGAACCTTTCAAAATAATTGAGATGATGTACATCTAACCCGGCTGATTTCAACCTCATACAAGTCAATCTCACTAACTTTTCACTCTATGAAACGGGCCCAGAATAAAAGAGCACAACATCATACGGGTTGCACACGAATTTGGCTTTGTCAAGAGGCTGACTGAATCCAGCTGAATCTCTCGTTTATAATGATCCACTGGATTCATTTGAGTCTTCTGTCGAAAACAAATTCCTGTGAAAATGAGTAGTTGTCAAAATATATCCAATCAGCTGAATCCTCGTTTATAATGATCCACTGGATTCATTTGAGTCTTCTGTCGAAAACAAATTCCTGTGAAAATGAGTAGTTGTCAAAATATATCCAATTGGGTTCAATTACAACATAAGATTGCGGAAAACTCGCGGATTGCGCCTATCTTATGAACCCCAAAAATGTTGAGAACGGTCGAGGGCTATCGGTAAGCTTATGAGTAGTGTGACGCCTAGACAACATGCTACAATTTCCTTTAAATGCAACGCCTGACCTCGGAGGATCCACCAGTCTATCGATTCGACGTTTTTGGCTGTCCATACAAGTACTACGAGTGATCGTGCTATGAGGCGGTCTCGGAGTAAAGTCGTACTGTCCTCTGCGACAAGAGTTTTTCCCACAGGCGACCAGCATGTCCATATTTATGGAAGCAGCGATGCTGCCTTCCCCTGAGGAAGGATGGGCCAGAAAAGGTCAGCCCCAAAAACCGCACGCTCCGATTGCCCAACGGTTGACGGTGACCACCGGCGCAGTATCCAATACGGTCGAAATACTTTAAAACCAAAGAGCCCAGTGCTGCTCAAAAGGCACCTGCTGTGCGCAGCCGCATCAGGAATGAGACAGTAATGCCTTATTCCCTGCGCCCTCGGGTTAGGCCAACCCCCTGCAGCCGAGCAGGTCAGGCTATTGAGTCATCGGCTCCGGGCAGGGTCCCCAAAGAAAACCCTACATTCTCCCACTGCCTCGTGGGTCAGACTTTCGAGTCAGAGGCTCAAGGTGGGGTACCTCAACCAAACCCCCTTCCTCGGCCTGGGTAACCGGGAAGTATCATTTGCCCGCGCAGTTCGGTGTCCACCGATATACCTCCCGAACCCTTTCCCACCACACAAACAAACGTCGCTAGGTCACTTTGGTATTCCAAATATTTGGGCACTTATGTCGAATTTCCGGCAAGCACCATCCGTTTTATGGCCTAATGCAAATCAGTCAGAGATAATTACGAAATTGGTCTGTGATTAGTCTAACACCCTCACCTAATGACAACTGTCCGTACGACTTTGCAGGGAGTAGGATAGAATACAAGCAGTTACGACCAAAACCACACGGAAACAGCAGGTGTTTTGACACACGCGCAAGTTAAGTACATCTTCGTGAACTGAGATTAGATACAGAGTAACTGAACGATGGTGTAGTGAGTTCGAAATTAATCTCCTTATTCAAACAGAACAGCCCAAGGAATCCTCCTATCCGAAGGCGACTTGGATGATCAACTTCCATGTCGCTACAAAGCCGATGGGATTACCTTGCTGGTGCGCCACAAACAGAACATGTTCACATACTGGAAAGTGATTTCGGGAAGTTTTCAAAAATGGCGTAAAAATGCTGAACACAGGAGTACACGAACTACCAAGGGATATAGTTCACAAATCAGAGAACCCAGAAATCGGGAACTGAAATGGCATGTTCACAAAGCTAAAGTTTATTCCAGCTAAGCGGTTTGAAAACTAGTGACCAGAGTTATTTCACGCTGCTGTTGATAGGAATCATAAGGGAGCTGACATTAGTAAGCAGTATACTGCGTCTATATCTCACGAATTTGTGTCAACGGTGCGTCCCAAGGGAAATATTGCGTGGAATCTGCGGGTAGAAATAGACCGTGTTCATGTGACGCCCCTCGATGGACGATACAGTTAGTTCAGCTGCACTCAAACACAAGAGGTCCTGCTTACTTGGCGGAATGTGAGACAAACAAAAACCAGATGGAAAGGCATATACAAATGTGCCGATTCTCTCTTCAATTTCAACATTCCATTAGATTACCTGCTACGTGAAGGACGCCGACCTCTATCAATCAAGCATGAAGTTCCGGATAACCGAAGGTATACAGAGACAGACAACGAGTGGTAAGTGTCCGAGCCTCCTGTACGTTATGCCCATTGTTCAGAACTACATGGAATGGGATGGTGAGAATCAGTGTGCTTGTTAATTGGGGCCCAATGGGCACAGAAATACTAAGGAAAACATGCTGCACTTTTCCAGGGGACACGTTTCACAGCCGTGACCTACCTACGTCAACTTGTCGAGCGAGAAGTCACGCCTCGTCAACAGGTAAACAGTAACATCATGTGACCAATACTGACTCATTAGCTCCATAGGTTAAATATTCCATTTGAGTCCTTTTTCCTATCATACATTCCCATTTTATATCAAGCGTAACGGTTGGTAACGAAAACCGTGATCTTTTGTTACATTTTGCATCACTGTGTTTTATCCCACGGCTGTTTTCTGTAGAAAGATGTATATTCTCAGAGCAACACTACAGGATTTTAAATGTGGCTTGGCCGAGACTTATCAAGTAGTGGAGTTAACTCATTTGAAGACTTGCATTGGCCAAGTATTCGTTCTTTCATAATCTGTACTCAGAAGCACCAGAGATATACGATGAAACTGTTTAAAACCTCAATGGGTCTTTCATCGGGGCGAGATGCCTCAGTGGTTGGAGCAGAAAGTCGGAAGGTCCGTGGTTCGAACCCGACCTCTGCCTCTCGACTTCCCGTCTAGGCTTGGACGAACTGACAGTATCCCAGCCCTCGTGCTTCCTTCCGGTGGCACGGCAGCTAGGCACCGAAGGGGTGTTAAAGCTGAACCATTATCGATCGTTATCAATCCACCCTAAATTGGGAAACTGATGGACCCCGGATAAAAAATAGAATTCAACTGGGTTTTCCTACCACGAACGTTTCCAGTTTGAGATTCTGACATACAAAACCCAACCAACCATTTTCTCCCAGTGGAACGCACCATGTGAAAAAGCCGAATGAATTACAAAAAAGCAGAACGTATAAAAATAGTATTGGCAAATGCGAATGGACAATAATTATATATATATATCAAATCTGTACAATCGACGGTAAGACCGTCACCTGATCTAACGTGATTCGACCTTGAGCAACTTGAACTTGACCAACCACCGCAGAGATCCGATCACCTAAACGAAGGGTGAACAGCCCATTGTCCGTTGCAGCTTGTTTTGTCCGCGGATACAAGTGTCGTGGAATGTAAGCGTCCTGATGGACGCCTATGTCGCAAAACGCTCCGAACGTGGTCACATTTTCGACCCGCCCGCTAACACGCATACCGGGTTTTAGGTCTGTCAAACTCATAGCCGATGAATGAAACAACGGGAGGAAGTGGTCTGAAACAGGAAGTACGGAATTGTAGGTCATCAAAGTAAATCGGCCAACTGTGAAGTCAAACGAGAATTGGCGCCTTAACGTCTGTGGAATATATACACTCACAAGGCACACCATTAGTGTCACGTATAGTGTGTATTAAATGTCGTTAGGACTACCACAGACAGACGATTAAAACAACTGGTCAACATAAACAATCGTTCAGCTGTAACACAGCTGTCATGGAAGCAAGGGGGGCTACGATACTGCTAGGTTACTCGAACCTAGACAGCAGCAGTCGACGGTTAGGTTGCAACCTCGGATCTAACGATCAGTAAGTTTGCGAATTAACCATTGAGGGATCTAAATACAACGTTCTCCCGCCAACGGAACCTGTGAAATTACGCTCCATGCATGTGCTGGCTCATTATTTGGGAAATTTCACATCATACATCACACAATAGCAGCTTCTTTTGCGCACGTCGGTCGTTACAGTCTGTAGAAGTTTTCCCTTTGTCTCACCATTAACCTCATTCATTCTGAGTTCCTTCTACGACGTACAATGAGTTTGGTGAAGCTACGAGGAACTACCGCTTATCGGCGGATTTGCTTGCTAGTCTTAGATTTTTTTATAGCTAGTTCGGTGATCTTGCCAAGTGGGGTACCTTTCATGCACAGATTGAGTGTTGTCCACAACCAATCTTGGGCACCAGATCCCATCAATTATGTACAACCTGGTATAGCTCAACACGCGTAGCACGTGCCTGATATATGTATTTCTGTCACCAGTTACCACTGTCAGATTTGTTCGAAAGACGGTTGTTTTACTACCCATCAAATAGAGATTCATCACAGAGTTTTCTACTCATCGAGCACACCCCCCCCCTGGCGAGTTCAGACAGCTGTACACTAGGTTTCACTAACCTATGCACTAGGGTACCCGAGAAACTGAAAAAGACTAGCATCCCGTGCGATGCAAACAGGTCCTTCTAAAAGAAGGGTACGTCAACTTGGGTTGCTTGTTCAAGAACAACCCATCAAAGGTCAAGATGCACATCTTGATAAAAAATGATATCACCTTCTCGTTCATCGAAGTCCAACGGTCGACTGAGAGCTTCCACAATGTCACGCACAGTGTCCAATCCAAAATTGTTCACACAAAAACGCTTCAGCCTCTCATCCCCTTCAAAAAAGTGTAAATGAAAAAGGATGAAAATTTGTTGTAACAAAACAAGCACGAAGTAATAGGTTCGATAAATCGTGGAAAATAAGCTAAACCGTATCAAACTCCTCACAAAGAACGTTTGTTGAGAGTTGACTAGTTACCACAGAACTTCTACGTCTTGTAAAAAGCCCAGTGAAGTCACAGATAGCGACAAAACAACAGGTGATCGACTCCAAACGTGTATGAAAGTACACACCACAAACAGCCCTGTTCACCGGTGCAAATTGAGACTGACAAACAACTCCTTCGTATTAGTATGAGGAAATCTATGACTGTAATGGCGAACGATGTTTTCCAGATGGCAGGTATTCCAACTCTTTCAAATTTAACAAAATATCAAAAAGCTAAATGGTGAGATGAATTCACAGCATTCTGTCAATAATATTAGAACGAACCATTGAGGAAAGTCCGAGAATGAACTCTAGATGCATGTGAAAACTGCGGTTTGAAAGCCAACTTCGGACAGAAGTGAAAACATGATCTTTCTAGTTCATGTCGCTCCGAAGTTTTCTTTACCTTTGTCGTGCCTCCTCCGGTTCACATCTCCCCTATGGGTCCCGACTTTATTCCTCGTTCTATGTCTTTCGCCATGCTTTAATCGTTATAAGAGCAGTGGCTCAGTAATTAGAGCGCGAATTTAATGACAGGAGGATCCGAGGTTCGAACCTGATCTCTGCATTTCGACTTCTCCTGTCTAGGTTTGGTGAAAGGAAGAAGGCCTTCGCTGCGGAGTTGTTTATTAGAAAACATCAACTGGACAGTTACAGGCTATTGGACCGGGAAGCAAAACTCTCGTATGCATCTTGTTTACAAAAACTGAATATCCATCTTCTCCTTGAACGCGTCTTCCTGAACCTTCCTGGATATT
>NW_008751685.1:166620-194707 GCF_000715545.1 Opisthorchis viverrini | reverse complement strand
TGGGTTGGAGGATATTCACTGACTGTTGCTCAAATTCAAGCAAATGCGACGCCCCAAGTTCCGTAATAGATCTCACTTTCCAAGAGAGGCCAACGAGAGAACATACTACTCACCTGTCCAATCAGTAGTATCCACCGTTACAGTGGTAGAATCCCAGCCCCCACACTTCCTTCAGGTGGCGTGGCAGCTAGGCGCCGAAGGGGTGTTACAGCTAAACAGTGCGTATCTAATAAAACTGCTCCTGAAAACAGGATACGGTGAGGCGATCGATCAACTGGCTTACGAATTCCATCACACAACCAGCGTTGGCAGTGCAATCGCATCAGGTGGTCGGATGGACAAGCAACTGAACTGTTGGTAAAGGCTATTCGTCAGACTTCAGTATCACTGATCTGATGGTGCTACGACATGTGATGATCATACACAAGCAATAATCTTTTTCAATCAAAACATATTCATCAGGCTTGACAAAGGTAAACAACGCGAAACACCGCCGCTTTGTGGACGCTGTGTTAGTTAAAGGAAGGCAGACTGGATATCAGTGAGCAACGTTCACATCCGACGTGATGCAGTTAGCCAGACAAATAAATTTTCCCCAATCTTTAATGTTTCTGAAGATATGAAAAGCTTTCGTGGTAGGCTTATTCAGTCTGGTGAAAAAAATTTACACTTGTGAAGATGTAAGCCGCATACCAAACGACACGAAGACATTATTTGGGTAGATTGGTATGCGAATGCGATATGTACCAAGAAGTGCGATATTTGCTGCATACGTAGTCTTCAAGGTTATCCCTGAGAAGTTCTTTCTCCGATTACGGAGCTGAATAGAGTCGGTCATGAAGGGGAATTCTGACGAAATCGGGAGCATACTCTCCAGGGGCTTTCACGTGCCTACAGCTGTTAGAGAAGAAGGATTCGAGAAATGCGTCAGGCGACCGACAACGAGTGGGGTGGCCTTTTGTAGGTGTGCACGTGTTTGAAAACGCAAACATGTGATCAATGCATTCACGACCCGGACAGAACACAGCATGTTTTTTCACTATTCTGCTTTCAAAAAGTTCTGTTGAGCCTACCTAGAATGGCATGGTGAGCAATTTGAAAATAACGTTGATTAGACATCGGTGTCCCGATAGCTCACGTTCTGATATGACATTTTTCGAAGATAAGAGCGACGTCCCCGAGTTTCCGTCAACCTTATGTGTAGTGCATTACGAATATACGTGTACCGCGATATCTCGAATATCGTAGTGACTGAAACATGAGGCGGCCCGGTGCAGCACATTCAGTTGCCTGGAAACATCACAAACGGGAGATTCAGCTGGGCTCCAGGTGAGTCTCCCGCAAAACGGAATTTGTTTGCGAATGAGTGTAGTTCGCTAATTTCGTGCAATTCGGTTTCAAGTAGTACATGAGGTTGACGGAAACTCGGGAACTGCGCCTACCTGATGAGCCCCAAGAAGGGCGAAACTAGTCGTGGGCTGTCGACGAATTTTCAGCAACCTTATGAGTAGCGCATTAAGAATATACACAGATTTCTTTACATGCATAAATTCTTCCTTGTTAGGCAAAATAAAAATTCACATGAACAGTAAATCTGAACACACCGCCTAATTTATGCGGATGATTAAATCATCGGAACAAATTACAGGAATAGGTAAGCCACACATTTCGGCCATGACCACAATCTTCGATAAGCAACCTCAGGTTACTCGAAATAGATTCTCTGTAGTACAAATAAAGCCGAATAAATAGGATCAAGTTAACTGGAACTTACGATCAGATGCCTTGAAAAGAGCATTGGCCTTCTGACGGAGCGCGGCTGTTCCCACATCCGGAAGCTCAAAGCCAAGAGAGTCGATGATGCTGGAACAGTTGGGGAACACAAAAGTTCCTGTTAACCATGAGCAGTGGAAAAAAGGAAGCCCTGTACACGAATCCGAAAAAGTTGTACGTCCAATAAGGTCTTGTTACTGGTGAACCTGACAGGATAGCATTATGCTTCTGACAACACGCGTATTGTATGCGGACGTGGACAAACCGTGCGGGAAGCAGGTTACGAGATTGTCATGTCTTTCAGATGGGATAGGTAGACCAGTCAGTAGCGGTATGGCAAAGGTTGTTAGCAATCAACACAACCTTCGATTCAAAAGCATCCACGTCCTAAACTTCGTGCAATGATTTTGAAAACATATCAGGATTGCTGAGAAGCAGAATTTGGATAAATCCGATTGGACAACGCAAATGTTAACACAGGTCAGCTCTTGTGGTGATAATTTGCACTTGTCATTCAAGCAGAATCAAAAAGCTTTTTTTCCCGGTGCTTTTCTAGGCTTTGGCACTCTGTGGATTGGAATAAGCTCTTCTGGTTAGCTCTTCTCGAACAGGATTGATTCCAAACAAAAACATTACCACTTGTACAGCTCGTTAGTACAAGGAATACCTCCAGAACTGGTGTTTGAAAGAACCCCACACAAACGCACACATTGTCTCTCACACGAGATGATGGTATCCAAGCCACTAACAGGACAATTACGCAAAACAGTATTGTGAAGTTTTCATATAGGAAACTACTCACAAGGTTGCTGAAAACCCTTCGAAGTTATTCTCGAAAACGCATATTCCACCCCTTGTACAGGCAGTTGAAGATCTTTATTTTGCAGTCAAGCAGGTCAGCAGGCACTTGCCAAACCTCTAGCTGTTCAACTTGAAATCTACCCCTACGTAAGTTGTTAGCCAGCAAACTGTTGCGATTCAGACTGATTATTCCGAACCATTCGAAATTTCTGTTTAGATTGGTGTCTTTAGCATTCCGATAGGGTGGCAGAAATGTTCCGTTGAGGCCAAGTTGGTTCGGTATGTAGTGCTGCCAAACACAATCTACTTGTACCTATTGTGAGAATATGAATGGAAGAGCAGGGTGGCCACCTTATACAAAGTCAAATCATTCTAAAAGCAGTACCGTATCCGTAAAAAAGCCATGCTGTTGACATCGGTATCAAACTACATCAACTGTCTCAAAATGTTAACCCAATAAAGGAAAACGTCGAAGGGTAATTCGAGACCCTACGGCGTCAGATTGGTGTACCCTTGAATCTGAAGGGACGTGTGTATCAAGCTACAGTACGGGCTGTTTTGTTGTATGGCTGTGAGACTTGGCCTATTCGAGCAGCAGAACTGAGACGTCTTCAGGTGTTCGACAATCGTTGACTTAGAACCATGGCTCGTGTGAGTTGGTGTCGGCGAATCCGTAATGAGACAGTTGGAAAGTGCGTTTTCGGTTGTGAAACGGGTACTTCCATTGAAGAATATGTCCAGCACCAGAAGCTGCCTTGGTTAGGACATGTGTTGCGTGTGCCGAACCATCGTTTGCCAAAGACGGTGCTGTTTTGCATGCTCAGTTGAGTGGCGGAAGCAGAGAGGTGGCCAACCCTTGACCTGGCAGAGGCGTATGAAACAGATCACGAAACGCTTGGGAGCTGTCGGTGCTACTCGCTTTCCAGGATGGGAACCGCGTGATCCTCACTGTGCCTGGTTGGAGACACTACAAGATATGGCTGCCAACCGATGTCAGTGGCGTTCTTGTTGTTAGTTTCCATCCAGATTGCTTGAATGAGTGTCTGGAGCTGTAGAAAAGATTGTAGTAAGCTAACACTAAGTCCCTTCGCCGGCACCCTTATTTTCTTCGCAGTAAACCTTTCAAATAAATCATGGTCGTACGGCAGAGTAGCATTGGTGTTGAAAACTGATGTCATGCTGTCGATGATGATGACGCGTATATGAAGCAGTTCACTAAGGGACAATTAATCAAAACCAATCGAACGATGATGATCACGACAAACGGTTACCGAGAAGACATACTACACATAGGACATACTTTCGAGCAATATCATAAGTGTCTGGGTGAACTGCAGTCTGATCTAGTGGATTGAAAGAAACCACCTCCGAAACGGTGCGCGGTTGTTTTTGTTTCCGTTTTGATGTACTGATAGTAGGACGCTTGCGTTTGGAACCCGGGCAGACGGGTAGGTCTGAATGGTCATCGTCACTGGAGATTGAGATCATGTCCACATCCCTATGGGAATAAAACAGAAAGACGCGGAGTTAAAAGAATGGGGTGGAGAATTTTGAGAGGAAACGTAACTTGACGGGATAAAAGGACAACAAGCCAATGGACAATGTATCCACAACCTATCCGCATGCTCAAACAGGTCCTCACATCTTGATCAGATATTGAGCTGTCTCATGCAAGCGAATTATGAGATCGGATCTCAAACAGCTAGGAATTTACATCACATCGTTAGTTACCAAATCTGTAATCGCATTTCTTGTAAAACACTGGCCGAGCTCAAGAACTACTTGACTGATGTTACCCAAACATTCGAAGAACCACGTCAGTACACGACAAACTACGATCAAAACGCAACGCATATTCAAAAATGGATGGACGCGCGACGAGATAGCCCGAAACTGTACTAACCAATTACTTCAGAAACATGACGATATGAAATGGAGTAATAGTTGACCAGGGGCGACAAAATATCACAAGCCAAGTTCGGTCAACAGCGAACGAACTCATCCAAACTATCAATGTTTCGCAACATACTCACAGTTCTGAACATTCCATGCTCAAAACAGTTCGGGATTGGAAGATTCCCGCCTATCGACATGTCTCCACAGGACAACTCCTACATTTTCTCTACGAGGAATATTCTGCTACGAACTGTAAACTATCGATCACGTCTAAATCACTCCCACGGCAACTGAACAGCAAAGCGCACACAAACGAATATTCATGACCGCATGAGTTCATGTGAGCGAACTGCCACTGAGCAAAAAGAAACATTTTTGAAAACAACATGGCCTGGTTAATCAGATCAACTAAACAGCTGGGTGCAGTGTTGTGAAGAACGGGTCTCGAAAACAAGTTTTCATCGACTGAAAGGTGCAAAACCAAAATGTTCGGCAAAAAACTATAGAAAAGCGTTGTGTCTTGTGACAGAACCCAGTTCCGATTTCAAAAATACCACAAATCATGAGACCACCAAATCAGTGAAGCAGCGGGGCAATGACACAAAAAAACAGCTACATCCAGCGATTATTCTAACCAATATACGCGGTTGCTGCATGGAAGAGAGAACAGAACAGCACGAAGACATTTCGCTCCTGCAGCTGACGACGAACGTATGAGGGTTGTCACAAACAAAGCAGATCACATGGGCGAAACGCAGTAGCATCAGGCGATGATGCGGCTACCTATCGCCGCTTAGAAAACGATTGGAATTCGAGGTTCGTGAATAAAATGAGTCGATGTCTGAAGTGGCTCAGCCGCAAATGTGAACGCACGGTGGGACCGACACGAACACCGGAAAATGAACGAGGCAACTACCCATTACCGCACGATCAACAACAAATGTCAACAACCCGGAAAAGCCACAGGAAGACTTGATTGGTATTAGCAACGGATACTAGGTTTCAATAAACATTGGGCAGAAAAACTGAAAGAAACCGAAAAAAACATAAGGACAGGATGTTAGTGCCATTCGATATGAGTTCACCGCTCACATCGGCTGACCGCCAACATAAATGTTGCTGAAAACTTGAATGGGGTTGTCGAAGATGGATATGTCTGTGAACTCACGACAAAGTAACCAAAGTAACTGGGTAACAGTATGAACTGAAAGAAGTACAGCTGAGACCATCAACATCGGAATTAACCGCGGAAGCGACAACGCAGAAACTGGATTAGGTTTAGTCGGCCGAGTAAATCAGTCATTGACGTAATTCGCCCTGAATGGGGCACATCAGGTGGCTATTGCGCGACCGATCGCGCGTTCCTATAGTTGATAGTTTTACCATATAACACGGTGCCACACAGTCGCTAATCACTGTTGCGAGCATTGTGTAATGCGAAATGATCTCTTGGCTAAGTTAGTGCGATGAAGTTTTTCAGCGCTGACTACTTGAGAAAAATGAAGTAGTCTAAATTGAGGATATATTTTATGGCCCTAGAAATCGCCTTAATGGGACGGTTGTCAATCCCAAAAAATGAGTTCCTCACGTTGTCCGTCCCTTCCGTAAAGAATGGATGCAAGGAAACAACACATTGGTCAACGATATCTTTCTTCAACAATATCCAGTTTACAAGGGAGGCCAGCAGAGGACAACAAACTTGCACTCTTGGAGACGTTCATTACAATTCTGAACCGTCACAGCCATCAAACTATCATCAAAGTAGCCACGACGAAGCAATACTACAGTGAACTGCAACGCAATGCGGCATCTAGTTCAAAGAAGAACCGTCTTTGCGCATATTTCCATGGTAAGGGTCATCTAAGAAAATTCATTTGGAGATCTCTGGAAGCCGCGAGTTGGCCACTTCGACCGAATAACAGGAACACTGTGGAAGTGTCGTTCCACAAATCAAGGAAGGACTGCGGGGCTTCTAAAAACACGTTGTGACGGTGTTCCACAAAGCTGACAACACATTAGAGAAAGCACACTCGAAAGACTAATGATAGTAACAATCGCTCAGCTATAATATCCTTATGGTGGCTAGCTGCCATTTCACCCAATGAAGGCGCGAGGGCTGGGATACTGTCAGGTTGCCCAAGCCTAGACAGAAATAATCGAGATACTAGGGTTAGGTTCGAACTACGGACTTTCTAATCAACAAGTTCGCGCCTTAACCACTGAGGCATGTCGAGCTCAGAAGCACACTCAAAACGGAAAGAAAAAACTGATTATGCGTAAACTTCAATGCAACGGCTGTGGGATATTCTATGTGGAAGGAGGCGATTTATCGAAACTGAGCAATACGAGCTTGCTTGTAAAAGACTGAAGGTGAAACCAACCAATGGGATTGAAGGAAATCAGGGACTGTTTAATGGGAGGTAGTATAGCAATCCAAACAAGAAACAAATAGAGGAACATCGGGGAGCAGAGTTAGGGAACAAGCCTCAACAAACTTCCAACATTCCATCAATGGGGAGGAACGGGGAGGGTGAACGGATTTCAAGAATGCGCCAGAAACGGTTGATGAACAAAACGAGACAACCAGTCACATCACATCACAATGAACCAGAAACAGCAAAACAATAATCTAAAACTAAGAAAAGTGTTCAGTATGGAGATTATACCGTTCGGGGAATCAGTCAAACGTGAGAAAAGTGCGGCGGACTGCTAAGTAGTTCATTAGGCTTAATGCGTGATTGTGAGCAAGGAAGAAGGATACATGCACGAACGGTGAAAAGCCAATATCTCCTTGAATGATGCGGATGAAACGCAAAGCTGCTGCCGAGCTCAGCAAACAGGCTAACAACCAACGAACGCATATTATCTAGCAATAGTAAATAACAGTATTTCTGTTGAACCCGTTCAGCTGTAACACCCTTCCGGTGCCTAGCTGCCATGCCACCCGAAGGAAGCACGAGGGATGGGATACTGCCAGGTTGCCCAAGCCTGGACAAGGGAAGTCGAGAGGCAGAGGTCGGGTTCGAACCACGGACCTTCCGGTCAATAGATTCGCGCTCTAACCACTTGGGCCATCTCGCCCCCTATTTCTGTTGAAGCTGCTTTCGTTTAAATGGTCCATCTTCTGACCCGATACAGATATTCTAGTTAGTCTGCATCACAGCGGACACCAGACTTGGCAGTATCCCACCCGAAGTACAACCATACGTTGTAGACTTACAAATAATCCGGTACGAAACAAGGAAACCGCGCCATATATGGTCGAGATTCTTCATGAAAAAAACTTACTTTGATCCGTCCAATTTCACAGTCGAATAAGGGGGACGAATGCGCACAAATCCAGCACACTGAGCAAACGTCGTCGGTCCAATACCTTTGACCTAAAGAACAGATATGAAATAAGTTAACAGGTCCAGAGTGAGTTCGAAGAAGTTTGGGCGCTGTGGGTTGTTGATTCATGTTGAAGGTGCTGGCTAACGAGAGACTGGTCAACATACTGTCATATGAATAGCATGTGTACCCTACAGCTTACGCGTGCGTGAGCACGTTTCACAGCTGACCCTGGGACATGATCGTCATGTGACGCGCGGCCTGTTGTGCTTGAGTCGCCCTTGTATGAGAAATTAAATTGGATCGAATGGAAGAGACACTTCAAGACACTAAAGGAGTTGTTGACACGCGAAGGTGTCATGTGACCAACAAATGATTCAGCAGAGCACCTCTGCACATATAGGTCGAGATTTTGATTCAGTGTGCGCAGGCTATCAAACTTGACCTGATAGTCCTCACGTAATGCATCCGAATTTCGGGACTTGATGCGATGCCCATTCTGTTGATCGAAGCTTACTGAATCCCCTGACTGGTTCGTTCACCGGCTCACTACCTGCCTTCACCTTTTCGCGGATCAGTATTTTCGTAAGAGCAATTTCGATTCTGATGAAGGGAACTTCTTCCGATTTCGCACCTCTATGGATTTCCATGAAGTTGTTGGCATTTATGGACAGAAGACTAGCTACTTCGCTAGGATATCAGTAGCTCTGTGCGTGTTGTTCTTTCAAGCTCGACTGCCGAACTTATTCGCCGCTGGAGAGCATCAGGATGGCTATGATGCTTCTGCCGCCTGGACTTACTGTTGACAATCCCTAGAGCGTAAACGGCTTGGTTTCTGGGAGAGTCCATTTTCCGCCGCGTCCAGAGAATGCCTTGTCCCCATTGGCTCTCGGACTAGGGCAAAAACTATTGCCTCCTACGCTCGAGTCTGCCCAGACAAGTCAGTCGACTGAGGCGGGGGCCACCGCGCGTGATGTCGTGCCTCTACCTACGGATGAATGTGAAGTTGGCCCAACGCCTACTGTCGAACTTCCTGCGACATCGATTGAGCCCAAGGGCGACATATCAGATGAGCAGCTGCCACAGCTACAACGACTCGCTCTAAGCTTTTTGATATGGAACAGGGTAAATTCATGATTGCAGATTGCCCCAAGCCCGATCAGCTTACTCAGCACTTATCGACTTACTTCAAGATCACGCCTCTCACCTTTCTACCTATTGGGCTAATCTTTTGCTACGAAAACCGCAGCTGATAGAACCGTGGAGCCTCAGGGTTCCAATCCACTCGACTGCACCTCTTTCTTTTGCCATTTTCTGCGCTGGCGTGCTACACACACTCAACACACCGGCACAGCGCGCCTCAACTGCACGCCGCGTCAGCCCTTGAAGAGAGCGTCATCAAACACTAGGCCGTGGCGATAATGATAAACTGGTAAAAAACGATAGCAATGAACTAAGGGCTTTCCAGCTATCACTGAAATCACTTACAAGTATTCTGACCAACAGGTTCACACTTGGGTAAGAGGACAAAATGAAACTTAAGTTCACCACATACACTCATCCGCATACTCGTTCGGTTTTCACGAGACTCATCTAAATCCCGTCTGAATTGCTCGTTTATAGAGATACTGAGCAACTGAATGTGCCGCACCAGGCCGCCTCATGTTTCAGTTGGTACGATACTCGAGATATCGAGATACATGTATAGACGTAATACACTACTCATAAAGTTGCTGAAAACCCTTCGACAGGCCATGATTGGTTTAGTGCTTCATAGTACCAGCGAAATAGCTATCGCAAAAGCCTCCCGTGGATTCAATCACGGACTAAATAAGTTTAGCTTGCTTACACCAAATCTGACAAGGACATCGTTAGCACTAACTGTAACGGGTATGTGAGACCCAACAAGGAAGGAAGAAAGACCTGACGTATCGGTTAAGTGAAAAAACCAGCACATTTGGGAAAAGATCTACTTCAGAAACCTGATTAAGTAAGTTAAAGTTACTGCAATCCATTTTGAATTAATCTTGTTTTCGTGCAATTACTCTGGTTAGTCTAGCTTTGGTGTGGACTAAGTGGAGCAACTGTGTCAGGACAGAAGGCGGACAATTTGAATTGCTTTTGATTAGTACACTAAGGCGTTTTTAGTGGGCATTATTCTCTTAGAAAAGATAACCTCCACAGAATGCAAATTCCTGATAGGTCTCCTTAGAAAGTATCTCCTGAGAACGACACTATCGTCCAATAGACTCAGTGGTCCCTATCCCCTTCAAACTGAACACATTATTATCACACATCCGTGAACGACTGAAGTTTGGAGATGAAAGAAGCTCCAGGAAGGACCAAACCGTAAAAAACGGGTCTGAATAGGTCTACAACAAGGATGTTAACGTGTTCGTCCCCGAAATTCCGACAAACCGATTGACCAACATAGCACACAGCTGTTTTCTAGTTTAGTCACCCTCATGAACAGCATTCACCAATTGTCTACACGTTTTGAAAAAAAATAAAGATCAAGAACCTTTGAGCCCCAATTGTATTCAACAATTCACGCATTCTCAATCCGATTTTAGGGTTTTGGACATTCATCGCAAGACTAGGAGCTTTTTTATGTCTTCCTAAGCAAGCAGCATGTTTGAAACTGCGAAAACATCTGTTTCTGAAAGTGGACGGTTTGGCAGTCACAAAATGGATGAAAGCCTTGATACATTGTAGAGTATACATTTAATGAAAACATATCGACAGTACAGCAGCGGTTTCACTTCACAAACAAAACAATATTTACCTTAAGTAACTCATTTCGGGTTCGGAAAGCTCCAACCTGAGATCGATATTCGGCTATTGCCTTGGCCTTTGCCTCCGACAATCCAGATATTCGTGAAAGGATGTGCAACGGAGCAGCGTTCAAATCCACACCAACAAAACTGATACACTCTTCCATCAGTGCATTGACTGCGCTAACTAGACGTTTCTCCGGCAGGTCGTGTTGATACATCCCTACGCCGAGGTGTTTCGGTTCCACCTTGACCAGTTCTGAGAGCGGATCTTGCAATCGACGAGCTATTGATACGGCACCACGCAGACTAACATCCAAATGGGGTAGTTCAGAGGTGGCCAGTTCTGAGGCACTGTACCAAGAAGCGCCCGCCTCACTGACGACTGCGAAACGGACTGAGAGGGGACGAAAGTGTCCCATGGTAATGAGCTCGGCAAGCCACCTACCAGTCTGACGACTTCCCTGACCATTTCCGAGGGCGATTGTTTGGATGCTGACGAAAGAAGTGATAAAAACACTGCCCCAATAAAGGCATTTGAGTGATAGGAAACGTGAATACAAAACTGAATGGTAAATCACCATAGCTGGCACGAATTCTGGAGAAGATACTCGGCAAAATCGATGACACTGGTTGATTTAACAGCACCTGAAGTGACTGATGACAGTTGTGATTAAAATTCGTTTGCAGATAAATTAGGTGTGAACCGGAGATGAGACCTGTTTGTGAGTATATAGTACCAACTGAAACATGGAGCGGCTTTTGTGCACCGCAAACAGTTGAAAAATATCATAAACGAGAGATTCAGCTGAGAACTAGCTGGGTCTGTCGTTGACGCAGAAGTTGAAAGTGGTTGTATTTCGCTATATGCAACCGAAATGTTCTAAAAAAACTGGAGTTTCGCTTGATTCGCAGATGAGTCAACTTCGGTTAATGAGCAACTTCAGTACGTGCTGCCCGAACCAATTGTAGTCTTCAGGGACAAGCAGTGGCGGTACTGCCCAAGCTTACTAGGATATTGGTTCGGTGAGTTGACAACAAAGACGCTCACAATGCCCAGAGAGGTATGACATATTCTAAAGTCGACGCTCCTGCTGCCACAGTCCGAATATGCTTAGGCAGGAAGAGATTCCGCCAGTGCGACTCTTAAACACTACACATCTCGCTTGAGTCCTGAAGGACTTGCGCTCTGACAACGTCTCAAAAACTAGACAAAATATGTTATGAAGGCCGAGCAACATACCAACGCGACGATTGATGAGATGGGCAACATCGTGATTATGGATGGTAGCGTTATTGAACACCGGTCTTTTACTGCCATATAAATAGGCCGAGTTATTTGAAAGTTCTTCTTTGTAAATCGAATCGTTCAGCTGTAGCACCCTTTCGGTGCCAAGTTTCCATTCCACCTGAAGGAAGCACGAGGGCTAGGAAACTGCCCATTTGTCCAAGTCTAGACAGGAGAAGTCGAGAAGTAGGGGTCGGGTTCGAACCACAAACCTTCTGGTCAGTAAATCCGCACTCTGATCGTTGATCTCGTCCTTATTTGAAGGGGAGAACTTCAGAAATGAAAATAAGGGGCACTGAAGTTGCATGAAAATTGAGCTTCCTTGTAAAGTTCTCATCCACGGATTGATGAGCCATACTCCAGCTGCAACGGTTTTTCAGAGGCGTAACTTATTGGATTGCAGAGGGCTGAAATAGTGGCGACAGGTCCATACGACCTAAAGCTTCGTATTCGACGTGGTGGTCGGGCTTGAGTGCTGCAATGATATCGCGGGCTACACTGGCTGGAACTTCGTTCCACAAAGTGCAACCACGCCAGGAAGGCCAAAGGGGAGCAATCAGATCAAGAGCAACGAGACCCCGTACTGTGAGTAATCGTTTGGTTGTTGGTCTTTTTGCCAAGCTTGGTAGTTGGATTGCAAACGTTTCACCACCAATTGAGGTGACATCGTCAATGCACTGCACTGACGTTTGCAATCCAACTGCCAAGCTCGGCGAACAGACTAACAACGAAGCAGCGCACCCGAGCTATCTACATTCCACAACATTGCCAATACGAGTAATCGCGCTACGATGTGGCCTCGGGGTAAAGTCGTACTGTTCTCTGCGACCGGAGTGTGAAGGCAGTAAGGTATTCTCCCCAGGCGACCAGCATGTTCATATTTATGGAAACAGCGATACTGCCTTCCCCCGAGGAAGGACGGGTTGGCCCCAAAAACCGCACACTCCGATCGCCCAACGGTTGACCGTAACCACCGGCGCAGTATACAATACAGTCGAAATCTTCAAGACCAAAGTGCCCGGTGCTGCTCAAAAGGCACCTGTTTTGTGCAACCGCATCAGGGTTGAGACAGCAATCCCCTAACCCCTGCGCCCTCGGGTTAGACCAACCTGCCGTAGCCGAGCAGGTCAAACTATTGAGTCATCAGCTCAGGGAAAGGCATCCACAAAAAACCCTACATCCTCCCACTGTCTTGTGGGTCAGAATTTTGAGTCACACGCAAAAGGTGGGGTACCTCAACTTAACCCCTTTGCTCGACTCGGGTAACCGAGAGGTATCATTTGCCCGCGCAGTTCGGTATCGACCAATATCTCTCCCCAACCCCGCCCCACCACACAAGCAAACGTCACCGGGTCCTTTGACTGTCAGTTGCCTGACCGAACGGCCTTATGCTCCTAGCTGCTTATTAACAGTAAACAAAATAACACCTTTCTAAATCCACGAGATCCTTTCTATATAGGAGCTTTTAACGTCCGTACTCTATGTCAAATTGGCAAACAGGCAATGATTGCTGAAACTTTGTACTCCCTTAAAATCGATGTATGCTGTGTATGCGAAACACGCATACAAGACCCGAGCTAGGTTTTGCATCTCAGAACGCCAAGTATGAACTCAGCTCTTTCACACTTCTCCCTCCGTGTGTCCGGTGACCCAGAAGCGATGACTCGTGGAATATATGGCGTGGGAGTTGCACTCCGCCCCAGAGCTGCACGCGCTTTGCTAGATTGGATCCCAGTGAACAGTCGTCTGTGCGCCACATGGTTATCTAGCTCCATCAACCTCAACGCCTCAGCATAAAAAGCGGTGCCTGTTTGTCGTGTCGGCTTATGCCCCAACGGACTGAATGCCAAAGCCCGGATGAATCTGAAGTATGATACTGCCATGGTACAAGAAAATGGTACCGGAAGTGCGATTCAGAGGCATACTGTTCATCATAGTGACAAGAAGCCATTCGCAGTATGCTGGAAAAGATGATGCATGGCACTTTGTCAACTTCTGCTCGTTCAGAAGATACAGTCGTAGCAGATGTTCCCGCACTGGACGCAAGGAGGATCGGTGTCACGACAAGCAAAGGCAACCACCCAAGACGCATTTTCGAACCAGAATTTCTAATTCCAAGTTTCCAAAGATCCGCGTCGCTCTATCCACTCACCAAGACCCAAAAGCCAACAAGGGAATATATGTATCAATGCATATTAACGGCACGTCCCTAGCTGGATACGGCATCAAACATCAACATCATCTCAAAACGAACTTAATAAATTCTTGGCAGCCCGGCATTGACCAAAACCAAACAAGTTGCAGGCAGTGCATCCGGCGGTTTACTGAAACTCTCTGATGAGATCAGCTGTTCCATTACTTTCGATGATATCACTGTATGTGGCATCTGTCATGTGTCCGACCGCCCTGGCTTGGATTTGTTAGGATCAGATTGGATTGACAAGCTTGACTTTTCGGACATGCCACTCAGTGACATCTGTCACAAAACACAGGAGACGAAACCGATTCGTCTTGGGAGAGGCGCTCGAGCATACTTTCTGACGATCTGAGTAAGAGGCACTCGAGCATACTTTCTGACGATCTGAGTGAGACTGTACACTAAATCCATGCCGTACTCCCCTCAATCAAATAGACATGCTGAGAGATCTTTGGAAACCTTTAAGCGAGCTCCGTTGAAATCTCGAGCGAAAGGACCGACGGACGATGTAATTGCTGCTTTCCTAACCAAATACCGGACGACACCATAGGCAAATACGCCAAATGGGAAGTCTCCAGCTGTTTGGGAGGAAAACGAAGACATTGCTTGATGCACTGCGGCTCGGAAAAACCCCAGCGACCGGACAGGAAAATCAGTCAGAAAAATTCAACAATAAACATCGCACTGGACGTATATTTAGCGGGAAAGACTCCGTTCTTGTCAGAGACTACTCAACGAACCGTTCGGGAGTGATATTGCCGCGAAGAGGAAACGTCGTCTATGAAGTACCCGTTGGCCGTATGGTGTGGATTCGGCATTTCAGTTAAAGTCGGAACTGCGTTCGGCCCCATGTAAACGAAAGAAAAACTAATCCTTCGTTAGATATTCTCCTTGAAACATTGGAGATGCAACCGAAGAACGCGTTCATGGGATTGAACATTGACATCAACCCATCTCCGTTGAAGAGAAGAACGGGGCGACGAAGAATTCCAGTAAAACGATTGCAGGTAAATCCCAGATCCAGAACATACGATATATCACCAAAAGGGGGAGATATCAGGAGGCACCCAGAGATGAAATACACACGTGCGTCCCTAAGGTCACCGTCGGTACCACATGTTCCGGATAGCAGGTGCATTGGCAGAGCTTACCAAACACGGCTTAGCAACATGCGACCAGCGGTGTGGGTGTGAAGTTGTTCACGGCAGGAACGTCACCACTGGTTGGACACAGCGAACAAGCAAATGACCCTATTTGGTCATTTGGCCATCCTATATATTTACACAGAAGCTCTATATGTCTGTCATGACAGTGCGGCCGTATTTCGAGTTCTCTGTTTTCTCCTTATCCCGTTTCTGGCAGGCTCAGTTCAAGCGTAACCAATACACGGCCACCAACGATACAAAAGAAACACTGCACTCTCTCGCTGTCTAATGATCCTTCTTGTAACTATTACATCCCTATTCGTGGCTATGAGCGGTAATCGTACTCTCCATTCATACAGTGACCATCCGCTTTGCTCTGAGTATAACCTAACAAAGTAAACCACCTTACATGTCACACAAGGTCGGGTTAAAATAAGGCCGAAGAAGGGGAATTCACCTGATGCGGGAACAATTTCACTCAAAGCAAATGTTCAGTAAAGACCCAGAAAACAAACCTCCCAAAAAATGCGCTTACTTGCGAGATATCATCTTAACAGAAGCCCCTTGTTGCTGTACGCCAACTGAGTATATATGGTACTCACTTATTCCTCTGCATGGTTGCAGTCAGGTTCGCCAGACCGTTATCTGCCTGTCTATGTGTCCATCGAGCACCACGCTGTCCTGCCGGGTCTATAGTTGTTGGTGGCCAGACTATTCCGGTGCTGATCACATCCCCGTGCGGATCGCATGCAGCCCATTTACAACCATGTCGCCAACCTGGGTCTAAACCAACCACCGGTAGGCGATCTCCAGGGGCCGCAGAAGAGGAGGAGATCACGCCATCACCAGGATCACCGCCGTGTGATACACCACCGACCGGGGTGGTTGGAGCACGCAGAGGTGCTGTCATGAGTCGGCGGCGCAGATTCTCCGAGAACACATCTAGGGAAGTGTCCTGTGCCTGGGCCGTCAACTTGGAGCTGGAAGATGTGATAAACAAAACTATGTTGAGCCATAATAAGCCACAACTAAAATGTATTGTCGACGTCACCAACAGGGTCTTATTTGAACACGCCAGCAAGTATCAAGCCACCAAACAACAGCAAACATCCCTCTGGTCACACATGCATGCGACTCTGCCTCGCTTGGCCGGTGAACTTTGCGCAACGGTCATTGACAAGGAAATCAGTAGTGTCTTTGTAAATGTTATTTTGTGGTGGTTCTACTCAAATCGGTTAGTGAGCGGATCCCTTCCAATTCCATTGTTTTGACTGGCCCACGCCTGTGTGGGGAACCACTGGACTCGAGTTTCGATCGCATTGGAGCTCATAAGCAGCAGATGTTACCGGAGTATGCCGGGAGTTGGATCCTGAACCACTCACGAGTGTATTGCCTAAAGATGGAGGGAGTTCTTTGCATTAAGCCTACATTAAATCCATTTTCTTTAAACTCCTTACTGGGATTTTCTTCTCTCATGGTTGTGTGAGAGCCGGTGTGTGTTACCAGTATATTGCTATCAATGATAATGACAAGTGTGATGAGGGTGCTCGAACTAGTCCAACAGCGCTGGTCGAACGCGCCTGAACTATCACATCTTAACAAGCGAAAGCGCTCAGAAATTGAACATAATGACAATGTGATGAGGGTGCTCGAACTAGTCCAACAGCGCCGTTCGAACGCGCCTGAACTATCACATCTTAACAAGCGAAAGCGCTCAGAAATTGAACGGGATGATCGATTTTCCAAGCGCCTCGGACGAAATCCCCGGTTGCGTCGATCAGTCGACTCGCCTGTCAGGAGTTCCCAGTCAATGAAGCTTGAAAATTGCTTCACGGTTTTCGACTAGTATTCGATAGTTGACAGGATTTACGGAATAAGTGTCCATTTAGCATCCGTTGGAACTATCTTCATACTCTTGTCCATATGGGATTGTCTAGCAGGGTAGTTCAAGTTAGTTCAGTTTAGTTCATTCCAAAGCATTTCAAATGGCAGTGTGAGAAACGGTTGCCCTCAATTAATGCAGACATTCAGGGAGGGGTAATTTCCAAGTTGATCACCCTGTTCATCTGTTTCAGTGATTAGTGTAGACAGTGTACAAGTTCCCACTCTCGGTCAACTAGAAAATCATTTGCCACCGCTAACGATCAGTTCAATAATATCTTTGCCATTTCATGTATCCGTAGATCAATGAGCGTCTTCGTTGGGCGATTAAAAACGACAAACTGTGTAGCAGTCTTCAGATAAAACAGTTAATATCTGATTCACTCGGTATCGATCCATCGAGTATTAATAATGGTGTGATATGCATGCGTTATGAGGACATAAATCGAAATCGTGTCCCGCCTGACCCTCTTATAACTCGGAGTAGCTCAGTCGGAATTTCGAACACTTCAGTTACGTGCAACACTACAAGTATACAAAAGTGACTCATAAAGTGTCACTGAGTACAACAATAAGTATAATTAGTGCCGGTTTAGGAGAGAGAGCCGAAAGTTCCATGGAAAAGCGATCGGTTTTTTCGCGCGCTATATGGAGTGTGATGAGACCTGTATATCAGCTTATTCAACCGCACGTTCATGTAGTGCATATACCGCGTCGTTAACCATTTTTGCGACAATGAGGGTGTGACCAGGTGGATTCTACTTCACGTTAGTCAAACGTCGTATTGTGAACATGACAGAGCATCGACAGGGTTTGTTCCACAATGAAACACGGGGTTGACAGTAGCACCCACAGCAACACCAAAATGAGTACAATGGGGCTTCACTGTCGTCTAATCATGTCAATCTACTTGAATAAAGCCTTATAATGGAAAGAAGAAAGAACGAGGGGCAGAAAGGGACACCTAAGGCTAGCCTGTAACAAAAGTCCGAGGTGCCCACACCTCCAACACTCAGTCAGACAATCTGGATGGAAACTGACAGCATGAAGGCCACCGATAGCGATAGGTCGCCGTTGCAAATGGTCTGTCCAGTACACACCAGCGTCCAAGGAAGCCGAAGCAAGCCTTGCAGAGATTGTCCGTAAAAAAGTTTGAATTTTCATTAGAAAAGGATTAGAACCAGGGTTTTGATGCACTATAGCGACCATTTCGTTAAAACATCGTTCGCTCTTCCGTTAATCAAGCATAGGCCCAAAGACAGGTAAAGCAATAGTTCTACCCGTGACCTTGATCTAATTCCTCTCACCGCACGATAAGAAAAGGACCGAATGCTACTCATCAGAAACAATACGAGACAGCACATGATCGTGAGCTCATAATCGAGCATAACTCGCATCATTTGTTTAACTTGCGCTCAAACGATTGAATCAAATGGAAGTTTGAAGCCAACTTATGGCCTGCCCAACGCTGTCTAAGGTTTGAAAACATAAAGAAAGTGAGGCAAAACTCAAACCAACCTGGGTGAGGAGTGTCCCAGGGCGGACTACAAGATATTCTTGAACAAATCACAAGCCTACAAACTGAAGCATGTTAGCGGTATTGAAGATCCGAAATCCTTTTCGAGAGTGTTAGTGTGACCGGTAATCGTGGACTTTTTTATTTACAGCTCGCCTTGTAACTGACTCCTAGACTCAGCAATGCCTCAACGTAACAAGAATGCTGGGTGTTCCCGAATGATGTTTCGGATAGGTAGGTAATGTACGTGGGCTTATCTTCAAACTCCTGTTCACAAAACGAATACTGTGCCGAATACTTGAATACGTACCGTATACCTCGAATCAGATGTGGCTCGATTAGCCGCTTCCACGCATCGGAGAAGGCTGAATGTACCAAATCCATGTTACCCTGATGGATAGAGCGAAAATACTTTCTGACCATGAACTCCCGAGATTGAATCTGAACGACAGGTGGCAGCACGATTCGAACGGTTATGACACCCCGATCGGCTGCACGATTGATCGCTAAAATCTGTAGACGGCATGTGCGAAAAGTAAAACTGTTAGCAGAAAGTACTGGTAAGTGTGACGAGACATGGTAAGCCATCGAAAAAAGTTTCCAAAGGCAACCATGTCACTCTTCACTGGTCCAAAACGACTACAGAATTCAGGACATAGGGTACAATTCAGGAAATGACCTTTCGGTACCTGATGCACGGGGCCACAAAACTGGGGAGTTACTACTGGTCGGGTATTGCTTCACTTAAGTGAATGGCATTCACTTGGTTGCACAGAATATTATGCTGAGGAAGAAATTCTGACATCATATCGATAAACACAATGTCATTCTATTCGAAGGTGGTTTGGCAGACTTCACCGTAGGGCACCTTTTGCCTGCTAACAGTTTACGGCAATCAGTTCATAACACAAAAGTCAATCAGCCAAGCCATTTACCCCCGTGCCTTCTATCTACCTAGATGAGAATTTTCGGACGGGGTACACTAAACGAAATAAAAGATGGTCAGTTACAAAAACAATAGCAATCGATCCCCGTAACCATTATTAAAACAATGCCTGAGTGGTACGTCGACGTTTCCGGCTGTCGCGTAAATATTCTCAACAAATTCCTTTACAAACAGCTTGTGGTTTGGGAACGAAAAGACGTCTCTGGGGCGGAGTCGAACAGCCGACTTCCTGTGATTGAACACGAATGAAAAAGTATAGACTAGAAGCCGAACTGAAGAACAAACACTGCAGTGATCTTTGGATCCGTATACACAGCTAATAATTTACGTTACGTTAGCTCTACGAATCTGATTTGAAACCTTCAGCTGTTGTCTGATCATAACAACAGTTGTATATCCCTCGAGGTGGGGGGCGAGATGCCTCAGTGGTAAGAGCGCGGATGTACTGACCGGAAGGTCCGTGGTTCGGACCCGACTTCTTCATCTCGACTTCTCCTGTCTAGGCTTGGGCAACCTGGCAGTATCCCAGCCCTCGTGCTCTCTTCAAGTAGCATGGCAGCTATGCACCGAGTGTTGCAGCTGAACGATCGATCACTTATTGTCCTTGTCCGTCATCCACATAAGTTATGAAATACACAGATATCCAGTGGCTGAGTTAACATAAGGCTGTCGATCGGTCCACAGTTTTGTTCACTCAAAGTTCACGCTTCCTTCACACAAAACGACAAACCTATAAAATCCGGAACACAGAGGACACTCTACGAATGCCTAATTCTACCAACGCGGAGTGTATCAAGAATTTCCAGCCGTGAAACCTTTCCGGTGCATAACTGCCATATATTTGGGATAAGCATGCGGGTTGACATGCTATCAGACTGCCAAAGTGTCGAAGACAGCTGATGGAAAGCCACGATTGGGTTCGAACCACGGACCTTCCGGCTATCACCGCTGAGCTGTCTCGAGCCTGATCAAGCATATACAGAATGCGATTGAGGCGTTTCACCATAAAAGGACTTTAATTGTTCTTCCACCTTCAGGAATATACGCAGACTCTATAACAAGGAATTAGTGAAACCCACCAAGTTATTTAGTTAAACTAAACGAGAAGTTGAGCACATCAGTGTCCATCGGCTAGGGAAGCGATTCCACCTCCAGGAATATACGCAGACTCTATAACAGGGAATTAGTGAAACCCACCAAATTATTTAGTTAGACTAAACGAGAAGTTGGGCACATCAGTGTCCATCGGCTAGGGAAGCGGTTTTAATGATTTGAAGAACCCTGAGGGGCTCTCAAGATAGAACAAGATGAGCAAAACTCTCGTTTCAAATCCAGATTTCATCCTGCAAAGGGAAAGAATGATAATCGCAGGGGGACATCAGGATTAGCAAAAAATTCGATAGGAACCAAAAATCTCTCGATTAATGTGGGGATAAGTGTGATAAACTCGCATTCGGTGTTAGACTCAGGGTTGAGCTCAACTAGCTAAGTCCGCCACCATTAGCTACTCTCTTCATCTGGCGCCATATCGTAGAGGTCTAAGGGAACATGAACCGCATTGAGTTTGAACAGCCTAGTGAAGCAACAGGTGGGCACTGTACATGTAAAGCACAGATAGGGGCTGTTCTCACCAGACCGATTCTTTCGAGACAAACCACGGAGCTTTAATAGCTAGAGAGAAACTTGTCAATGTCAACTGCCTTTAGGTGGGTTATCAGCAACGACGCAGTGACACGAATTTTAAGAGTTTCGTTCTCCAACGATTTAAAAATCAATCGTCAGCCTCTATATCGGAACAAGCTAACCTTTGAGTCAACAAGGAGAGGCGTACAACTACGCAGGAAATGCTCCGGGTTCGTTACTTACCTGGTGGGCGTGCAATTTGGTCGTAATTCGGGAAAACTGCAGATAGTTCTTAAACGTCACGAGATCATCCTTTGTGAAATTTTGCCGCTGCGTCGCGTTCGAGTTTTCTTCCGTGTCCATCGTCGAGTCATCACTGTCCACGTCCATTAGTTCCAGATTCCCAGCCTTGTTCTTGTTTTTCTTGCCTCCTTGTTTTGCTCGACATTGTTTCCGAGTAGTGTACATTGTAGGAGGATGACGAATACATCTACATGGTGGAGAAATTGAGCACCATTCAGTGGTGGACAACGAAAGTAGGATTTCGAAAGACACCAAGAACTACGAACTTATTGGTGGTCATATTTTAAAGGGTGAAGTATTTGAGAGCCCACAAAGTGAAACGGTCTTCCAAAGGCCAAAGTAAACACGAAGTGCGCAAAGAAAAACCGCAAACGAAGGAGATGAGTAATCCGACATTATTTGTCGTTCAGTATAAGATCCTTTCGGTGTATAGGTGCTATGCCAGGAGCAGGAGGGATGGGATACGGCCAGAATGTCTGGACAAGAGCAGTCAAGATGCCAGGGTGGAATTCGAATCAGCGACATACCGTTCAGCAAGTTCCTCTCCTATCCAACGAGTTTCCTAGAGCTTAGGTGAATGATGAAGCGAAGGCGGTCACTTACTTTACCGCAGCGTTTCCATTCAACAATAACACCACCTCATAGGCGCAATTTACGTGAGTAGATTTGGTGTGTAAAGGATGTGGGAAACTTGACCACATCCACATAGAGGCATAAGCTATACTCTCCGGAAGAAATTGTTCAGAATGAAGGTATTCCAGTCAGAGATTGTTCGTCTGCTGCAGGCCATCTTGAGCTATATAAGTGTGAGTTGCAAAATAATGTGATAGAATGAAGACTACCATCCCACAGGAAAGACACCTTGGGAGAACATTTTTTTACATTCTCGTACAGGTAAGCAAAACTATACATGCAGCTGCAAACCCGTATTGGGGACACCACTGCTGACCGTTAGGACAACCGCAATTCTTGGATCCGGTCCCAACCCATCAGCACCGTATAAATGTACAATACACAATACAAATACAGAACCGTCCACCCACTCAACCCTGCACTGACGATGTCACCTCGACTGGTGATGAAACGTTTGCAATCCAACTGCCAAGCTCGGCGAGCAGACCAACAACCAAACAGCGCACCCGAGCTACCTACATTCCACAACATTGCTAAATGTACAATTGCTCAATCCGACTCATAATGTGCATATGCAACTATTTTTGTCTTGACTCTATACTCATCGGAGAATTCCCTATAGAAAGTTCTCTGATCATTCTCAGCAGCGTCCATCCTGAGCACTTGCTGAATTATCTGCTAGGGGATGTTGCGCAGTTAGGTATGAACAAAAACCCACAGGGGTTGTCATTGCAAAACAACTTTCTACTGCTTGGTCATAATTCTAGATACTACCTATAGTAATGCATAAATTTTCACAACTTGCCGCTGGATAACCTAATGAGTTTTTTTTCGGAAGTAGCAGACTCCGCAAATCTTTCGCAATATCAACCAACATTGACGCACACTTATGACGGGAAAATACGGCGACGTCTGAAGTATTAGATGTACTGGGATTCTAGGCAGCCTTAATATTGGATGTGTGATTGAAGAACACCCCTAGGGGGATCAACCAGAACTACCGTTCGTACTACTGAGCACGAGAATGAGTGCAAGATCAATGAATGTTGCGCAACGCACGTGTTATCGTAGCAGGCAGAAATGCGATTTTCACGAAGAAGAACGTCGTACACATGACGGATCCCCCAAACCGGAAATGCAATGCGGGAGAGAACCTTATCTTCCTTTTACCGAAAATCATATTCCGAACCGAGCAGGCAGACACGACCCAAAATGTGCATATTACAGGAGCAAATTGATGAAAGTACTCTCCATACAGTAAATAGAAAGACCAATGCGGTGTGCAACTCGCCCATTCAGTGGACCGACAAACTGGAAGCTAAACGAACATATCCCCTTGATTTTGTCGTCGCAGTCAACGACGGAATTTTTGCGTTCACGCGACACTGATGGAATCCACAACTCCGTAGCAAAATGACCTTGCTGAGCTTGCCGAGTTGATTCCATTTCGCTCAGCTGATTGCTTGCAGTTTTCCTGGGACAGTAGTGGATCAAACGCGATAGTTTTCCACTTAACTGCGATCAAAAGCCGAGACCGACTTGGAGATTGAAAAACACTTCAAAGTTGTTTTTTGGGAAGTTTCTTACACGCTGAAGGGTATCCCATGGTGAAAAATTCTCCGTTTCGTAGAATCTCTTGAGATATGCATTGCATTTCAGCAGATTGGTGGGGACTACTGTACCTAATCAAGTAGCGAACCAGGACATGGGGAAATTTTCGAGAGAAACTGCCCATCAATAACGACAGTACATTACTGGGGCTCGACTGTCACACAATCACTGAAACAAACACAACTGAGCGTTATGTCGGAATACGGCACTATTAACGGGGTCGACCCAGCAACTTCCGCAGCTCCATGGAGATGTAAATCCAACACATAATTACACGCAAGTTCTAGTCAAACAGTTCGGTTAGGGAGTGAAAGAATAAACGTTCGTGGGATCGCTTTGCATACCACATCCTGCAGGAATTCCACTCATGTGCAAGGAGGACCACGTGTGCCCCAGCCAAGGGGCGAAAAACTCACCAAGTACTACCACGGGAATAGAGCACAGTCATCCTTGCGAAAAAAAACATGCGGGCGAAGAGGCTTTTGAGATTTATCCAGGGGTAATCCACATGGAGAACGGTGGGCCCTCTATGAGAGTGATGAATTACTGGGTATGTCTCCCACGCATCAATGATTACTATTGGTTCACAGTAATAAAGAAATGGCACGCGCGTGATGCACAAACTGAAACGAGATACATCAGACACAGAAGCTTACAACATCTCTGCATGCCGTACCAGTTCAAGATCCTTGGCAAATACGTCTGCAATCACGTGACAAACAGCTTCGTGTAGTGAAGAACCAAAAGCCTCTGAAGTAGACAGACAAAGAATACGTGGGATAACTGTTTGATTGTGACTTAGTTTGATCAGAGAGAACTTTAATTAAAAGACTACAAGCATTCACTTTCGTACATGAGAAAAGGTTACGGAAATGCTCCTTGTACACTAACGGCTGCAAAACTACTGACAGAATCCGATTAAAGTGCTATACGCATTAAAAGATCGTTTAACAATCATACGGAGGGACAAGTCAGTGGCAGGGTTGTGATGCCGATGGGAATATGAATCACGATGAGATAAGAAGGATGTGGTCGGATTCCGAAAAGATCAATACTGCGAGGTTTTTCACCCTCGTAGAGATTATCACTAGGGGATCTGCTGTCACAAAACGTAAGCGGTAAAGCATACGATGATCAGTGTAAAACTGGTGACCAATCTCTCAACGCCCACTGTTGAGCCTCAAAGAGTGACGTTCGAGGACGTTGAACTTTCCCACCACACTTTGAATGCCTACTTGATACTGGGTAAAATTTACACTTCGCAGTTCGACAACTACCAGATCCTGTGTATCAGAAACGACACGCTGAACTGAAAAATCAGATTATTCACGAGTAATGAAGAAAGTCTATCGAAGTCCGGTTAGACCTTGGATGTAAGACCACTCCTACCACATGACAAGTCCGGTTCCCACATGAAGCAAGATGAAGGGACTATAGGCATGTACAAGAACGGTCGTGGAAGTGGAAATGAACATCAAAGCTGATTAACCTGATAAACTTACTGATTGCTTCTGGAGGAGCTCTTCGAAACAGATCGACAGGATGTGAAGAGTTCAAAATTTCCATGGCCACTGGTTCCAAATTGACTGCTTTTGCCCGCGCAGACAGAGTACGAGGACCCTTTGGTTTAAGTGGCTCTGTCTGAAAAAGTTACGATTGCGCTGATGGATCCAAACGTACCAGAAGTTTCACTTCCTCAGTCGACTTGCACTGTTTCAACTGTCTGGACAAATCTTCCGTCAGCAGACCCTGTTTTGAAAAGTACTGAAAGGACTTGTCAATCTTTTCTATTAACATCCTGTGGGGAACAGTTATGGAAGTCAGTGGCGATACGATGGTGGCTCACTTGCAACTGTTTATCTTCTCCTTGAGTCGGTGCAGAGTAGCAGGTTCCATTCCGCCTGTGACCTCCTTCCGATATCGTGCGATGAAGGGAACCGTAAATCCTTCTTCAAACATCGATATGACCCGCGACGCCAACTTGCGGTCAATACGGACAGATCCGGCTACTTCATCAGTAAGGTCGATTGTATCAATTATTCGATCCTTGATGTCAGTCATGATCTGAAAAGGATGTAAAAAAATTTGAACCGCCTCAGCGATTAGAGGCCGCAATATCACCTCAGGAAAAATCGCAAGCAGAGCGAGCACAATGCAATCAAGGTCCAACACCAGCAACAGTGGAAACTTTAGTGTGAGTTAGTACCTAATTAACAGGTAAGCTGCATGTCGGGTAGATGGGACTTAGTTATAAACGGTAATGGCTGTTACATCTGTTGACCAGGTTTTTCGCAAATTATAGAAAGATTTTTGTACTTTCAATAAAGGATCCACAGCTATTCTAAGAAGCACTGTAAACTTGATGGGGAATCGCAAATAGGAAGAAACAGCTATATGACGTTCCTCGGCTTGTCAGCACAGGCCCACTGCATCTGTGACGCAAGCTTGGTTGACTAGGTAGTTGTCTGGAGCATATGTTCGTGACTCGGATACTGCTTGAAGGCTAATCTCAGTATACGTGAATAGTCTATTCAGACCGGTCTGAAGTGAAAACCACGAACATGTCCAACATAGATATGGATCTAGGCACACACAAAACTTTCATCAACATGAGAACCACAAAGCCAAGAACCTGAAAGCCAGGGCAGTTCTAATGGTAGTACCTAAATAATATTAGAGAGATAATTCTCATTGACCACTAGGCTTCATCATCTGAAGTCTAACCAGTCGAACTTAGCAGCAACCTCTTTAAGGTACTTAACGAGGAAGTCTACGGATGACTGCAGCTGCTCTGTGATAACCGTTCAGCTGTAACACCTTTTCGGTGCGTAGCTACCATGCCACTCGAAGAAAGCACAAGAGCTGAGATACTGCCAGGTCACTCAAGCCTAGACAAGTCTAGATCTAGAGGTCGAGTTCAAACCACGGACCTTTCGGTCAGTAAATTAGCGCTCTAACCACTGAGCCACCTCTCCCCCAGCTGCGCAAATTGCCGGCAACGCGATCAGCTAGTGTGAAAGGTGGTATGACTGTCATCACCTGAACACTACTTTCTTTACCACACGGAACTATACAGTCGGACCGTTAGGAGTGTCCGTTTATGTCGCGAAAAAAAGGCGAAGAAACTTCTTCATCATCGTCGTAAAGGCATTCGTGAGTACCATCAAGAACGGAAGTATCAACTGACGAACAGCACTTCCAAGGATAAATGCTAAAAACAACACACACCTTCCTTATTTGACAGAGGTTTCGTCAGGAATCACGACCACGGAGTACGGGTTTGAAATGTGAAAATAGAAGGTAAGAATCCCAGGAGAGCAAACGAGCAAACGTCTTACGAAGAAAAATCCGTCTCCGAAGTAGCTATAGAGTTGAAGTAATATTACCGTCTCCGACCAGCTGAGAGAAATCACAACCTAGCATTGCAGGAGTCGGGTAACCACCGAACTAGGGACGTTAAAACAACCAAGAACAGTGTTGGGCTGCTGGGTCGGACTGGAAATATTTACAGTTGAGGCCTAAAGGTAACTAAGAGGATGTTCGTTAAAGGCAATAGAGGTACCTCCCAACGGACTAGACTAAATTAAGCCGGTGAAGTTGGGAATCATGTGCGCATCTTTCGAGGGTAAAGAACTTTGGAACGGAAAGCAGTAGATAGAGGTACAAGCTCTGCTCCAAACACTGGAAACAATGAATAAGTAGTGATTCGGAAACGAGGTGGTTCGATTCACTAGGCTCAGAATACCGGCCGAATGGAGCTCCTCAACCGTCATCCAAGTTTTCAAAAAGGGTACAAGAACTTCATGTGAAAACCACCGTCGTATCAGCCGGGTATCCATCGAATTATTTTGCGCATATTCGTGAGAATTAAGATGGGTTTCACCCTGGTCGAGAATGCATCAACTATATCTTTACCTTGAGACGAATTATTGAACAGCGCCACTCCTTCAGACGTCCAACGTTAATCGTTTTTTTTATTTGAAAACTGCTTTTGATTCTGTCTGGAGATCAAAAGTCCCCCTTCCAAATTTATATCCCTTGTCAGGGTACTCCTGTGGGTGCATACGACAACACGGGAAGCTTTCGCCTGAGGACCCGACCTAAAGCTGCGGAGCAGCCAACCAAGAGCAGCGAGACCCCGTACTACGAGTAATCGTGCTACGAGGCGGTCTGGGGATAAAGTCGTACTGTCCTCTGCGAACGGAGTGTAAAGGCAGTAAGATATCCCCCCCAAGCGACCAACATGTCCCTATTAATGGAAACAGCGATGGTGCCTTCCCCCGAGGAAGGACGGGTTAGAAAAGGTCGGCCCCAAAAACCGCACACTCCGATCGCCCAACGGTTGACCGTGACCGCCGGCGCATTATCCA
>NW_008751685.1:155244-163185 GCF_000715545.1 Opisthorchis viverrini | reverse complement strand
GCCCTCAGTGGCGCTCGTGCATCCAAGCTATTGCCTTCAATGCCTAGCTTCTTTTCCACCACCACCCCCGCTTGACAACTCACTGACAGTGCTGGATTTATGCACCAATTTACCAGCTCGCGCGTGCAATGCGCAGCTACTTACCCCCCAATCATCGGTGAACGAAACTGTGGCAGCTACAACCAGTGTACGACCAGTACGCGGTTATTACAGTTGATAATGATGATGATGATGATGATGATTCGCCTGAGGTCACCACGTTCAGTGGTGTAAGATAAGACCCCTCTTTTTTTATTGATGTGCTGCTTAAAATTTCTCTGTCTGACTCTGAAACTTCGGGAGTCAAAGTGCTCCCGAAACACTCGTTCACAGACACTGAGTATGCAGACGATATTGCTGTCCTCGGTTCAGATCCTTCAAAAATGCAGACAATTTTAAATAACCTTAATAACTCCACCGCACGGTTTCACTTCACACATGCAAAGTGCTGTCACAAGACTGAGTTGAATCGAACCCACACCTCATGCTTGCAGGCAAGCCAATCGACGTGGTAGATAAATTTGTTTACCTGGGCATCTGTATAATTTCTGGTGCAGTGGCTGGGGATGAGATATTCCCACGAAAGAAAAGACCAGGGCAGCTTCTGCCAAACTTGGACACCAATGGCGCCGACATAACGTCAGTTCGCCTGTCCAGGACAGAGTTTGCACTGTGGCAATGCGATCCATACTGCTTCATGGATAACAAACGCGGCCCTACGCACGGAGGACATACGGAAGAAGCGCTTCGGTGTCTCTGAAGCAGTGGTCAGGTCAGGAAATATCGGATTAGCAATACTGAGGTACGCCAGATAGTCTTGGGAGAAAGAAAATATTCAACGATAGATTAATTACTCGAGCTTCGCAGGCTTCGTTGGTTGACATGCATTCCCCATGCCAGAAGACCGTCTGCCTCACATAGTTCTTTTCGCCCAGCCCTGTGCTGAGTGGAGGCGACCGAGAGGTGGACCGAAGTACGAAAACGCTAATCACTAAACCTAATCGGGTCGGCAACCGCCCCCTCTCTGGATGGAGACTCCGGGACTCAACTCACTAATGGCTAGTGACATTGACAGAAATGACCCAATCACGGAGTTAGTGGGGGTTGTGCATCGTAGCTATCGCCTTTACTGCGTAACTACCCAGTTATCGTGAACATACTATCGCCTACAAGGCTTGGCTGCATGTCCCACACTCCCGTTTTCCGGGATCGAAACTATAGCAGCTGGAACCAATGTGCCTATGGTCCACAGTTTATAGCTGATAAGTTCAACTGAATTGACCGGGCTCGGTGACATGCAATATAGTATAGATAAATGTGTCTGAAGTTGGCGAGTCCTGTGAGGAGCTGCAGTTTATGCCACGAATTTTCGATTCAGCGTAAGCGACATCATCCATCAGAGAGGAAGTGAGGGGAGCAAGGAGATTGTAGTTAGCCTACCCACGTTTGTTACATGAATGGTAGACTGAGATTCCAAAACATGTAGTGGCGAACCAATACCGCCAGAATTGTTATCCTGTACATCAGCCAAGTGTTCTTAAGCTTTCTTCAGTCCAGATTTATTATGAGAAGACGTCTTTCCCGTCGAAAGCAAAGTATAAGTGCTGCTAATCTCAAGATGGAAATGTCTTCTAGTCGACGTTCTGAAAAAAGGTGGGAAAAGCGTATGAGTCAGCCGGTGATGACTGGACGTTTAACATACGCACCTTACCATTCGACTTCTTCCACAAAGTCGCAAGCTCCCTCTGGCATTTCTGAACTCCTGTGCCAAAACCATGGCTCAGAACAAGCCAGCCTACTCACTTGGTGCTCAGACGGCTTTTTGGTAAACCCTCGAGGGCTCATTAAAAAAAACCTGAAACAACTACTGATGTTTTATCTCTGGTTGCAAAATGATATTTTCTACATGAACCACTTTCTTCCGGACATCAGAACCTTCACCTAGTTGCTTCCTTATGTCATTTGCTTTGCAAAAAGTGGTATCTCTAGTATCATATGGAGCTGCAACTCATCAGTCTTTTTGACTCACTCCAAAAGAGGTTAGCTTTGATTTCCGGGAAGGCGAACACAGGTTGACGGAGTGATAAGTTCATTCAGACACACAAAGTGGATTACCTGTGATGTGTTGAATTCTAATTGTTTTTAGGGTTCCTATGAAACAACACTTGCGGAAGGGTTCTGTCGTTTGTTCTACTACTTTGGCTCCATCACGGTCAACTCGTAGCCGAGGTGATTTCTGGCCATAATATGGAAGGAGGCATTTATCAGTGTTCTTCATGGGACGCTGAATGCACCAACTCTCACCCCTCTGGTTGGGAGCGTGGTGGGACAGTGGATTCGCAGAAATTTACAGAAAATTCTTGACGTGTTCGGTATTCATCCACCTCAACTATGTGACCAAACGGTGGTGTACGAGATGACTTCCAGTGACAAAAATCCGAGTTACGACAGCAGAGGTGCACAGGTTGTGAATATGTTTTTCATGGGTTACTGTAATAACCTTGACAAGGTGCAGTATATGAGATTTCCAGCCATTGATAGCATTTTCCCCTACTCAATTGGATCCAGGGCATTCTTCAGGGTTGTTATTAGACTAAGAGTGGAAATAGCTCGTTACGCAGCTGGCAGCGAGGCCCCAATGGGTCGATCCTTGACCTGTTACCATTAGGTGGGGCGAGATGGCCCAAGTGGCTAGAGCGCAAATTTAATGACCGGAAGGTCCGTGGTTCGAACCCGACTTTTGCCATTTCGACTTCCCCATTCTAGGCTTAGGCAATCTGGCAGTATTCTAGCCATCGTGGAACCTTCGGGTGGCATGGCAGGTAGGCGCCGGAAGGGTGTTATAGCTGAACGACTTTTTTGCTACCATTAAGTTTGGGTGGTGACTCTAGAATCACCAGCTGGGACGAGATGGATCCATGGATAACAGACCCTCCAAAAGTGAAGTCGCATATCTAAAAACATTCTTAAAAATGTTGTGACCAGACACGGCTAACAGTCGAAGATTTTTACCCTTAAGCTGCTGAGATATTTGTAGCGGCTAGCTGACTGTATCTGACGGCACTGTCACGGGACACAATATAATCTCAAGGCATCCAGACAACACCCGAAAGAAGCTAACGAGGTTTTCAAGTCTCCACAACATTCAGTGTTTCCATGTGGATTGCGAAGGGCATGGGGAGAGACTGCATGTTCTGAGGTTTGACCTAGTTGCAAGTTGCGCTAAAAGACTATGACGATGGCCAGTTTATTCAGCGGTACTTGCAATTTGCCTGCGTTTGGACATGTCGATGTCATCTTTTTCACCAACAACGGCCTGGACGGCTGTAAGATCTAGTAGGCATGTGCCGCACTGTTATTGACGATCAAGTTGAACAGAAATGGAGTGAAATTCTTAATTTAAACCAAATCTTAGAGGAAGGCTATCATACGGATCTCATATTGCGTTCAGAAAGGTGAACACATTTTTTGGATTGTGATGATGAAATTCTTGAGATTCCCCTGTATAGAATACATCGTTAAAAGCGGTAGGCACACCAATTCAACTGGTGTCAAGAAACAGCTACGGACAACAGACCACGTGTTTATTGATCAGAATTTGGACCAATCAGAATCGGGCATTTTAGTTCAGGGCGTGTCGTTCCACCAGTGATAATCTTACTTTTTCTCGTAAAAAAACTTTCTGTTACCAAGCTATAAACACAGTTTGAATACCATTGCTTTGCCTGCACTGAAGCATGCCTTTATCGGCAGGGCTTTTTGGTACACCATAGCTGGTAAACTGAAGATTCACGTAAGTTTCGGAACAAAATAACCGCGTTGTTGATTCCAGCATAGCAACTCCGGAAACTATTAAAACAGCTGGAAAAACTGTCCAAAGGAGCTACATCTCGTATATCGGCAAATGTGACGCGTACATCTTAGTGTGGACGTTCTATCCATGACCCGTTGGCTAAATATTTTGACAGGTTTCCCTGCGTAAGCAAATGTCCCCGTAGGGACACAGCTGCGGCAACCCCTATTTGTCTTCGACTGAAAAAGTTTTAAGCCACCGTGGCTTCTGTTCTGCCATGGTGGTTGGGTCGTCATAGGGGGTAGGCATTATCCAATGTAGATGCATTTTCCGGCCACCACCAAACTGGCACGGGTAGTGAAGCACAGTTACCATGCGTTTTGTAGGGAATATTGAGCAAGATCAGGTCCTTAGGATCTGTAGGTGGTCGGCAAAAAATGAAGCGAGAAGAAGCTAAACAACAGGCTCCCTGAATGACACATGGCAACAAGTATAACGGTGAAAATGAGGAATCAGAACTTTAGATCAAGTGATTCAGCAGAGTTGGCGTCGGTTAAACTGAACCAAAATTTAAAACTATCGTTGAGGCCTCGTTGCCTTGTACTGTTGGGCTCATGGCCAGGGTCACAAAAAGCGTAAGTGTTGATGATGACCTGGAGGGATTGGTAAAGTGCACAAGTGACAACTGGAATCTCATATCATGCTATGCATTGAAACTGTGGAGAATCACTGCTGTTCGTAAGTGTTATGATGACCTGGAGGGATTGGTAAAGTGCACAAGTGACAACTGGAATCTCATATCATGCTATGCATTGAAACTGTGGAGAATCACTGCTGTTGCTCTTGAGGAGTCGGGTATAACAGTTCCTTGGAAAGATGAGAGGATGGCAACACATCAGCCGGAACACGAACTGTATAGAAAGTCATGGAAGTTTGCGGGAAGCACAGACACCCAAATAGTTAGATTCAAACAAGGGGTTAAGCAGGTTGGAATGAAAACTTTCATGGGGGCAGCTGGGAAGCTTGTTCGCATTTACTGGACGAGGGGAGGAAGGGAATAGTTGCTGTGTGTTATCAAACTGTGCGCGGCAATGCGTGCCGTCAATTGCCTGTCACATTTAGATTTTTGGACAGCCCCGTATCGGACGTCACATTTAAAGTCATTTGGTTGGTATATGCGATTCTTTGAGCAGCGGGATTCTCTTTAAGCTGGCCAAGGAAACAGAGCAGAATGAAGCCGATACAATATCGCAGGTCCTTTGTCCGTTTGGGGATCACGTGAATGTATATCGTAGGCCAGGTGGAGTGGAGGACAGTCAACCGGGTCGTTCAAACAGGGTATTGTTGACTTCAAAGGTTGAGAAGCTGGCGTGATGAGGTGGGTTTGGTAAAGCGTGGCGCGTTTGATGAGATATCAGATGTGATAATGTGCATTAACATATACAGGAAGAAAATCTTGACGTCTACCGCGGTTGAGGTGATGCCAACAAGTGATTACACGGAATAGGATGGGGATGAACCCGTAACTGGTAGACTAACCAATGAAGGTTGGGTATAAGCAAGATATAATTATATACATAAGCCTATATAAGCACGCAGTGTTGGTGTGCTTAGGGTAAACAAACGTATAAGGACCGGTGAAAAAGAAACTCCGAGATGATATACTAGTTAATCACGCATTTACTACATGAGTTGGACAGTGCCAAGAAAAAGTAGGTGTATAAGAAATAGTCACTAATCTCCGAAGCACTGCTTTCAGATTCAAATTAACAAATGGTATACTGCGAATAAAGTCTTTGGGCACTAGTCTCGCATGCTGGCATCAGATTGTTAGGAACCTATGTACACACATATTTCTCATTGTATATGTACACTCCTGGGGACAGTAGAAGTAGGTAGGTGCGTGTGTTTCGTTTGGTTGACTGAGTAGGCTTTGGAGAAGAACAACCTCAATTATGAAAACGGCAGCTTTGGCTCTGCACGCCGATGTGAGCCATGAGCATCACACAGCTTCCAGGCTATTTTGTTTGTTTTTTAAGATTTTCCTTTTCTAACAGACTATAGGCCACTTTTTATTTTATTTTATTTTTCATCGTTTGTAGCTTATAGCTGTGCCAGTTAAATGGCACAATCGGGACGAGTCCAGTCCAGCAAAGACAAACAGAAAACAACAATGCTCTTTTTTTGGTTTCCTGAGTTGAATGCGATGTCCAGAAGCACCGGCGACGGACGAAGCACCCGTGCTGCTGAAGGGGTGGCGGACATACGAACTCATCATAGTGTAACGCAACAGGGTGACCCTTCTTACATGACGTACAGACCACCGAGCGAGGTTTTCATCTCTCGTGCATGCTACCAGATCTGCAAAGTGGCGCGCCTCAAGCAGCCCTAATTGCGGTTGCGTATTAATAAGTAACTTCAGCTACCAAATAATTTATCCGATCGGAGGAACGCCAGGTCAACAAAGCAGCTGTCATTCTGAAAAAGCAAACGACAGACGACCACTCGAAAAGTAGGTCGCGGAGGTAAATGAGGCGGCAGCTACCGTTGGGAAAATGCGGAAAGAATGAAGACGGCCAGAGGGAATGAACCATGGCTAAACGATGACGGAGTTTGAGCTACTGAGCCAAACGGTTGCGCACCGTAATTTTGTGCGCGTGTGCTGAATGGGTTGCCCGGCATGATAAACTGACTTTTGCTTGTTTTGTGTTGGCTAGGGTTAGGTAGGACGAGGTACCACTCATTAAACGCAGCGGATAGAGCGGTCCAGGGCTGGGACCTAGACGGTAGGAACCCGGTATAAATTGCCTTAAGCTAGTCAAAGAGGTAGCAAGGTGCAGTAAGGTGGTGGATTATTTTTAATTTATTGTTTTCATTATTTTTCGTCCACTAACTATTCTTGTGCCAAACTCAGCTGTGGCCTGGACCTCGTTGATAAATGAAATCGGGGTATATTTTGGTATAACGCGGGGTGGCTCTAAACTCACGCGTAAGGAAGTTATCCACAGACTGTGAAAACGTACGTTGCTGGGTGATATTTTGGAACCGATCGGGGAGACCGTTCCAACTGCGAGTGAAGTAAATCAGGTAGAAGTAGTGTCGCAGATGTGTATGTGCTTGAGCGCACACCAAAATGTTACAGGATTTACGAAATTTATAGCGCGTATCTGACATTACGTTTGACCTAGCCTCTCAAATGAAAGCATTTTGGGACAGCAGACGTTGTAACAGAGTTAAATATAGCCTTACCCGTCTGACCCATAGTGGGTGAAGGCCCGCGATTATACAGTGGGAGCGATAAGAGAGATCTGGTGTGTAGGAATAACGTATTGGTGAACGAACTTCGGTCGTCCTGGAGTGCCAGCCTACCAATTTTTGTATTTAGAGAAGAGAAAGCAGGACACGATTCCGCAGTCGGTCGCATGCCTGGTTTTAACACTGCGCCCATTTCCTCGATCATGGTAGGAGCGTTACATTGCTAGAAAAAGAGCTTTCCATATCCCAACATCTTGCTTTAGTTCCGTCATTAACGTGTTGCTTGTTAATTTTCTCTCTGCTTCTGCAATCCCGACGACCGAGTTGCTCTCGGTGTATTGGCCTGCTGATGCTGAATATGTGGACAATAATTCTGTCCTATTTTGGTTAATCAAACCTGAACCTCAAAGATTCGGCTCACCAAGCCGGACACTTGGATAGATTCACCTACGAGAGTGGTTTAATTATTTCTGGTGGACTAGCTGGAGGTGAGATTTCGCCGCAAATCCCGGGGGCTAGCAAAGCTTCTGCTAACCTTGTAAAAATGCGTCATCGATTTGACGCCATTTGTCATTTGAGGGAGGGCGGTTCGACCCACACTGATTGGTTCAGCTACATGTCCTCAACGATTTTAGGGATATCAATATCCCCCAGAAAACGCTGTGTTTTTATGTGTGCTAGCGAAATCCCGGCAGCTTCAAGGTCAAACGATGAAAAATCAATGACCTATTGATACTCCAAGGAAATTTAAATCCGACCACGTACAGGATACCATTCTTTCCACTGACTTGGGTTCGGAAGCTCCGGGCATCGCCTGTTGATCGTGTGTTGTTGGATTATTAAAGTTTGTGTCC
>NW_008751685.1:145251-154437 GCF_000715545.1 Opisthorchis viverrini | reverse complement strand
TTCAAGGTCAAACTATGAAAAATCAATGGCCTATTGATACTCCAAGGAAATTTAAATCCGACCACGTACAGGATACCATTCCTTCCACTGACTTCGGTTCGGAAGCTCCGGGCATCGCCTGTTGATCGTGTGTTGTTGGGTTATTAAAGTTTTTGTCCGAGGCTTTCGTCTTCTTACTATTCGCCGTGCTAGGAGTCTGGATCAAGCAACATAGCTGGGGATAGAGTATTGCCACAATCCGCATTGTCATATTGTTTGCTCGCTGCGTGACAGAACCGTAACAAGCACACATTATTTCATCGCGAAATTTCATCACCAGTGTCACAGAAGCCCTGGCAAAATCTATTGGAAACATCACATTAACTATTTTGACGTACGCCGGCCAGTCTTATGTAGAGAGGACTCCCGTGCAACTGTCGATCCTCCGACACAGCAGAGGATAATCTAATGAGAATAATACTTCAAATGTCGGATTGTGGTTGACGTCGAAAAACGTTTAGTTAGCCCCATTCCGAGTGGAATTGACCTGGAAACAGCGTACAAAATACTAACTACAGGACTTGGTTGGGCTGATAACCGCAGCATCTGCCAATAGAGAACACAAGGATAAAATTTTCGATGACTAACGACCCTGGGGGACATCGCTCAAACGGTGGTGCATCTTCACCAAGTTTGTTACTCGCGATTATTAGGTGCCCACCTCACTCATCTAAAACTACTTTGGCACCAACCAACTGATGATCTTATTGCCCACGACGTGTAGCTGCATTTTTCTTTTTTCTTCGGGAACCGTAGCCCATTTAAGCCTGCTGTAATATGCACACTATGGAAGCACCAGGGGACAGTAATTCTCCGAAGGCAGGTGTTCACGACAATTTCTGTGGATAGAAGGCAGAAATGAAGCTCACGAGCCTAAGCCCATTAAGTAAGGTTGTACATCACCAATACTTACAAATGAATCAAACAAACTGCCAGACACCGTTCACTACACCTGCCACTTTGAGATCGTGGAAGGACTTGAGGGCTGCAATGATCCAACTGGGTACAGTGCTATGAACTTATCTCCACAGTGTCCAGTCATGCCTTGGAAAGGGCGAGCGGTGAAACCAAGACCAGAGAAAACAGTGTGGTGTGATACGGTCTGGGGATAGTGCCCTGCACTTTGTGTTGGTAATGTGAAGTTAGCAAGATATTTTATACAGGCCCCCACCATGTCCGTTTTTTGCAGGCTGCGATGGCGCCTTCCCCTCGAGGAAGTAAGGGTTAGAAAAAAGCCACCCATAAAAGCTTCACACTGATCGTGCAAATGCTGGCCGAAACCCTACTTCTCCCTGAGGCACAGCGGGTGAGACACCCGACTCATTGACTCCAGGTCGAGATCCAGAAAAAAATCTTCACTGGCCTTGGAGACCAACGTGTTTAATTTGTCCATTTAGTTCGCGTCCTCCAGTGTTCCATCCTGAAGCGAACCTGGCTGGATAATTTGATTGTAATTTACCCAACTGGTTTACCTTATTCGCGACCCTTAGAAATATACAGGCATATTGCTAAATTCACTAAAGTACTCCCATTTAAGAGGATTCAGCCTCCCAACTCCCTGTAAAACAGGATTGACAGCACCTTATGGCAATTGAGATGTGCCGTGTCCCAGTCTAATTTCCCCAAGCTAGCTAACGAAAAATAAACCATCATGACAATGTGTCACATACTAAAGCCCCCAGATCGAATACACATACGATGTGCTGTATTTTAGGTGTATACAACGACAACATTATAGGAATTCGACGTCTTCGTACAAGCAGCTATAAACCGACAATGAATGGAGAGTGAGTCTTGACTGAGTTTAGGGCTCTTGTTTTCGGCCAATCAGAGCTTGCCTTGTTGCTGGACCGGGTAAAGGTCCGATATTTTAACCAATTACGTGCGGGTTGGGTGTCTTGTCCGCAGCAGTGCCTTACTGCGAGTTTTGCGGCGATTTGGTGCAGAATTCCAACTAACGCTTGTGCTATCTTAAAGTTGATAATATCATGTCTCTAAAGCGCGCACACAGGACTCTAGCATCGTTCTGATTTTCAGAGCATCCACCTCAAGATTGGCACCCTTGCTGCGTTTCCGGTGGTACAGAAGCAATGTCTCGTGGAATATCTGGTATGAGATCTGCACTCAGACCCAGAGCCGAATGCGCTTTACTGCGGTGAATTTCGGTGGACGGTCGTCCCTCTATCGCTTTGTTATCCAGAACTACCTGGTGTTTCAGCTGAGTCCGTCGATTTCGATTTTCAACTCAGGTTAGTGCTACGCGACTCAAGACTCGGTGCCTCCGTATTCTCTTGCTGTTCGACTTAACGGACTGCAGTTTCCGCGTTGAGAGAGATGCTTTCTATGTTCACTTATTTGGGCTCATTCATCAAGCAGAAAGCAGTGACATTATCATCTCTGCAGGCCACGACAATGCCCATGAATATCGTCTGAACTCCTGGGATTCACATTCAGGCAGCAGATTCTGGGTCGATGCTTGACGTGCAGACAATCGAAAGCGTCTCTCCTAGTTGTGTTCTGATCACCAACTGTTTATGGTTAATGCGAGTTTTAGGCACAAACTTCCGCATCACGTAATCTGGTGGCTCCCAACACTAGACCAACTGGACCAATCGGCTGTCTACCACTAGTGATTAGTCAAAACCCAGAACTGCATTCCTTCTGGGACACAAAACGTGGTTCCAATCACGCCATGGTCCGAGCACGCCGGACAGTCCTTTTTTCTTCAGACCATCACCAGTCAACACCAAGCGTGCCAATCTGCCGCTGAACTGAACTGCTACCAGTTCGGTTTCCGAGCGCAAAAACCGTGCATAAAAATGCAGTGTTTCCAGCTGCCACGGCTCCAGTGGCCGAGGATATGCTGAACTAGGGAATGAGAGCTACATATCGAGTGCGACGGCTAAATAAATTGGCGTCGAATCGCTCTGCTTGTCCCGCATGGCATGAATAAACTCGTACTCACGGAAGACGATAGCTTTGGTGCAAGACCACCATTGATCGTGTGACATAACCATATCTGCCAGAGCCGCTAACCGCTGATTTTTCTCACCCCGTGGTCCCCGTCCTGACAAATCGCAGGTACAAACGCGACTAAGTTAAGTTGTAAGGCCTCCATGTTTTGTTGTCAAACCATAGATGGACCGCGTCTGGGCAGTCTCCACTCGCTACAAGGCCGTGCAACGAGGGTTTCACAGGGCAACCGGTCCGCTGGTCTACGAAGTACATAGCCTCACCAGTGTAAACTATGAAGTGTGACCATCTGATCAATGGAGGGTGACTGGACTCGGTATTACCAGACCGCGCAACCCCCCGGAGGCATCTGGTCAAGTATAGAGAGCCTTCAAAGTTCTTCCACGCGGAGCAGCCAAGTATCCTCTCCATACAGTGGGGTAGACCTGACCGCGAGATTGTACACTCTACCCTTGACGGTCAAGCTGACGTCAAGGTGCCACAAATATAGGAGGTTAGAAGACGCTGCCCTGATCTGCCGAGTTTGCAGATTGATTTTTTTCATCCCGTGCACTGGAACGTTTGCTGCTGCCGAGATAGGCGAACTTAGCGGCCACATCACTCCTGAAACCTACAAGTAAGGATACCTTGATGTCACATTGACACCCCGCAACAGCCGTCATGAAGAGACTGGAGCTCACCGTAGTGTGGTGGTTTGTATTCCTCCGCGACCCATTAAGCTGTATTGGGTGGTGTCCGTGCGACACTCGCAGAGTCCCTCAAACGAGGTTAGTCACTGGTTAGCATCTGATAAGATGGTTCGGTGGTTAGAGCGTGAATTTACTGACCGAAGGGTTCGTGGTTCGAACTTGACTTCTGTCTCTCAACTTCCCCTGCATATGCTTGGGTGACCTGGCATTATCCTTGCCCTCATGCTTCATTTTGGTGGCATGGCTGTTAGGTACCGAAGGGGTGCTATAGCTGAACGATTTTGGTCGAGGACCATAATCGTCCTTTCTAGGTGTGGCCGTCCTGGTACTACCCTAGCCCACGTATAACCATGAAACATTCAACTAACGGTGCTCCCAAGCACCATCGGCCGTCGCGTCGTTTCACCAGCCGGGTCGCCTTAATTACTGCATACATCGGGTCAGGTAAGTGAAAACATGCTACTGCTGATGTCTCTCTTCTCATACATTCACGTTTTTCCTCTTACAGTCCGTCCGACCACAATTTAAATACTCTCACCGGAGGTCTCAGTACTAAGACTAACCGTTCTCGCCGCGCATCACACTCAGCAGCACGTCCGATTTCAATTACAACCGTGAAGATTCGAAGTTTCTTTAAACCCCAAGCCTATCTACTTGGCCACCTTCAATTTTCGCACACCGAAGCGATCAGGACGTCGTGTGGCTCCTGCTCGTACGCTGTATTCCCCGATGTGGCATGAGAATATTGTTAGTTGTGTAGGTCATGGTTGTACGAGGGCTGGGATACTGCCAGGGCGCCCACACCTAGACAGGAGGACGATTAGGGTCCTCAACCAAAGCATTTGGCTCAAAAGCCTAACCGCAAGGCAGCGGTGTTTGGCGGGGAAATGCAAATGCATTACCTTTTCTACGGAACAAGTCGCCATACATGTTCCAACCCCCAACCTGGAGGACCAGGAGACTGTGTTCGTCTGACCTCTAACCATTGACCAACCTGGTATGAGAGACTCTGTGAGTGTCGCGCGGACACCCCCCAGTATAGCTCAATGGATCGCCGAGGTACACAAACCGCCACACCACGATAAGGTCCAGTCTCTTCGTGTCGGCGCTGTATTCCCCCTGCATTCATGTATGCAGCATACACAACTGTGATAGAACTGACTGTCCCCATGCTCTTATCCAGGTTCCGACTGCTCACCTCTGGCAATGCAAGAGCCGCTGCCTTTAGATGTATGCCGATGTGGGTTTCATATTGAATGGAATCGTCTCTACTTGATTGGATACCTGTCAACAGTTGCCTATGGGCGGTCCGTTTGGCAACGCCTGTGAGAGAATCTCGAGGAAGTGAGGCCCATCGCACCCTGTTTATTATATCCGCTTACACCAACTGATTTTAGCCTTGAATCCGCCAAAACGGTTAGGACACGATACGCACGCGCAGCGGAGGTTTTCTGATTCAGATGTGTGGCGATCACAGAAAGTCACTAGAGTACCGATTTCCGAAATAGCGGAGATTGCCTGACAATGTGGTACCCACCAGCAAACCAGCCCTGAATCCTAATGAACAACATCGCGGTCAGTTGTTGGTCGATCTTTGCCTGTCACTCTTTCTGGAATACCATCATAGACATCGACCATGCACTTGTACGCTGCTTCTTTTCATTGCACTTCTCAGTCCTATACCAAACGCACAAACGTCGCTTAACCATAGAGAAGCTAACGAACCCAAAAATGAAATGAACCTATGGGAACTGGCTCCTCGATTCTGATGTCAAATGTGGATGGTCGTCGGAAAAGATGTCCAAGGCGCTACATAAACCCGGAACTCCTGTTTGCGGTGCAACCCAGCCAACCTCATCCAAATATTGAATATCTGATAGGACCATACCCTTGCTAGGAGCGCGGTGACAGGTTTCTCCTGGATTCAAACACAGTTTTACCCGATATATCACCCGACGCCAAATGAAACGGAGTATATGTGCATATCGTGGAGCTTGGTGGACCCAAAAGGCCGAAAAAATTGAGGATGCAAACATGCTGGAAAAGTTCGTGAACTGTCCGGCAAGCGCTTTGCACCGTCAAAGTGTGAAGTTGTGATTCAGAAAGTGCATTTTTGAACACCTTGTAATTCAAAGAGAATCGCTGCAAGTTGTGGAGAATTTCACACATCTCGGTAGTTGTATTAACTCTGACAGAATTGTATCTGAGGAATTCAGCGCGAGAATTTCAAAGGCTCAAATGACATTCGCTAATTTGCGTCACTTGTGGCTTCAAAAGGGTACATTACCGGGTCTTAAGGGTCGCTTGTACAGGCTACAGTAAGGATTGTATTGTAAGGGTGCGAGACGTGGCAGGGTATATTACCGGGTCTTAAGGGTCGCTTGTACAGGCTACAGTAAGGATTGTATTGTAAGGGTGCGAGACGTGGCATCTGCGGTCAGATGATGTGAGACGTCTTCAGGCTTTTGACCACCGATGCTTCAGAAGCGCTCCCAGTTTTGGATGGTGTCAACGGATTGGTAACGAGGTGATTAGAAAACAAGTATTTGGTTGTGCATCAGGCACTTTAGTCGCGAAAAAATCCAGCACCATCAACTGCGGTGGCTTGGTCACGTGCTACGGATGCCGAAACACCGTCTACCGAGACAAATATCGTTCTTCATGCCTCCTTCAGGATGGCAGAAAGCACGAGATGGACAACGTACGATTTGGCAAAAAGGTATGAAAGAGAACACGAGGAGTTGGAGTATTTTCGGTACAGTACGCCTGTCAGGATGGCGTCTCCCATGACTTTCCTGAGCTTGGCTGGGGACACTGGAAGAGATGGCAGCTGGTCGGTGTCAATGACTTTCGTGCCACTGACTTCCTCTCCAGATTGTCTGATTGAGAGCTTGGAGATGTATGTACCTCAGAATGCCGGACACTCAGTAACCATAGGCACCTACCCCTTAGCTGCAAACAATCTCAAAGGAAGCCAAATAGTCTTCTTCCAGGTAATGGGCTCACTTGTTTCATAACTGATGTGCTGACTGTCTAACTGTAATTGAGGACACCATGGAACAGAGCAACCAGCGTCCTCTGAATAGATTTCTGTGCATAGGCACAAAGTATGGATTCGATTTTCACGGGATTAAACTGACCTAGAGAGATTTACAGTGTGCTGGTTCAGCTCTTTGTGTCGAATTTTAGTGGTTGGTTCATGATTGCATCCAAGGAATGGGAGCACTCGCTGCAACGAAAAAAAAGGCGGTTTTCTGTTCCGTTTCATCGCAAGAACATGAGACGTCCATTCCAGGTCGTGAAGTATCTGTCATAAAGACGCCAGTTATTTTGAATTGTTCAAGTTATAGACAGATACCCCTAACTGCAATAAGGTGCGTGGAATTTAGTCACAGTGTTCTTGTCACGGTCCCTCAGGCGATCGACCAGTTGGGCGTTTGCTTTTTTATTGCTTCTGAACACTAGTCACACACTGTTGAAGTATCTCTTGAGTTTGAAGTGGTTTTGAACGGCGTTCTTGTCACGGTCCCTCAGGCAATCGACCAGTTGGGCGTTTGCTTTTTTTATTGCTTCTGAACACGAGTCACACACTGTTGAGGTATCTCTTGAGTTTGAAGTGGTTTTGAACTTTCTGCTGAATGACCAATATGTTCAAGCACAGGGGGACAATAAGTATCTTCAGTTATTTGTGTTTTTCTCTATGACTGCCTGGTTTGGTGTTCATGTCAACGCGTGGAACCGAAAAGAACACGCAAACATCAATCTGTGGTCAGCAAAGCCCCAAGCTAGCGCCTGTAGTTTGAGAAATTACGGTTACGTTATTCCGTTTGGCTTACTGATCTGTCTCTTACTGCACACTTCGGCACTACATACATGGTATGCAGCTGCACCGAATTTTCACCTAACTGTCGTTGGTTCGTCCGCTGAGCTAGGCAAGTTGGTTACAAGCTTACCTTGCTCAGCGAACGAACTATCGACTATGCCACCTGAGCAGCGAAATCTCACCTTTTCGTCCATTTCTTTCAATTATCAGCATGGGTCAGTAATATGTTTGAGAATACATCCGTACAAGTTTTTAAGGTAGACAGCTTAGGAGTGAATGAAAACCCATTACACTTGGTGAGTAGGTCTCACTTGCTTTACTCACCATCGCCCCGGAGGTCCATTTCGTTGCAACTCCTAACCGTCTTACATTTCCTCTCTGCAGCCCACTAAATCGCAATGGAGGATGAATACGTCGTGATTGTAAGTTCAATTTCTTCGTAGTTTCATTCTTGTTCAGGAAGAACAGGATCGTCCATATGAGGAGGATTTACTGCGCAATCCTCACAACATCAAATCTTGGCTGCGATATATTGAGATGAAATCGAAATCACCTCCAAAAGTTTTGTATATGCTTTATGAACGTGCGTTAAAACAGCTTCCTGGGAGGTAAGACTGGGTTTGCTGGCTCATGCATTGCCGACAGCTACAAACTATGGTATCGTTATCTGCGATTACGACGCATACATGCCCGTCGTTTGTGTCCTGGTAGCATTTTGCACGAAGAGACCAATAATGCTCACGAGCGTGCTCTGGTTACTATGCACAAGGTTATTCCTTTTTCGTTGTTTAGTTATTTTCCACACAGATGCCACGTATTTGGACCGACTATCTCCTTTTCCTGATGTCGCAAGGTTTCATCACTCGCACCCGCCGCACTTTTGACCGGGCCCTCAAAGCCCTGCCAGTCACACAACATGACCGTATTTGGGGCATTTATCTACGGTTTGCGGACAAGCACGGCAGTGGGATAGGTGAGACGTGTTTGCGCATTTATCGCCGCTACGTCAAATTCGCCCCGGATGACATGGAGCGTTTTGTCGAATTCCTGGTTGGTATTGGAAACGCAAATGAGGCCGCCTTAGTTCTGGCTGATATCATCAACGATGACAACTTTGTCAGCCGTCAAGGCCGTTCGAAGTTCCAACTTTGGCAACAGTTATGCAGTTTGTTGGTGAAAAACCCGTCGAAGGTGGCTGCGCTTAAACCTGACCCAATCATTCGACAAGGGATAAGTAAATATACTGACCAGGTGAGTAAATGTAACAGTTTGATCACATTTTTCCTTGCCCATAGGTCGGTTTGTTGTGGAACTCCCTGGCTGACTACCACATTCGTTGCGGTAACCTTCTGCGCGCCAGGGACGTGTATGCGGAAGCCCTCAATACAGTGATGACCGTACGTGACTTCACCCAGGTATTTGACGCTTATGCCGAATTCGAAGAGTCAGTGGCTAAGGCGAAAATGGAAGCCTTGGATAAATCGCAAAATACTTCGGAAGAAGGTAAGTGACAGACTCGGCCTGGTGTTGTCCTGCTCCTCATTCGGACGCTACACTTGTTCATTATAATTAGCGCTCGTTAGCGGTAGTAAAATGCAATACATCGTGCTCATTGAACGAAAATGTACTGTTATAATTCGGTCGTTTCTACGCGTTCGCTAT
>NW_008751685.1:143190-144324 GCF_000715545.1 Opisthorchis viverrini | reverse complement strand
GCTCTGACGGAATTGTATCTGATGAAGTCAGCGCAAGAATTTCGTAGACTCAAATGACATTTGCGTCACTTGTGTCTTCACAAAGGAACATCACCGGGTCTTAAGGGTCACATGTACAGGCTACAGTAAGGATTGGATTGTTGTAAGAGTGCGAGACGTAGCATTTGTGGTCAGATGATGTTGTTGCACACTCGAATGATTGTGCCAGAAACAGAGAACGAGGATTGCCGAATGATTGGCTTTAATCTTCTATCAATTTCAGTACAGCAGCTAAAATATTAGGAAACACAATTAGCTCAACGAATAGCGAATAAAAAGTTAAACACAACGTCAGTTTATAACATTCTTCCCCGCCGGAGGGATTATTGTCAGGAGAATATAAATTAGGCTTCGCGGTTTCGAAGATTATACGGTCGAACACGTTGTTGGTCTGTGATGTACTGTAGGACATTCCCTGGAACTTCACTGGGTTGTTCTGGTGGTGCCGTTTCGCTTCCAGGAGGATCAAGCGAGTGTGATTGAGTCTCGTCTGGAGGAGGCGCTACACTTTCGATTGATTCACTTAAATAGACATCTGAGATTTTCTGTGCTTTGGGTTCCAGATGTCTAAGAGAAACAGTTTCTTCCTTTCCGTTCGGGAAACGAACGCAGGCATACTGCGGGTTGCAATTAACAAGTTCCACCTCTTCCACTAACTGATCGTATTTGGGAGAACGTGTCATCCTTTTTAACAGAACGGGGCCTGGAGTCGATAACCAAGTCGGAAGAGAGGTGCCGTACGTTGACTTCCGGTGGAAGTCAAGAAATCTTTCGTGTTGTGTTGTGTTAGTAGCGGTGCACAATAAGGAGCGAACAGAGTGCAAAGCATCTAGAAGCACACATTCGCACTCGGTAATGTCCCGTTGTTGGGTCTTCAACGCCAGAGTGATAGACTTCCAAAGAGTACCGCTAAGCCGTTCGACTTGTCTTTTACCGCGCGGATTGTATGGGGTAGTTCGACTGGTTGCCACACCCCTGTCGTGAAGAAACGTTTGCACCTCACCTGACATGAAAGCTCCACCACGATCAGAATGGACGTATGAGGGCATTCCGAACAAAGAGAACAACTGATTAAAACACTTGATCACGGTGGAT
>NW_008751685.1:68022-140651 GCF_000715545.1 Opisthorchis viverrini | reverse complement strand
AACCAGCGTCCTCTGAATAGATTTCTGTGCATAGGCACAAAGTATGGATTCGATTTTCACGGGATTAAACTGACCTAGAGAGATTTACAGTGTGCTGGTTCAGCTCTTTGTGTCGAATTTTAGTGGTTGGTTCATGATTGCATCCAAGGAATGGGAGCACTCGCTGCAACGAAAAAAAAGGCGGTTTTCTGTTCCGTTTCATCGCAAGAACATGAGACGTCCATTCCAGGTCGTGAAGTATCTGTCATAAAGACGCCAGTTATTTTGAATTGTTCAAGTTATAGACAGATACCCCTAACTGCAATAAGGTGCGTGGAATTTAGTCACAGTGTTCTTGTCACGGTCCCTCAGGCGATCGACCAGTTGGGCGTTTGCTTTTTTATTGCTTCTGAACACTAGTCACACACTGTTGAAGTATCTCTTGAGTTTGAAGTGGTTTTGAACTTTCTGCTGAATGACCAATATGTTCAAGCACAGGGGGACAATAAGTATCTTCAGTTATTTGTGTTTTTCTCTATGACTGCCTGGTTTGGTGTTCATGTCAACGCGTGGAACCGAAAAGAACACGCAAACATCAATCTGTGGTCAGCAAAGCCCCAAGCTAGCGCCTGTAGTTTGAGAAATTACGGTTACGTTATTCCGTTTGGCTTACTGATCTGTCTCTTACTGCACACTTCGGCACTACATACATGGTATGCAGCTGCACCGAATTTTCACCTAACTGTCGTTGGTTCGTCCGCTGAGCTAGGCAAGTTGGTTACAAGCTTACCTTGCTCAGCGAACGAACTATCGACTATGCCACCTGAGCAGCGAAATCTCACCTTTTCGTCCATTTTTTTTCAATTATCAGCATGGGTCAGTAATATGTTTGAGAATACATCCGTACAAGTTTTTAAGGTAGACAGCTTAGGAGTGAATGAAAACCCATTACACTTGGTGAGTAGGTCTCACTTGCTTTACTCACCATCGCCCCGGAGGTCCATTTCGTTGCAACTCCTAACCGTCTTACATTTCCTCTCTGCAGCCCACTAAATCGCAATGGAGGATGAATACGTCGTGATTGTAAGTTCAATTTCTTCGTAGTTTCATTCTTGTTCAGGAAGAACAGGATCGTCCATATGAGGAGGATTTACTGCGCAATCCTCACAACATCAAATCTTGGCTGCGATATATTGAGATGAAATCGAAATCACCTCCAAAAGTTTTGTATATGCTTTATGAACGTGCGTTAAAACAGCTTCCTGGGAGGTAAGACTGGGTTTGCTGGCTCATGCATTGCCGACAGCTACAAACTATGGTATCGTTATCTGCGATTACGACGCATACATGCCCGTCGTTTGTGTCCTGGTAGCATTTTGCACGAAGAGACCAATAATGCCCACGAGCGTGCTCTGGTTACTATGCACAAGGTTATTCCTTTTTCGTTGTTTAGTTATTTTCCACACAGATGCCACGTATTTGGACCGACTATCTCCTTTTCCTGATGTCGCAAGGTTTCATCACTCGCACCCGCCGCACTTTTGACCGGGCCCTCAAAGCCCTGCCAGTCACACAACATGACCGTATTTGGGGCATTTATCTACGGTTTGCGGACAAGCACGGCAGTGGGATAGGTGAGACGTGTTTGCGCATTTATCGCCGCTACGTCAAATTCGCCCCGGATGACATGGAGCGTTTTGTCGAATTCCTGGTTGGTATTGGAAACGCAAATGAGGCCGCCTTAGTTCTGGCTGATATCATCAACGATGACAACTTTGTCAGCCGTCAAGGCCGTTCGAAGTTCCAACTTTGGCAACAGTTATGCAGTTTGTTGGTGAAAAACCCGTCGAAGGTGGCTGCGCTTAAACCTGACCCAATCATTCGACAAGGGATAAGTAAATATACTGACCAGGTGAGTAAATGTAACAGTTTGATCACATTTTTCCTTGCCCATAGGTCGGTTTGTTGTGGAACTCCCTGGCTGACTACCACATTCGTTGCGGTAACCTTCTGCGCGCCAGGGACGTGTATGCGGAAGCCCTCAATACAGTGATGACCGTACGTGACTTCACCCAGGTATTTGACGCTTATGCCGAATTCGAAGAGTCAGTGGCTAAGGCGAAAATGGAAGCCTTGGATAAATCGCAAAATACTTCGGAAGAAGGTAAGTGACAGACTCGGCCTGGTGTTGTCCTGCTCCTCATTCGGACGCTACACTTGTTCATTATAATTAGCGCTCGTTAGCGGTAGTAAAATGCAATACATCGTGCTCATTGAACGAAAATGTACTGTTATAATTCGGTCGTTTCTACGCGTTCGCTATTGCCCCGTTGTTGTCGGCCATTTAACGACAGATCGGTAATTTTGATCGTTCTCATTATCACAATTCTTACGCTCATTTCGGACTAGAACCTGGCAGGTGTGCGGCAAACGGATGCCTCAACTGAACAGCAATCTCTTTCTAGGTTCGTTCGACCGCAATTGTCCTCTTCACTGTCATTTATCTCAGTTTCTGTTGTGTTATTGAACTTTCTCGTTTTTTTTAACCGAATTGGGTTTACTCTTCAGAGCATATCCCTTGTTTGCTTGATGTCTGTACATTATCATTCGCGATTTCTGCAAACGGTTTCTCTGGTACCATTGGGATTTCGTCGGTGGTACCCACCTTAGTCGATGCAGCAGGTGTTAATAGAGTGAATTCTTTTTGTTTCACAACTCGTCATCTTCCGCTATTCATAGCATTCTGAGAAAGATGCTGCCTCGTCAATTTTAAATCAATCACACGACCATGTGGTGAGGGAGCACTCGACCTGAAATGTGTATTTTGACTAGTCGCAATCGATAGTTAGCTTCTGCACCTCGGACACTTATCATACTTCTGTAATTTATTCAATGGATCCAGTTTTATTCTTTCGATTAATCATTCACTGTACCAGTTCTCCGTGCATTCCACTGAGCACCATTGCTTCATCATGATCATGATGATCACCATCATCGACAACAACACATACTGGGACCTGAATGCCACACAACCATGAGGGATGAAAGTCCTAGGAAAGAGCGGGAAGTAAGGGAAAGGTCAGGAATTCAGTTCGAACAAGCTTTAGATCTTCGAAAGACCTGATCGACAATGGCGTGTCTATACCTCTGAACAACATTATACCTATTTAAGCTCGATTTCGAAGTAAGACGCCATCAGCGGATTTTATCCAGCGTCTATTGCGAATCTCACTAAACCCAGCGCGCAACAACACATGAACACTAGTTAGGCAGCCCAGTAAGGAAGAAATAGCATGTGCACCACTGGGGGCGGCTTCGTACCATGTCCCGCAGTAGGATTAAGTGTGCCCCAACCAAGGAAGCGCCTAGATCGCCGGTTTGACAGTAGCCGTTTTCATTTCACATCTCTGTGTCATGACCTGTCACTAACAGTCGCTTAGAACGACGAAAAATGCTTCATTCGGTTAACGGTGTTCGGGCATGCGTACTACATTCCTCAACCACGTCAACCTGGTAGGGTTAAACTGCTGCTGTAACTATTCAGATCCGTCACCAGGTACCGGCTTACGTACCACCTAGTTGCGAATTCACTGCAGCCAGGTAACTTGCTGTGATACGAAGACAACGGCGATCAAGCAATTGATGGCGCCTAAGGCCCTCAGATTGAAAGAGGCAAGTTTCACAGCCGAACAGTATCAACGCTGTTACATTTACTCTTTAGCTTCAGCAAAATCCTTATCTGATGTTCACAGTTGCAGATAACACCAATTCATCCGCATCTTGCTGGAGCAATATACGAATATCTTCGACAGCCAACTGTTCGAGTTGGACACACGACGAGTGGCACACGACAAACTGTTTGATTTGAGAAGGTTTGCTGTTTTTGAGTTTGTCTTATTCTTCTCGCTAAAGAACCCGCTCACCGCGTCCACACTATTACCAATGATAACGATAATAGCAGTGGATAAATAACGGTAATACTGAACTTACGTATAGTCATGGGAGCATCCGTTTATTCCTATCGCCATTTGTTTCTACGATTGTTAACCAATAAAATGAAATAATCGCGTTCCAGCATGAACCGCATGGGTGGGAGAACTTTATTGAAATTTCGGTGGGTATGCTTCCCCTTCGTGTCTTCACCGTTTTTGCATTCCTCACCTTACATGACCGTGAAAAACCTATAATAATGGAAAATTTGAAAATTTCTTTTTTTCTTTCGCTTGTGCCTTCATCGTACTTTGTTGTTTAGACGAATTGGATGTGGAGCTACATCTCGCCCGACTAGAAGCTCTTATGGATAAACGCCCACTCCTTCTGAACAGCGTTCTGTTGCGTCAGAATCCTCACAATGTTTCCGATTGGTTGAAACGCGTTGAACTCGTAAAACCTCAAGGAGCGCGCGAGCAAATCAATACATTCATGGAAGCCATAACCTCGGTGGACCCGGGTACGTCTCGTACGCCGACTTTTTTATTGGTCGTATTATCTGCAACAATAGGTACATCTGGGAGGGGGGCGAGATGACCCAAGTGGTTAGAGCGCGAATCTACTGACCGGAAAGTTCGTGGTTCGAAACTGCCTCTCCACTTCCCCTGTCTAGACTTGGGCAACCTGACAGTATCCTAGCCCTCTTGCTTCCTTCGGGCGGCATGGTAGTTAGGCACGTGAAGTGTGCTACAGCTGGACGAAACACATCTGGCGGGTATGCCTTTGGTTATCGCTGTTTATTCCTTCCTATGCATTTCGGTTCGGAGAACGGTCACAGTCTTTTCTCCGCCTGACTTCCCAAGCCCAGTGAACTCAAATGTCTGTGATACACTGCTCTAACTTGACTGTAACAAAGACGAATAACTTTTCGACTTCTGCTCAGCCGTGGTTCGAAATTGTGTGCTATCTGTGTACCATCACTGGTTCCGTGATGCTGTTGTCGGTCACTCAAACAACATTTTGGAGCCTGCTTATTTGCCTGTTTTTGTCTCTCCTAGAAGTACCATCGTAGCTAGAGGACGATCGGGTCTGTCGGATGTTTCCAACATTGTCGGCAGTTGCGTGTCCAACTTAGTCTTCACCTGAACACACAATCTAGTTCTAATACCCTCCTGTATGCATTACTGAGTTGTCGGGTTTTAGGTTTTTCGTCGAAGCTTGAACTGACTGGTAGCCCTCAGGCTTCCTATGGCTACCAAGACAATTACATAGCGAAGGGATTTATCGGCTGTATTTTTCGAATAATCGATTTTCCGGGGATTGTTTGAGTCTGTTGGATAGTCGCCAATCAGTGAACTACCTTCGATCTGTCCGATCACTAACCGTTACCACCTTTCTTCCAGCGTCGCGTGTAAAATAACCAATGATACCGATAGGAAATACACTTTCTCATCGATCTTGAAGCTGATGCTCTTTTCAGAAACAGGTGCTTCAGCATAGGAGGACGCATGGCAAATCTCGTGCTTCTGGTTTTGTTAGGGGATTACACCCCCAACTGTTGGTTACATTGCCACTGTGAGGGCCCCTCTATCTTTGGTCACCACTTAACGCGGCTACACTTGTCAATCGGTCAGACGATAATACAGTCAAGATAGCTACTTGTGTAAAATAGATGGAGGTTGGTGAATCTGGTGAGTGTCAGCGCGCATAATGCGAGATAAACAATGTACGGACTTTAGAAGATTGTGGCGTAGAAGAGCTCCTGTCCCCAATTTCAGTGTTAGAGCCGAAATCCCGGTACTTATGCCATAGACATGACTCTTTGAACGATATAGACTGAAGGGTTTGACTGAAGCTTCCCTAATCACTCATGCTATTCTAAAACGGTTGACTTATTACAGCAAGTCATCTAGAATTAGTTTGACTATCAGATTTCGAACTCCGTAGGCACTCACCCTATTCCGTTTTTACATTTTTTTTTACAAATTCCAGGATTAAAACATACATGATACTTGCAGAAAACAACTATATAAGGCTCTCAAGTGAACCATTCCTTGGACATCTACCTCTATCACATCAACCTCAAAGTTAGGCAAGCTATGCCCAGACTCTGCAACCGTTCATTATTAACACTCCGATTCACACATCAGACTCCTTCCGGTCATTATTGATCAGTGTTTTTCCCCAGAGTAGTGAACTCTTGACTCGTGCGTTAAACTTGATGCTAAAACAATAGTTTCCATACTTTTCCTCCCATCTACAGCGAAGGCTACTGCTGGACGACCATCGGCGTTGTGGGTCGGTCTGGCCCAACTCTACGAGAAACATAAACAGCTGGATGATGCACGGGTCGTGTTTCAGAAAGCAACCGGCGTCACATTTGTTCATGTGGAAGACTTGGCATCGATCTGGTGCGAATGGGCAGAAATGGAACTTCGCAATGAGTAAGTGCTGATAACATTCGGGGGAGATCTCTTTTCATGCTCAACCATTAGACCCGTTAAATAGTGGATGGATAGCTTTTTTTAGGATTGCAACTATTTGACATCCGAACATCCAACAGTGTTGTAACCTCTGACCCATAAACCAAACAGTATCATAACTTGGTGTCGTGTGGGAAGGCAGTAATTCCATGAACTCATCAAGAGCGGTCCAAGAAAATTTTAGTCATCGGGTCTCTTTTACAATTTTACAAACCATAGTAGTAAATAGCTCATATCATCAGTTTTCATGGTAATTAGGAGAAACACAGTGAAGAATTGTGATCCTGTCTTGTAAGGCTTCCAGTGTACACATCATGAAGATCAGCATAGGTAAAATATGATTATAGGCGGGATCAGAGTCACTCTGTCGCGAGCGATGATAGCAGTGTCGAACTGGTTACGCCGAGTGTAATCGACAGCTTGAATCAGACGCTTCTGAATGCACAACGCAGGCCCGTTACTTGTAACAGCCACTGGTCCTGTGGTGGTCGCAGGACTCTTGGTAACTTCAGACCAAAACAGTGAATGCCATAGAAAGATCTACTGGTTGTCCTGCCTTACAACGGAAGTGCAAGATACCTGAGGAAGCAACTTTACCTTGTCGTTGTTTTATACCCTGTTATCTCACACTCCTTTTGTACCTTTCATCTTTTAGTCGTCCGGAGGAAGCCCTGCGACTTCTCGGCAAGGCAACAACAGCACCTCCACGCAAAGTTGATTACTATGATCGATCAGTACTTTGTCGTTATACCCTGTTATCTCACACTCCTTTTGTACCTTTCATCTTTTAGTCGTCCGGAGGAAGCCCTGCGACTTCTCGGCAAGGCAACAACAGCACCTCCACGCAAAGTTGATTACTATGATCGATCAGAACCTGTGCAAGCTCGGCTACACAAGTCTCTTCGAGTGTGGACCCTCTATACAGACCTCGAAGAGAGTTTCGGGACATTTGAAACCACCAAGGTGAGAACTACGCCTTCAGGTTTTCTTAACTGTGAAATGGTAAATGCAATTACTTCGTCCGCCGTGTTGAAGCTTGAATAGCACTCAAAGTAACAGAAGTCGTAGTTCAACGGTATGTTATGAGGGACCCTGTATATATCTGACGAGAATTATCGTCTACATCTTTGTACTGTCCAAAGCTTTACAAAACGGTCCATAAACTGTGCTCCTCGGCTATTCTAATCGGCTAGAGTTCCCACACTCTCTCATTTTCCGTTCACCGAAACTGACTCATGGTTTCTAGTTGGTAAAGTGAAGTGAGCTTCACTATTTTGACCGCATTGTGGCTATTCTGTTTGTCTTTCCGTTTTTCCCGCCCTAATTCTATTTTGCGCTTGGAGAGCATTTAATCACCCTACCTACGTAGGTTCCGTCTTCGGGCCTTTTCCTTCTGTCGGTCAGACCCACGCATTGTTCATCCACAACCATATCACTGACCTAATTTGGAAAGTTGCACAGCCCTATCCCAGCTATCTAAAAGCGCTCACATATTTTTATCCAGTCAGCTTTTCCAACCGATTTCGGTGCCCTGATTCGCGCACAGTGTGTGTTTGCTGCCCAGGTTTGCCAACAAATACGCTTCAAAGAAGTAGAACGGATTGTGCTTCATCGGTTCATCATCGATACTTTAGTTGTTGGCCTGTTTTTCTGCGAAATCACAACCCTCCTTTGATCGTAACAATCAATTAGTCAGTGGCTTTCTTATCTCCAAACGCATTTGGAGACGTCAGTGGCTACTGTCTGCGTTTTTTTTATCTCATTGTGTCCCCCGCTCATGGTCCCATATGAACAATGGGGCTATCATCATATCTCACTTGCACACGTATTCATGAGGGCTTCAAGGAACCGTTCGAATTGACCTTGTATATTCTTCTGCATAGGGTCGTCCAACAGCATGGCGTGCTCGACCATCTGTTGGCCACTTGTGTCGTTTTTTCTGTTTCGTGAAGGAATACAACTTATGTACCTGTTAACTTTTGCTATTCACTGACAACGAACTTCTTCATTAAAGGACATTCCTGCGTTCAGATACTATCGGATTCCAATTGTTCTGAGCGTTAAAATTCCTGCAATTTTTGCGAACACGGCTGAGCTGGGCGAGAGAAGTAATAGCAGTCCTACTGGACTTGTAAAAACCTCCGAAATATACGCTGGTGGACCCATCGTGTGAACAGGAAGCACGTTGTAAACCAACCGACTTTTTCTCCGGCTAGTTTTGTGACTCATCACATCTACGATGGGCCATAAATGTGTCCACTAATCAGGACTAATTTGTGATGTTTTATCTTCAATTTACTTTCGTTGGCGGAAACACACTTACTCGCTACTCAAGGCCTAAAATGAACGCTGTCGTGCTCAGTTTTTTTAAAGCTTCCTCAACCAGGCATCTGCAGCACAATGAAGCCAGCCGATGCTAATCGATTTATCAAGAATATGGAGAAGCATATATTGATGGGAGTCATGAGTTCCTTCACCTACATGGAAGATTTCTAGAAACGAAGCTAGGAACAACCTATGTTCAAATGAAAACTGATTGCTCTTGCGACACGGGATATTGCAGAGTTATGAAATCGCGAATCAGAAGTGTACTGGCCGCGTACACATTCACGCACTTCCAGACACGTGTACTCGCTAGCGTATAAAGAGGGCACATTCGTAAGCTCACACCGAAAACTCTGGGGTTTCTGATAGAGCTCTATATGAAAATAGTAAATCGTTCAGCTGTAGCACCCTTTCGGTGCCTAGCTGCCATGCCACCCGAAGGAAGCACGTGGGCTGGAATACTGTCAGGTTGCCCAAACGTAGACAGGGAAGGTCAAGATGCTGGGGTTGGTTTCGAACCACGGACCCTGCGGTCAGTAAATTCGCTCTCTAACCACTTGGGCCATCTCGTCTCAGCTCTATATAACTCAGTGGTTAAGTTATGAGGTCATTGACCGGATTGTCCGTGGTTCGAAACCAACCCCAGCATCTTGACTGCTCCTGTCTAGGCTTGGGCAACTAGGTAGTATTTTAGCTCTCAGGCCTCCTACGGGTCCCATGGCGGCTATGTACTGAAAAGGTGTTACAAATAAGCCATTAGTGTCATGATTTCTTATTCATCTCTACAGACCGAATCCAGTCTCAAACTGATGTACATCAAGAGTTGGCTTGTGAAATTCAGAAACTGTTATCGCGTCCGCAGTCAACACAAAGTACTAAGCAAAAAGGGGTGTCCATTGTCACTGGGAACAGTTGCGATCCTTTCAGCTCGATCTATTTCTTGGTATGTACATTGCGGACGCAAACCATCAGGTTTAGGCGACGAACACGAGTTCTCTGTTGGGGCTCATCAACCTTATGTTCTACTTGTGGGTTTCATCATATGCCTAAGTATTTACTTTCTCTTTGAAAGATACCACCAAGGGATGCAGTAGAGTTCCGGTTCTTTGTCACACCTGTTTCCACCTATGAGGCATATGCGTGGCCCGCATGATATTCAAATCTAATTACGATTAAATGACCCGACCGTCGAAATCCAAGTGTCTTTCTGTGGAAACAGACCCACTGGAAAAATGAGATGATATCTCAGTTATACTCTGGCGTGCCTCCCGTATTTGCTTTTCTTCAAGCAATCGTATGGCGTGAATTCTGCCTCACATTTGAGTTTGATTTGATGTTTGATACATGCAAAAACTTTTTCTAAATATATAATTTACCACTTATGTTGACGGTCGGTGGGAGTCTATGGAACAGATTCTATAATCATTCCTGACAGCCTCTCCGGTCATTTATTAGGCTGTCCTGATCTCACCGGTACACTTGCTCATTTCCTATTGGTCATCACCTTGATTATTCTGTGGTTTAACTTTCATACAGGCTGCCTATGATCATATGATTGACCTTCGAATCGCCACTCCACAAATTATCATGAACTACGCCTTGTTTTTGGAGGAACAAAACTATTTTGAGGAAGCCTTCAAGGTGAGTGTAACTGAAAGTGATTGTGTTTTGCACCAAAGCTATCACCTTCAATGCTTAGTTGCCCAATCTTCCGTTTCCCCGTCGTCTCTAGTGCTTGGCTAGGGTTCCCACACTCTTCCATTTTCGTTCACCGAAACTGTAGCAGCTGTACTCAACGTACTTCTGATTAATGCTCCCTTGTTGATAAAGTGAAGTGGCGCTGTTTGTACTCTCTAGAAGGTTGCTCACTTGCAGGGATGAGAGCTTCAGGATGCTTGCTATCTACCAATGTCCAGTTTCCCTCGATTGATGATTTCCTTAGCTAGACTTCTTCGACCTAGTGCTCGATTATCTCATGACTCCTGTCAAATGTATATAGTAGTAAACAGCTGGATATCTAGACAGCAATCGCCTCTTTTCAGTCTCCATTTTCGGTCAGCTTCGTTGTTTCTTTTTGCTGGAAAGAGCCACTCGTCTCTAGAAACAACTGCTTTCTCGAGATAATTCCGTGTACGACCTTACCGAGAGACCGTTGTGGTTCGCTGTTGCCGTAGAAGGGTTGTACTGCACTGGAGTGGAATTATTCTACGCAGAAGTCGTCGGTGTAAGATTATCCATCTAAGCAACTGAGGAGTGTTGGCGATTTTGGAGAGTATGGTTCTGGTAATTTTGCCACTTCTGTCTAATATTATAAGCTCAGGGTCCTGTCTTTTTTTCGAGTTATGGACTCGAACATTTCACTAACCTGGATATTTTCTATTGAAGCTTTGCGGTTCGTGTGTAGCGTTTTTAAGTTTCTAACTCATTTTGCTCGTTCAAAGACCATACATGATAAAAATATGTTGTTGTTGGGTTCAGGACATTTTCGATGGAGATATCATCCTGTAATTAAAATCATTTTATGATGAAAAGCTGAGAAGCACTGTGTGTCTGCTTCTACCTTATTGGGAATCGGCAGCCCCCCATGAAGCTCCAGGGATTTTCCAACTAGCGACCTCGCCTTATGTTCTGAACACAACCGATCCTGCGATTCCAACCTGTGCTCCACCCAGTGGCGTCACAGATGCTACCCAACTATAGTCATAACGACCTTTCTATCGACTTCGCCTAAACTGAACTGAACGATGCCCACTGTAAGATCCGGGCAGCTAATTGTCTCACAGGACAGTTGGTGCTATCTGACTACACGCAGTTCGTATCCACTGGGCACTTGATTATGTATTGAAAGCTTTCAAGAATTGGCTTTATAGACAAACGGGTTGATAAACATCGTGAATGAAGCAAAACGTACAATCAATTATGCTTCCCGTGCTTCGCCTTCGCACGCGTCGATCAAGAAGCTCAGACGATTAGTGGGATCCGTGAGTGACCTTCTGGTTAAGCCCCTGAGAAACGTCCAGTAATGTAAAGGGTTACCTTCAGACGTGGATACTCCTCTCTGGGGCGTGCCCATGCAGAGGTTAAGTAGCTTCGGGAGATGTTGATATGGTAGAGACGCCGAGTGTGAACTTTTCGAAGGCATTGCAGGATAGTTGAGGGTAACAGCCCCTTCCTGGTCCGCTGGATAAGAAGGTCTCACAGATTTTCGGGGTCTCCGGTCTGTGGCAAAAGCACAACCCTGAATTTTAGCCGTCTCTAAACAGACCTTGACCATCTCCATCTCCAGCATCTCAGTTGTGCCGTCTGATCAATTGGAAACTCTTGCTGGAGAGTCAGGGGGGAGTAATTAAGTGAAGGAAGGTCAGGAAAATTACCAGAAAGTTCGCTAGGCATGGCAGGAACGTCGTTCGCACTGTATGTTGGGCGTTGCGATGACGTTTTTGATTATTTTTTTGATTAATTTTCTCTCACTGCTTGTATGGATTCACGTTCCCAAGACAGCGAATGAAGTAATATCGATCGTACCGGATCTTATCGGACTGTAACATGACCCAAATCCTGGTCCCAAAACTCTTGGGTTGCTTGGGTGGAACAACACTGACTGAATCCGTGTCAGTAATTGTTGATAGCTTTCTGTGGAAGAGTTACACGGCCTACCCTCACAAATAGGTGAAATCAGGATGTTACGGGCTACAGTGCTTATCACTTCCGGGGTGCTATGGTTAGACTCGGGACTGCTGTTAAAGAGTCCGCTAAAACAATTCGCGCTTACTGTATGAAAAGTTGGTGTAAAGACTGGTGGAAATCGTTGTCGCCTGAAGTGGTTCGAACGATATCTTGACTGAACAAGCTGGTGAATTAATGGGATAAATCGTGGATAAAAATTTGGATACGCAGAATAGTCTGGGTTATCTGTGATGAGATCTTCAAACTGAACTCTTCCACAGAAACACTGAAGCTTGCAGCGCTTGGTTATGGATGGCTGACTTTTTTGAAGGCTCAATTGCTTATTTTCCTTGAACCGCAACAACAGCCGTCCCCTTCTGCGGGGAATGTTCTTCAGAAATTCCTTGAACCAGCTGTCCCCTTCTGCGGGGAATGTTCTTCAGAAGATGTAGCTTTCTGACCGGTTTTCCTTGAAGCACCACTCCGGAATAGATAGCCTTGGCCGATCCCGTCAAGTGGTATCCCCAGGTTACGGAACAGCGAACTCTTGTGTACTGTGTCACTATCTTTCATTAGTCAGCATGCACCCAGTATTTGTCCCCCTAAGGAATCTCCGAGTTACTACTGTTCCTGTCGTTAGTATTGTTATGATAGCGTTATTGCCCATATTTTGTTGAGGTTTTAATTTCTCTCTTTGAATATCATGTAAGGAATCTCCGAGCTATTACTACATTACTACGCTCACTACTCTTTCTGTCGTTAGTATTGTTACGATTGCATCATTACCCATATTTTGTTGAAGTTTTAAGTTCTCTCTTTGAATGTCATTTGATTGGTCTCCACTTTTTTTTCGTGAACCTCTCTTGTATTTCAGGCCTATGAAAAAGGAGTTGCATTGTTTCGTTGGCCTAACGTCTACGACATTTGGGCAGCATATTTGGCCAAGTTCATTGAGCGTTACGTAAGTTTTGCTTGCTTCCTACTTCCTTGGTCAGGGAGATGTTTTTCTGTGTGAAATAACGGTTAAATAATAGAATGTACTTGTGCACCTGTTAACCGCACTACAAGAATGCTTCAATTCCACATATTACCGCTCGTTTGGGGCGCATCAGACTTTTGGGTCAGCCTTCACTCAATCACTTGAATGTGCATCGTTCAGCTGTAGCACGTTTTCGGTACCTAGCTTCCATGCCACCCGAAGGAAGCACGAGGACTGGGCTGCCGCCAGGTTTCCCAAGCCTAGACAGGGTATGTCTAGATGCATGCATCCGGGTTCGAACGACGGACCTTCCGGTCAGTAAATTTGCGGTCTGGCCACTGGACTATCTCGCCCTCGAATGTGCGTTGTTCAAATCAGACCGAAAGATGTGTCACAATCACTTTACGTGCCACATTTACTGAAACATCATCCTTCGAGTTACGGGCATGCCAGAAGGGCCAAAGAGCAGCAACCAAACGAACAGTTGTCAAGTTCCATATTTCGAGTCATCGTATTATTAGGCGGTCTATGGGTGTCTTCATGCTGTCGCCTGCTAAAGCATTTGGGGGTAGTAGGATGGTCAGAGGAACATCACTCTCTTACTTAGAGAAGGGGCCTGGACATTTTCGCCTGAAAGCATGCGTTTGCAGGGTTCGGTGATCCGGTCGCTCCATGGATTGCCATGATCGACGGCAAATTCTGTTTTATGGTAGAAAGCCAAGAGCCTGGTGTTGCTCAACAGACACCTGCTGTTCGCAGCTTTTTGAGTTCGCCTTACGTTTCACAGGAGCTAAGAAAATCCACTCTACCAGGCTGATAAGACTTGAGTCATTGGACGTGTTTGTTTTTTTAAGGAGACGCTGACATCTGTTGTCTTGCGGATCTAGCCTTTGGGTCAGGGGCCGAAGGTTGGGTCGGGCTCCATCTGCGACACAAGTCGCTGGAAAGTATCCAAAATTGTCTTGTTTGACAAGCAAGGCGGAGGCTTTCATCTCATTGCTCTTCCATTATCTTCTATTCTTGCCCGTCGTGAGTTGTTTTCCTTGATTTCTGGGTAACGCACACTGCAGTGGTGCAGAAATACGCCATGTGCTGTCTTTACTTATCGAGCAATCTAAAAGACGTCATTATGTCATCTGGAGGCTACCCTATATGATTCGACCACAGTCATTAATGAATCATGTCACAGGTTTCTACAGATGGTGAGCCATTGTGAAAGACTGTCGGTCTTTGCTCAGAGGACATCAAGTCACAGTTATCACGAATTAATTCAGTGACCAATTCGCTTCACGCTACTCATCACGAGGACAATAGTAAGACTTGGAAAGAACTTTTCATGATAGTACACGCTGCACGCAAAAGGATTAAAAACAAAATTCTTCTCCGAAGAGAATGGAGTTTTTTGGATCAGTACATCTGACTCATCCGAGGAGAGACGTGGGAATCAGAAGCGTAAACTAAAAGTCAATCGACGAAGGGACCCTGCAGAACTTTTGCGCCAAATCAATAGAGAAAGTGAAGCCTTGGTGTTACATGGGAAGGAGATGTACTCTGATTCGCAATTTTTCCGACCCTGTTGACAGGTGGAACATTTCTAAGAACACTTCTGCTGGTTAGAATGAGTTATCTAGAAGCTGATGTGTTGCCCAGCTATCCACCGTTGGAATCAGATGTCGCGTTGGGTGTAAGCCCAGTCAGATGGAGCCAAACTCCGGGCCAATACTTCCTTCTCTCTTCTCTTTTCAAAGACAGGAGTGAAACTCTTATCTCTGCCCGGAGAAGCTTTTTACAGCATGAGTGATAAGCCGAAGAGGTAATAATACATCACTTTTATTGGTATTTTATCATCTGTGTACTTAAAGAAGGTTTGGGGATCGAGAAATACACTCATTTACAAATCAGTTTGGTTTTCACGGGAGACTCAATTGAATCTCTCGTTTATGATGTCCTCTAACTGAATGTGCTGCACACAGGCCGCCTCATGATTCAGTTGGCACGATATTCGAGATATCACTCAAGAAGGGCGAAACCGGTTGTGGGCTGTCGAAGAGTTTTCAACAACCTTGTGAAAAAGTTTGGGGATCTTTTGTGGTTCCGTTGCGTACGGTCCGCTTCAAGGTGTCAGTATAAACCAGCAAGCGCTTAACAGACAGGATTTCACTCTTGTTTGATGCGAAAGATACTAGAAATTAGGCAAGTTCGACAGCGGTGAACGATTTTCTTTTGGTTTGGTTTCTCTAAGCGCCCCGCTTAACTACTTGCTTTTCTGGGAAGTACCAAATAAGAACGCAAATATTTTGTGAGCACAGTGTTCTCACTCTGAGAATTGGTTTGAACCATACAGACAACTGTTCCAAATGTTACCAATATCAATTGATGTCCTGGAAGGGTTCCCGATCTCCCCTTCTGTTCGCACTTCGTGATTGGTGATACAATGGATAGGACTTTCAAAAGCTGAGAACCTATGAGATTATGCTTCTTTTAGATGGTGTGCTGTTTGCTAACCAACTGTGAGCACGCGGATTACGTCACTCCTCTCAGTTCCTTGTACTCTGTAGTATGAAAACTGTTAGAGAGCGTAGGTATTTATGTAATGGGCTGTGCACCGTCAGACTGCAGCCTCATTGTACGGGGCCGTGCGTGAGATTGTCGGTGAACTCATCTACTTACGAACTGTCGTGCCTTCCTTGAGGCAGATGAAGTAGCTTTGTGAAAAAAAGCAAAGCTTAAACTTGTTGGGAGCTTTTCGAAATGAAACATTGTTACTCAGTGACAAACCTGGTACCTGTCGAATTGTTCACTGAGCTTGGCACTTGTTATAAAATTATGCCCGCCCCCAGGAACCAACGAACGAAAATCCGCAGATGTGGACGCGCTCACATAAACCTGTGCGCCACATGAGTGCAGCTGTGGTACAAAGGCAGGGTGTAGCGATGGTCTAACGGGTCGACGCGTAGCTAACCCTCCACGATCACTGATCGTGTCACATGCTGTGAGACAAAAGTAATGATCAGTTGGAAAAAATGGTCACAAAGCCCATGCAGGAATAACGTATGAAGGTCTCAGAAGCGCGGTATGGCTGACTAATATTGCGGATTCAAAACGCCATGTTTCAACAAAAATAACACATGATTTTGTAATGTACTACTCATAAGGTTGCTGAAAATCCGTCGATAACCAGCGACCGGTTTCGCTCTTCTTGGGGCTCATCAGGTGGGCGCAGTCCCCGGGTTTCTGTCAACCTTATGTTCTACTTGAAACCAAATTGCACGAAATTAGCGAATATACACTCATTTGCAAAGTAATTTGGTTTTTTGAGAGACTCACCTGGAACGCATCTGAATCTCTCGTTTGTAATGTTTTGGGGCAACTGAAAACATCACAACTGAGCGATTCAGCTGGGTTTCAGGTGAGTCTCTCGAAAAACCAAATTAGCTCGTAAATGAGTGTATATTCGCTAACACATGATTTCTTTGTCTCGGTTGTATTTTCCCTCACGCCCCCACCATCTTTTCCTTCTTGATGATACCGTTATACCTACTCTTCACTTCAAGGGTGGAACCAAACTGGAACGCGCTCGTGATTTGTTCGAACAATGCTTGGAGAAATGTCCCCCCAAATTTGCCAAAGGTTAGTCATTCTTAGCGAACAACACTCAGTTGCATAGCAATTTAGTTTTGACCGGAGAACCACCTCGAACACAGCTGAATCTCTCGTTTATGATATTTTTTTTAATTTTCACCATTATCGTTATTGTTTCTATGTTATTGCTTTTAGTACGAATACTATTGCCATTGAATGAGATCTCTCAGTTGTAGCACCCTTTCGGTGCCTAACTGCCATGCCACCCGAAGGTTGCACGAAGGCTGGGATATTGCTAGGGTGCCCAAGCCTAGACAGGGGAAGTCGAGAGGCGGAGTTCGGGTTCGAACCACGGACCTTCCGGTCAGTAGATTCGCGCTCTAACCACCTGGGCCATCTCGCCATTGACTAGCCATGAATATATCCAAACTGCCTCTAGAAAATCTAACTAACCCTTTGGGGATACATCCATAGGTTCGCCACTGTGAGGGTCCCCTTCAACGGGTGCATCTTTGGGACCGACTAAAATAGATCTTTTGTCGGAAGTGTGCTCTCTCCTAAGCCCCGGACAATCATCACGATTATTCCCTTTTTTACACGGTTGTATTGGATCTTAACAATGGGAAGGTGTGGTCATCAATTTCATGTTTGCATTTTGTAAGCCTTGCTGGGAATTTCTTTTTGCGTGCTCGTTTTTCGAAACTATCAGGTCGGCATGTACGCCTTTGGGAAGTAACTGATGCAGCGAAGCACGATGAAATGGTGAACTTGGTGTTTCTGCACCAAGCAGTCTACTCGATTTGTCCAGCAGTCATCTCGCGCTAGCTGTTCGCATGTTAAGCGAGTAGTTTCAGCGCATGGGGGCGAGATGAACCAAGTGGTTAGAGTGCGAATTTACTGACCGGAAGGTCCGTGGTTCGAATCCGACCTCTGCCTCTCGACTTCCTCTGTCTCGGCTTGGGCCACTTGGCAGTATCCCCCCAGCCCTCGTGCAACCTTCGGGTGGCATGGCACCGAAATGGTGCTACAGCTGAACGATTTATTTCTTTCAACGCATGGTGTCGTATGTTTTGGTGTAATTTACAGCGCCTTCCGGTGCTGTGTGAGAATCTTTCAACCTAACTCACGGCATTACCAATCATTATATTAGGGCCTATCCCAAAAGCTATAAGACCGTTATGTTCCGTAGACTGAACCCAATGTTGTGGAACCGAAACGCAGCGGGCGAACCTATAGATAAAGCCGTACGAACAGAACAGTGAATTACTGCTAAGAACAGATCCTTTCTTTGGATCACTTTGTAACGAAGCACAATTGCAAGCAGGATTTGAGCAACATTGAATGTGCGTGGATCGTGAACAGGAACACATGGTAACCAGTCAAAAGGAGCTTGCAACACTCCAAGCTTGAAGCTTCTCGAAAAATAGGAAAGGTCGCATCATATTCGTACAATATGCACCCTGTCTTTACTGATTTAGAACCGACAGAATTGAAGGCGAGAGTGAAAGTGCGTTGAAGGTCGCCTTACTTGGGGACTCAAACACCCCGATTCATCAAATCTATCGATGACAATATACTGTCATACTGTGGACAGATACTTCGCCCCTATTTTTTTCAGGGTCATTCAGCGAATTTTGTATTTCTAGATGGACATTCACCCGTGAACAGTACGGAATGGCAGCCACCGTAGTCAGTAGAGCACTCAACATGCGCTGTAGACGATCCCACAAACCCCTGCCAGCTTGCACCGCAATAATGGCTTTCGTGGACGTTTGTGCCACAGAATCTCTGACCCAGCGGCGAACCTTTTTCCTCATGAATGAATGGACGGAACATCTTTCAAATTGGGTGAATAGGTCGTTCTCAGTCTGCAAGTGCCGCTCCAAATGAGCATATATCTGTTTAAACAAAGCAGCAATTTGGAACGGATGATTTTATTTGCCTTAGAGGTTGACAGCACTGTGTTGCATCAGTATATTGACCAATAGTTATTCTCGTCATTCGTCCTTTATCAGGGTCATCTCTTCACTCCACGCGTCCGAGTTGGTTGATTTGCGCGCAGCACATACAAGTGTTTGGTATCAAATTGGACCCTGAATTAGCCGACTAGGCTGTAGTTATTGGGGGACCTTGAAATGGTCTGCCATTCCCCATATGGCAACGTTTTCCTGAGAAACTTTAAAAACCTGTAAAATTCAAAACGGCCAAACATCGCTCAAGTTCGAATGCCATTGCCGGGTTAGACGTGTTGTCACAGGTGCGTCATGCTTGCACTGGTGAATCATTCGTTACACGCTCGTCTAACATCTGCGGTGTCCGGAGTTCAATCCCCGGCACAGCCCAGGATGTGCACTGTCAGTTTGATCTAATAAGAGCGAAACTCGAGTTCACTACTTCCCTCTCTGGTGTAGACTAAGCAGAATAACTGCGCCGGGATAGGTGGAGGACTGTTCAAACGGTGATAATAATGGCGCGAAAACCACTAAGCATCAGGGATCTCGAAAGTCACAATCAGTTGGTCAGCTGATCAGCTGCCGTGTACAGTCGCCTGTTATTATGTCAAGCTTTACTTGATTTGGATGCTTCCTTTTATTGTAGAGGGCTACTTCAACGGTTCATTTTCAATGCCTTTTGCACGGTTGTCCTCAGCTATATTACTGCGGGTCAGTAATTTACTTGTTGCCCAACCACCCTCAAACACTAATGTCCAATGAATGAATGTGTAAATGGTGGATGTCGCTTAACTCAACTTTCTAACTCCAGTCTGTATCACAGCTTCATGGTTCCTTCGAAACAACTAGCGCCTATCTATCAGGACAGGTCACGTTCAGTAGGAGAAAAGTCCGTTACTTTTGATGATGGGTGCGGCGAGAGCGTTAATGACTCTCTACGTTCAAAGTTAGTCCATGGGTATACAGCATTGCCGTTATGGTATCTAGTCTTTTTAGATAAACCAGCCATTTCCAGAGGCACAAATTATCCCAGCATGATTCAGGGCATTTTGTGCCCTTGGGTGGGATGGTTGGATAAGTTTTCGTGTTGAAGGGAGGTTTGTCACGGAGCAATGTGCGATGTCTCTAGCTGCATCAGTTTGGTCAGTGGAGGCTGTCGGAATTGGGAAAGTAGCTGTTCTACATTCGAGGCGTTGATCGTTTCAATGCACTGTCGACCGTGCTGGTAGGTTGACTCTTTGCTAAATATTTTTTACGATATACACGGAGAAGACTAGCCCGAATGATCGAGCTTCGTTTTCTAAGGTCTTCTAAGAAGTTTAACAGCTAAACTATCCCATCATCGGATGCACATTCTTGGTAGTGGACTGCTGAAACCACCATTATGAGGGTTTTCGCACTTCGTTGCAATCCAATTCAGATTTCCAGCTGGTTTATACTACTTGTCCTTCGGGGGGGGGGGGGGGCTGGAAAATGGCTGTCTGCAGTATCTTACGATTGCTGGACACGTTTATGTTGTTTAATGCTGTCATGGTTACAACAGTCTGAGCAATCGCCTTGATTCTCTAACAACCGCATTCCTGTTTTTTGTCTCCTTGAAGCACTCTATCTGCTTTACGCGCGACTGGAGGAGCAACATGGTTTGGCTCGTCGTGCGATTCGTATCTACGAACGAGCCACCGAGGCTGTGCTGCCCGGCGAACGCTTTGATGTAAGTGTTGCTCTGTTATCCTTTTGACATTATATTTCAGAGCTACATGTCCCACCATTTGATGGATGTTCCATGCATTCACACACCCATCTACTCATCTATAACCCAATGGCTCAATTCTATGATTCAAGTGACGTCATGACCTCGCCGTTGCCTACTGTCACTCTTGTCGTCCCCATTCTGAAGGTGAACTTACAAGGAATCTCTTTGGAAATTAATGTATCTCACAAGTCCAGTAGGCCTTTCTCTAATTGATCCACACTCAATTGACCAAGACAATTGATCTGTGCTGCATTGATTGATATCATATCCTATCTAATTGCAAGCCAGTCACATTCATAATCAGCTTCTCGTACCAAGAGAAGAACAATGTCCAACTACTAATCGGTTAGTCGCGGGTTCAAATCACCTTGGAGATACCTTTGGATCCACGCAGTTGGTGATTCCCAACAAAGATGAAACAGCTGTAAATAATGGCTTCTAGTCTTTTTCGTGGGATAAACGGACTCATTCGCAGAAATGTCATTTGATGCACCACTGGTCATTTTGTTCAGCTACTGACGACGTCCTTTGCTCTATCTTACGTTCAAATCCAAAGTACCTGGGACAGGATAGATAGCCATCTCATGAATGTGTCGTTCTGATTCTTTGGTCGCTTCCTTGTGGGGCGAGATGGCCCAAGTGGTTAGAGTGCGAATTTACTGACCGGAAGGTCTGTGGTTCGAACCCGACCTCTGGCACTCAACTCTCCCTGGCAGCATCTCAACCCTCGTGATTCCTCCAAGTGGCATGACAGCTAGGCACCGGTAGGGTGTCACAGCTGAACGAAAAATTCCTTCCTCCTTATGTTAACACTAGTAGTCCCCTAGCCGGGCGGATGTCCGTTGTCTCTTTGAAAACAGCCAAAGACGCAAGCACGAAGGCCTACATGTTTTGGGTTCAGCTCTCAATCCCAGCCAGCCGAAAATTTCTTCCTCCTTATGTTAACACTAGTGGTCCCCTAGCCGGGTGGATGTCCGTTGTCTCTTTGAAAACAGCCCAAGACGCAAGCACGAAAGCCTCCATGTTTTGGGTTCACCTCTCAATCTCAGCCGTCGTTTTCTGTGGGCTGAACAACCATTGCAGCTGAATATTGTGGAATCGCTTCTTTTTCGAACTACAATCCTACTGATGTTCAGCTACTTTCGTTCGAAATTGGACACCGTCTGCCTACCTTTTACTGAAACCTGGCGGCTTTCATTGTGTTGTAGCTATTTCGTCTTACCTGTCGATCATTGTTCGCTACACATCTCTTCAGTTCCAAAGCACTAGGCTACTCATCTTGTTTATTCTCCTACTTGCAAACTGTTTTCCAATAGATGTTTAACATCTACATTCAACGAATTGCTGACCTACATGGTGTTACACACACACGGTCAGCTTACGAACAAGCGATCGAACGACTCCCAGAGGAGCATGCCCGTCAAATGTGCCTTCGATTTGCTGATTTGGAACGAAAATTGGGCGAAATTGACCGAGCACGAGCCATTTACGCCTACTGCTCCCAAATGTGCGATCCGCGGGTACGTTCCTGATGGGTAACTCTTCCCATGGGTGTTTGAATAATGTTTTTCAGCTAGTCCCCTTCACACATTTTGGTGGATAGCAGTGTTGAGTTCTGATTGGCTTGTGTACTCGACTAATGAATTTCCAGGTCTTTGTCTTTGGTTGTTTCTATCTGGTAATGGATTTCGTGGAAGGGGTTCTAGACCATCCACAATCTTGCCTGGACATTTGTTTTTCGCTCATTTAATTGCGCCTACAAAAACCATTTGGGAAGTCACGGAATAATCCTTTTTTAAATCGGGTGTACTCGCTGTGTAAAATCGTCCCCCACCGATCTTCAGCTCCTGTGTATCTATGACAGCCGAAATAGTTCGTGCTGGACAGCTCTCGCCAGATATATTGTGCGGTGGAAGTGCAATGTTATGCTGAAACGTAAAGTAATTGCCGAATGCTCCTGGTAGTCTATTATCTAATGTGTCAACGGTGTTGTTTATGTTGTCTGGGATATGCACAGGCGTGCAGTGGCCTAATTGCTGCTGCACTCCGATTCTATCCCGTCATGTAGCGCAAATGCGTCACTCAGTGCGGTTTTCGGCTACATGTGTCAAAGTTTCCCACCATACGCAGTCACCGTCCTTCGGACCGCGTCCGGTGACCCCGCATGCCCCGACGGTGATAATTCGGTCACCACCGCCTTAATGTTTTTGTCTGTTAACTGCATTGCCGTCAACATCACTCAGTGAGTGAGGAGGCGGGTCTTGGAGGTCATTCTGAATACGTCTTATTACCAATAGAACCAGCATAGATTGAATCGATATTACATCCGCACGTTTCACCAAGTTCACAATATTCGTGCAATGGCGAACAACGGAAGGATTCCGTTGTGCGGTCAGGTGCTGTCATGCTATCGGAAAAAATTGATTCATTTTTTCGTGAACACCGAAAAACATCCCACCAGCGGTTTGCTAAACGAAACCCTTGCTTAAGCGCCTATTGCAAGTAGCCCCATTCCCGCGCGTCAGTTTCTTCAGCCAATGATTCTGTATCTATACAAGAGCCAATTTCCAAAGACTGGCTTCAAAAAACAGGTTTTAAGGGATTCAGTTAGCTGTGTTCGCGTATACCTTGCTCGTTGTGGACTGTTGAACGACTACATGCCAGTGCTCCATACCTGGTCTAGGTTTTTCCATCTCCAAGGAAACGGTGGAACATTGTTAACTATCTGGTTCGTCATATCTCTTCGCCAGCTGCTCGGCGGTCTCACATATGGTATCTTTTCTGTTACAGACAGAACCTCAGTTTTGGCAAGTCTGGAAAGAATTTGAGGTGGCCCACGGGAACGAGGATACCTTGCGTGAAATGTTGCGCATCCGACGTAGTGTGCAGGCCACTTACAACACCCGCGTCAGTTTTATGGCCAGTCAGCTTCAAATCACTGGTGCTGATGGAACGGAACAGGCTACTCGTGAGTTCCTTTTGGTGTTGGGTCAACTCAAAGGCTACCCAGTCGCTTTCCGCTGCTACATTGTGTATGAAAATTCCTTGAGGAATGTGTGAGCATGAGTAGTTATGTTAACTAAACGGAGACAACTCCAGGTCCACTCCCAAATTGTTGTAGTGGAACTTTGTTTCTTTCCGACATGCCTGCTGTCCTATACAGATTTTCTGGATTTGTTTATAGAGCCTTTCTCATATTTTTCTCGTCGTGAGGGACTGGGTCTCGATGTTTGGGAGTTTCCTTAAAACACGTGGGACCTCAGCGTCGCCATGAGTGGCAATTTTCCCCTATATGTCCTCCGTCTGATGACGTTTTCTATGACGGCTTGAGTAGTCAGTACCCACCATGTTTTATTTGCACTTTGGCAACACCGCGACACAGCCACGTCAGCTCTCTGCCATCTGGCTAAACCAGAAGCAGTGTTCACGGCAAGACAATCAGTTGACCTGTGTCACTACTGATCATTCTACCTGCTCTCCGGTTCGCACTTTTCTCACGGCTACTTTGAAGAGATAGGTGCCCACACGGTCGCTTCTCTGGGATGCTTGCAAGACATCTCAGTATGAGACTACTGTAGTCTTTTTTGATTACTTTATCAACTGAATAAGTTTCAAACACCTTTTTTTCATGCATCTGTGTAGTGGGCGCAACATGTGGTACATTCGAAGTTGCTAGATTAGGGATGCCCTGTTGTTATATCTGCTGATTCGCTAATCTGAGGTATCCGCTGCTGACCCGTTCCAGTGCCTAGTTGCCGGAAAAGACTCACAGAAGGGAAAATAACAGCTATATTCCGAACAAGCGAGTGCGAGTGCGTGCGCGTGCGAATGTACAACGGTCTCAAGCTATTTATTGGAGGAACACTGTCTGAACGCGGTCCAATGCTGACGCACACGGTCTGGCTTTGTTACGAGGCTGTGACGTGCTGCATATTGCGGGGGCGTTGTCTGACCTGATCAGTGCTGACTCTCGCTGCCTGGGTTTGCTACATGGCTGTGAGGCGCTGCATATTGAGGGGGCGTTGTCTGTCAACAGGGAAGCAAAACTCTAATTTGCATCTCAGTTACACAAACTGGACACCCATGTTCTCCCGAACGAGTCTTCTTGAACTTTACTGGAGATTCATTGACTCCACTCATTCATCGGTCAAATCCAAGCAGATGTTACAAAGTGGCTCCACGAATTCCTCAACAGATCTCCCTTTTTCGATAGACGCGAAGCGAAATTCTACGAACGACACATACTACTCGCGTGCCTCCCCATCAGTAGTACCACCGTTACATCTGTATATAGTGTGAATGCCGCATAAGCCCTTTGCATTTTGAACCTTTTTACCGATGCGCCACTCCAAACAAGAGGAAATAAGGAAGTTTGGCGATCAACCTGTACTGTATTTTGTCAAAACAGCAAACGGATGTAGAGTGTCGAATGCTCGCATTTCAAAGTCCATTCAACCGCCACGTCTTCTAAAGGAGTAAGAATTAGACGAATTAGGGCCGAATTCTAACCTTATATCAGACAACCGATTAAGTGTGATGCAAATCTTTTTGGCTGACTGGATCACTTTGGTCAGACTGCGAAGCGAACTGGTTTCCCGTCACTTACCAGAATGGTGAATGAGCTACTTAGGCGGGGTTTCTCAACTCTCCTAATAATGTGCCGGCTTGTCGATGGAGGCCCTCATGATATCTGTTTTGTTGACTGTCGCGGTCCATTGTTTGATTGATTTAGGAGGATGTTCCCCTGATGTAGTCAATGTTTTCTGTTTTTTTCATCGCGTCTCAGGTGGAGCGGTAAACGACAGTCCCACCAGTACGTTGTATTTGTTTGGTTCCCAATGCACAAATGATTAAATATGTGAGGTGGATTTCGCGGTTCCGTCGCTATCTGGAACTATCGGCGTTAATACGTTTCAGCATCACCAATTTCCAGACATTAGTATTCGGTCCTAATCATTGGCGGTTCTTAGTGGATTTTAAACTCCCTCTTCTAAGAGAAAAAATCAATGGCTCTGTTAGCTTCTTCTTAATTTGGAAATGAGTGTATTTCGCAAGTTGTTCATCATTTAGTGTCCACTTGACGAGCTGTAAGAAGAGTGAAACCGGTCTTGAGCTATCGAGGAGTTTTCAGAAACCGTTTTGAGTGGTATGCGCCACCAGGTTTCGCCTATCTATTTTTTGTTGAATTTCCAGTTGACTCTGTTGATAACTATGGGAACGTAAAATTCCTTCTAGATCATGTGTTCAGGAATTCCCAGTAGTTTTAATGTAACAACGACGGTTTAGTTGAGGGAGGGAGAGAGGAAGCTAAACATATCGTTTTCCGAATTTGTGGGGAATGTAGCTGTATGCCGCCGTCGGAGGTGCTGTCACCTTCGTGTGCCTCATTTCTACTTACATGTTGACGATCCAAAATATCTCATCCCTTTTATTCAGCTACGAACGAGATGCAGAAACTAGACAAGGCGCATTCCGATGCGAACAAGCCGCAGTTGGCCGGTCGTCCAGTTGTCGTCTTCCAATCGGCCGGAGTCCGACAGCTTGGCTTGGATGCCCAAGATCAGACACGTTCCGTAACCACGAACAAGGAGGCCATCAATATAGACGATATTGGCGCGGACGACGCAGATGATGGGGATGAGGAGGCGGCTCAAGATGATGCTGACTTGGGTGAGTGGCTTCCATTTGTTGTTGCTGTGGAAATTTGCCACTATGTATTATCCCCATCATCATCGACCGCATGACATCAATGTTCAACACCGATGCCTCGCTGCCGTACAAAATGGTACCACGCGACGGCCGATGTGGCATGAATTTATTTGTATATGTGCAGTTCATGGTTGTACGTGGCCTGGGATACTGACAGGGCGCCCACACATAGACAGGAGGACAATTAGGGTCCTCAGCCAAAACCTTTGACCCGCAGCGGTTTTGGCGGGAAGTGCAAATACATTACTACGGGACAAGTCGCCACATGTCCCAACCCCCAACCTAGAGGACCAGAAGACTGTGTTTGCCAGACCTCTAATCATCGACCAACTTGGTATGAGAGACTCCGTGGGGACACCCTCCAGTATAGCTTAATGGGTTGCTGAGGTGCGCAAACCGTCACAGTACAGTAAGGTCCATTCTCTTCGTGACGGATTGTCCCCATACCTTGTTGCCTCTTTCTTATGCAGCAACGATTCTTATCCATCTGGTGTAAAGAAACAGGCTACCTGTTGTCCTGTCTCGTCGTTAAATAAATCCTTGCTACCTTAATTATTCGCTTTATTTAAACCCGAATACCCCAGAGTCGGATTCTAGAAGACCACACAAATGTCTCATTGAGTCAGATCGGGTTCTGCAGTTATCATGTCAACCCGCTTAAATTTACGTTATTAAACCCGATAAAGGGGAGAAATCATTGGTTAGCTTTGCATCCTTAGGACACGGTCTCTTTGATCAAGACACCCAGTAAAATTACAAGCAAGTGAGACTAATACACCCCACGACCACCAGATCAATCGAACTCACCAATGGTAAGTGAACTTCTGGTGAAAATCAAGTTCCACACCCAACTGAGCAGAATTAGGTCGTGTTTGTTGGTGTTCCCACACTGCGAATTTCCACTTAGTACACAACCAAGACCGGTTGATACATGGCTCTGACGAGATCAAACGTCTGGATCTGTGAGTGTGATGCTGAACACATCATTACTCACTTGGATGTAGGTACTTTCGGCACTTTCCGGAATTCCTATGGCTCTCGTTTGGACTGTCCTCCTACCCCGGCGTAGTTGTTCCGATTCATCCACGCCAAAGAGGGGAAGTACTTGAACCGAGCGGTGTGGTTGGCTGGTGTCCAGTGTGTGTTCATCAAGTATCTTCCAGCACGCTCGTCTCGCTTGTCTGATGTCTGGAATTCAAATCCCGGCACATTCAAGGATGTGCACTGTTGATGAGCCCTCATAAGAGCGAAATTCAAGTCCCCTGTTTGGTGCAGACTAATCGAATGATTTGTGCCGAGACAGGACTGTTCAAGTAAAGTAAAGTAAGTAAATTAATCGCGTAACCGCACTTATAAAGTTGTTCAATATGTGCCTGCACAACTCTTTGAGCATGTTTCATGTGGAGGAGTTTCCTGAACGGGGGCAGAACAATCATTCATTCGTAGTAAATGAGAAGCAAATGAGATTTCGCGTATCCGAATTACAGCAACTTGACATTGAATGGCCAGTTAGCACGGACTTTGTGTGTCCCATACGTAGTACGGCGTGTACATATTGTTGTCAATATTTGTGCGCATACTGACTGTGTTTACTGTCCTTCTGTGTAGCTTACGCTATACGCGATTCGTTGTATTCACTTTCACACGGTTGTTTTTTACCCATCAGAACTGAACCTGGAGAAACAACCTGTGCCGCTTGCAGTATTCGGTGGCCTCAAAGAGGATGATGAGGACACGTGACACTTATTTTTATGCTTTGTACATTACAGTTGATTTATAGTTTGTGGTTTTTGCATTTTTTCATGTGGGTTGGTCGACTGTCCTCCGGTTTGACCGCGAAAGGGCATAGGTTCTGAGGGCAGTCTTTCAGGTTGCGCCTTGTCACTGTTATGGTCCGAGGAGACCACAACTGAGGAATATGAAAACACAATGTAGCTAGAGTCGGCTAGTAACAAGAATGAGACGCTACAATCGTGTTTACGGAGTACGTCCTAACGTTTCCCGATAGGTCACGTCGGGTATTTGAGCTCAATTCTAACTTACGATATTCGGGTTCGCCAGAAAAACCATCAAGTCGAAGTCGTCGGTTATTTCTTGTGGCTCACATGCGGATATCGGAGTCCCACAGTGGCTATTGTTGACTGTGGATAAATGTGGACCTACTTCCATGCCTTTCGTCAGCTAAAAAACGTTCAGTTGTAGCAACTTTTCGGTGCCTAACTACTATGCTACCTGAAAGAAGCATGAGGGCTGGGATACTACCAGATTGCCCAAGCCTAGACACGGGAAGTCAAGATGCAGGGATTAAGTTTGAACCACGGACCTTCCGGTCTATAAATTCCCGCCCTAGCCACCGAGCCATATCGCCCCTCCTATCAGCTAACCAGACCCTTCGCCTTAGTACATGTTTGACAATTCGCGTGTGAACTGGTATTCTTCGCGATGTCTGATGGTGTGAAGCGACCAAACTATCCGAGCCTTTTTTCCGGAATAACCTGTTGAGCGATTAGGAATGACTTCGTCTGCTTGAAGAAATTTTGGACAGAATGGTTGTGACTTCCCTAGGCTCTCCATTTTAAGTTTTGCAGCAAGTGAGCACAGTAGGCAAAGAATAGCATTCGATATCTTATCCTGATCCTGCATCTCGGAAGATCGCTATCAATTGGAAATAAGTTCGTTCAGTTAGGCTTAGCTTGTCCGAACCCCAAAGTCTACGAATTGTTGAATTCGATTAACAGCAACTGAAATCATTTAGGCTTAAACATCTCGTCCCGTCGTAAAAGACGTTCGTTGGGGAGATGTTGACGAAAGTGGCAACGCCAATTCTAAGGGATAAAGATTTCGATTGAGCTGTCTTCTGAACGTCAGCACAGTGGACGCAATTCCAATTCCCAGGAGCTGATGTGACAGCAGTCAAGGTGGCTACGTTCTTGGAGGGTGCCTACGTGTTTTGGTTCCAGTAGTTATGAGAATCCTCGGGTTCAGAATGTATGATGGCCTGTGAGTGGTCCAGTAAACTCAAAGACTTGTGGGTTGTTCGCCGTAGAACATGTCCTGACGTACAAACATCATTTCAGCGCTGTTTTAATTCGACAGTATTTCGAAGCCGTTTGGCTTTGAAAATTGATTCCATATTTGTTGAATCATTCTTTTAGTATTTGATGGGAATCCAACTTAACAATCAATCTGAAAGAAAAGCAGGCCAATTCCTCTTCTGCATCGGTTCCTGACGTTGGGGTTTCAGCAGGTCTGGTCTGATTTCTTCAAACCAGAATTTTTTTGATTTCAGTTCCCTGAGTCATATACTGTTGAAAAGCATGTCAAAATGCTAGAGGGGAATGCGGTTGCAACAGCATTCAACAAAGCCCCCGCACTCTTCAGAGAACGCTTGCCCGGTAAATTCATTCCCTGAGTCATATACTGTTCAAAAGCATGTCAAAATGCTAGAGGGGAATGCGGTTGCAACAGCATTCAACAAAGCCCCCGCACTCTTCAGAGAACGCTTGCCCGGTAAATTCACAACGATCTTCTTGAGCTCTGTAGGTACCCCGTTACAATCGTGTTGCTCAAGTGCCTGCAAGAGACGCTCTTACACTGAGCGTTTGCGTCTGCGTTTTAGTAAAACCGGGGAATAAACAGCGGAAGACCCGAGAGTGATCCCATTCAGACGCTTGACTACTCACACTAGAGTGGGTATAATTTATTCCATCAGGCGCACCTTCCCGCTAATTTCTAGCTCCGTACTTTCTCGATGTGTCTCAACGAAAGCATTTCAGGTGCACGGCCATTGCCCAATAGTGGGTGGATATTACCGTCCGAACGCCTTAGAACAAGGTTCGAACTAAGGCTCTGAGGGAATATACACTCATCTGCTAATTTCGTGCAATTGGGTTCCAAGTAGAGCATAAGGTTGACGGAAACCCGGGGACTGCGCCTACCTGATGAGCCCCAAGAAGGGCGAAACCGGTCGTGGGCTGTCGATGGATTTTCAGCAACCTTATGAGTAGTACGTTACAAATATAAGGCTCTAAGGGCTTTGAAGTCTGATAGGGCCTTCCAAATAATGATGAATTTCGTGGTCCGCTTTGAGTGACAAAACTGCTGTTTTCGTCTACCATCATTGAACTTCAGTTAATCCGGTGACTTAAGGTTGCCCGTAATAAATTCAGGTGCCCGCTGGCCGGGAGTTCAGCAAAGAAGTGTCAGGTCTCCGTCTGAACTGGTCACAAAAGTTCGGTAAATCCTCATTGCCTATGCCTTCGAAGCCAGTTGCAGGCTAGCAGCAATTGCCAGAAGGAATGGAAGAATGGATCAGTCTACAATCGCCAGTCCTTCCTGGCACTACCGGAGCAGCCGCCCTCCTTCAGTCCATCATCCCTAAATTTTGACCGTACTCACCTGCATAATCTTTGTCGCTGCAGGAATGAGCCCCACAAAACCAATAATGCAACAAAGAATCGTGTGTGTGGTGATATATCGCTTATTCTAACCCATGCCAGTCTGCTGGCCAGTTTCGGTCGGACGGATATTTAAATTTAAGAATTTAAGAATTGCAATTCTCGTGTGATTGGACCGCATACCAGAGGGTCCCCTTTGAACATCCTTTCAGTTGCGATTGTGCTTACTTTTCATTTAGAGTCTACTAATTTGATGAGTCCATTTTTCTTATTTTACTCAGAACTCTTCAGTTTCATTTGACATCACTCAACCATCATGAGTACTTGCAAATCGCTCTCGGTTGTCAGATTCACTCAAACTTCATCGCTGCATCTCAGCGTTTCAAAATTCCGGTGTCATTCTAAATATCGGAGTATATAACTTCCAACTCTTTGGGTCTGGCCTACCCAAATGAAACCTATTTCTTGATTTAGGGGCATGGCGAACTACCATGTTCTTCTATGTTGCCACAACTTCCAAACGATTTATTGTCGTATCATCAACATTCCAACCCAAAAGGGATATTTAAATTTAAGAATTTAAGAATTGCAATTCTCGTGTGATTGGACCGCATACCAGAGGGTCCCCTTTGAACATCCTTTCAGTTGCGACTGTGCTTACTTTTCAGTTAGAGTCTACTAATTTGATGAGTCCACTTTTCTTATTTTACTCAGAACTCTTCAGTTTCATTTGGCATCACTCAACCATAATGAGTACTTGCAAATCGCTCACGGTTGTCAGATTCACTCAAACTTAATCGCTGCATCTCAGCGTTTCAAAATTCCGGTGTCATTCTAACTCTTTGGGTCTGGCCTACCCAAATGAAACCTATTTCTCGATTTATGGACATGGCGAACTACCATGTTCTTCTATGTTGCCACAACTTCCAAACGATTTATTGTCGTATCATCAACATTCCAACCCAAAAGTTAGCGTAATTCTCGCATGCTGCACAAAAACCTGCCTCGCCAGAATGCATAAACTCATCTGACGTCGTTAAACTCTGAAAACGATCGTCTGATGTGGAACTGGGGAACAAAACTCCATCTCGGCTACTCCGTTACGTGCGTTTCCCTGCTGATAGGAGCCACATAACTGATGCCATGTTATAAAAGATCTTTATAAGTGAGTACCGTCCCGATACAATAGCATTTCTGGTGAGTCACTGGGTTCCCCACCAAATACACTTACAGAAACACTTGACGAATTTCACGAGTGTTTTTCTACTCGCCGGATAGGCCACTTCATCGAAACTGGCCACCTGGTCACAGAGCACAGTCAAGTGGATTCCTAAGAATGACATGTTGCAGTTGAGGGCACATCTTATTCTAATTCCTGGGAGATTATCTGATCCGTTAAATTCCTTGCCACAGGGGCGTATTATATCCTGGTGTCTGGCCAGTCACCATTCTGAGCACTTTACCACTACAGTCGTTTTGATGGCGCAGCCAGCAAATTTACCTTGTCCTGTAGTCCCCTGTGTTCAACGCAAATCTGCTGTGTGAAACAGATTGCACAGTAGGCATTTGTGAAGAGTGTCAGCAAATTTTGTCCTGTAGTCCCCCTGTGTTCAACGCAAATCTGCTGTGTGAAACAGACTGCACAGTAAGCATTTGTGAAGAGTGTTGCTGGCCGTCTCCCACATATTAAATTCACTTTTCTGGGTTTTCCCATTTATAGCGGCTCCGATGACCGAGGTACAACATCTACTTCTAGTAGGCTTTAAGCAAATTCTCTAGAATCACCTGACAACAAAGTAGGGCATACGTGCAAATAATCGAAGGATTCCGCCATGATCTACGTCGCCAATTTTCTTGGATTATCGTCCTCGTTTAAGTGGAGAATCCATTGTTTTCTGTCAGTCTGGTATTAGCGGGCGGAAACCTTTAGACGGTTTAGCCACGCTAGTCGTACACAAACGAGCTACTTCAGTTCATCCGACTAATCCTGAATTTATTCTAACGGTTTGCACCTTCTTCTTAGCTTCTAGCTATTAAAAAACATCAACGAGGCATATAACTTAGGAATAACACTGTTCGTCGGGTTATTGATAAAGGTCTGCCCTTGTTGGCGAGACCGAGGGGCTCCCAATTGAGAAACTTAAGATCACCAAACAAGAGCTGCAGTGTGTGTTGCGCTAGAAGCCATCCGATTGTCCTTCAGCTCTTTGTCATCTCTTCCCGAAATTGTCACACATGAAACAACTAAGGGATTTTCTGAAACATGATGCTGTCGCAGTTGCTGACTAATAACTCATTCCAAAGCTGCATGATTCCTCTTCAGATACATCTATCCAAACGGACTTTCCATAAACTGGCTTAGTTCAATCGTACCACCCCATCCTTATATATGAAGCCGGTGTTCCCTAAACTATTTGGCCTGCATAAATTTCTTCTCATGTCCTTCCGTCGGAACAATACCGTCCTAACTACCAAACGACTCATCGAAAAGGAGCTACATGGTCTAGGATTTTCTCGCCTCCACGGACTGGTGAAATCATGGATGCCAACGAGGGGGTGGCAGATCACTCGTTGCACCGGAATTATGTCTAATCCTTTTTAGATGTATTTTATGTCCAACTGACATTGAGTACATTGGACATCGTGTCGGCGTGTCTGGAATCGTGCCTCGGAATGAAAAAATTAACGCCTTGTCAGAATACCCTGTTTTACAACCTATTGAAGGCCTCCGCCGTTTTACAGGATCACGGCCATCAGCGATATCTCACTCCAGACTGTACAAACTTTCTTCCTCCTTCAAATTATCTCCTCAAACGGACTCGGACTATTCCGGTTTTCTTTCGAGGCTCCAAATACGTTTGAGACTGTCAAACGAGATGTATTCCACATAGCTGTCATATACCGCGCAGTTCTTGACCCTTCATATTAGTTAATTATGAAGACAGATACCTATTGGCTCGCAGTCATTGGTGTCACAAGCAACTTACTCAAAAAATAGCTTAAGTCCCTTGTTTCGTACGGCTTGCGTTCCTCACAAAATCATTAAGCTACTTTCGGTCGATAACTCTCAAACGGTTTAAGATGTCTGCAAGTCACTCGGAGATGTGAAAGTTCCCTTATTGCCGCGAGAAAGACTCCTTCCCGCGCTGTCGATCTTTGGCCGCTTTTGTTCATTTGGAGAAGTCCATACTCCCACTAGCGCTTGTTTCTCCTATTCTAAGCTTACTATTTCACAACTCAGTTTTGGAGCTAACATGGCGGACGACGAAGCCATTCAGGGCTGCACCAACTGTTGCGTCACCCGCTTCTCAGATTCCGTCTCTTCCTCCTTAGCGCTACACATCAGCCGGGAGCACAGAACTATTTGCAGCGAGTACAAAAGCCTCTAATTTTCCATAACAGCATCATCTACATGCTCGCATGTTTCATCTGCTTCAATCAAAAGCAGGCCGCTGTAACCAGAGGCGTTCTGCTCAAACCTCTTGCGGTTTCAAGGATGTCCTTCTCTGTTGTCACGCCCACCATAATCGTATCCAGTGGCCCAAAGCTTATTCCTACCTGATTTCGAAATTTCAGCTCGTATTGATTGCAGCGAAAGTGAAAAGATCGCTTACCCCCTCCCCCAAGTTCGAGTGATTTTCCAGTGGTTCCATTCACTACCGAGGGCGTCAGTTATAGCTATCTCAACCTTTCCATCGTTCTACTGCCAGGGAAGAAATGGGATGTACTTTCACGTAGTTGATTTAAATTGTCCGAGATGTTCCTTGATTTTCGTGTCACAGGTGAATTCGGACCTAAAAAACAAGCTTGTTGACCAAAACAGCATATGCGCCGCATTATCGGTCCCTCTTCTGTCGGTATCTCCGAAAGCACTTTGCTTTCCAACATTAAATTTTTGGTGTTGACCTTTCCTTTACCACCAATCCCGGCAGTTTCCAAAGCGGAACACCAGAAGTAGATCGAAATTTACTCAGCCAGATTCTGTTTTTGGATGTGAAAATATTTACAGAATTATTCTAGTCCAACTGCGCAAACTTTCAGGTTCACCGGACCCCACCGCTGCGCATATGAATAGCACTTGCCGATAAAGCAAAACTCGAGACTCCACAATGTCCCTGGAATACTCCCCATGAATGACTGACGAAAGTGCCATATTAGTTAACGTCAAGAATTTTTCACAGAAATGTCGGCCAATGATTATGCTGAGTGTTTCTTCCGCTACAGTACAGCAAGAACTTGTGAATTATGCGTGGCCCCAGACTGTAGATTGGACGGATATAGGTCTGTTTTGAAGTAACCAGTAATGACTATTTCCAACAAGCTTTTGAAACACGTTAAGTTGCGCGCAAAACTAGAGAAGTCAAATCGTTCAAATAAATGCTCATTAACCGACGCAGTATCATGAGTATAATGGCAAAATAAAAAATTCGTGCAAAACTCAAATCGAGGGATCACACTGGCTTATATACACCAATTTAGAAAGCGCAAACTCCAAATTGGGGCCCGTAGAAATGAGCAGGTTCGAACAGTCGCGCTCAAAGTTCTGTCACAAACTTCACTCAAATTTCATTCAGCCAGTGGTTGATGGAGGCCGATTCATGCGCAACCTATGGTTAAGCAAATGATTCGAGTCACGTGACCCATACTACGATATACGACTACTCCATACGAGCCCTGGCTGCTTGCCAAAGCTTTGCGCCAATGGCCGCTCTTGGCCCGATGTTCAAGTGGGATAAGCTTCTGCAAAGGTACCTGCTGGTTTGCGATTAAACTCTGGGCGGCGTTCCCCGACTTCTTTCCGACATTTCTCGTCAGTACGTTTCTTCTAAGAGCACTACAGCCTTTGTAGACAGCCATGTACAGCATAAATACGGTTAACTGGGTTGAAAGGAACTTAATATTCCGAGCGAAGGATTTTGAATATGTATACATATCCTAGATTATAGTTACGTTTGAACTGAGATTTTCGAGAACACGAATGCCAAGTTCCTGCCAAGCTTTTATTGAATTAAGTGATGTGGGAAGACAGGAGCAGGTTGTGTGAAGAGAGGCAGATCGATGGAGGGAATCTAAAGGTACGTCAAATTATACATATTTCATGCGGGCATGCGGAGGTTTCCTGGAATAAATTTAAATGGTTTCACGCTATTTTCTTGCTTGCATTGACAGTCCATCTATGCTTATTTTATTTGCCTTAACCATCTTACTCGCTTTTCTTGGCTTGTGCACAGGTAGCCAATCAGAATGCTGGCTTGTGGATGAGCCGCATGCTACACAGGATTGCGAACTCCATTCAGTTTATTTGAGCTAGGCGCGCGTTGGCAAGGTCAAGATGCCGATAGCGTAAAGATTAAAAGAAGAATGTCGCTTAAGACGCGAAACGGAAACAAATAAACGGGAAATCATGCTTTGTAAAACAAAGTTAGAGGAAAAGAATCAATACCTAGCAACCTACTGGCGAATGTCCCGTCATTAATTTTGTTGATGTTACCTTCGAATGGCACTTGCTCCTAACCCGCCTGAATTTCTTAAGCTAAGTGAGCACTTGCTAATAACTCTATGTAACTAGCTGGCAAAAGAGGGGATTTATCGAACGTTTTCAGGCCATGGCGCATTGTGGTAACTCCAGATCGTCCTGTACAGACTCAAGCAAAATAGGGCATGTCCGTTGTCAGTGGGTTTTGTTCATTAGGTACGTTTAACCTTTATGGTGTTCGCCAGTTTTGGCCTGAATCTGGTATGTAAAACCGTTCTTCACATGCGGATCCGATTTCCCTTTCGGCTTTAATGGTCCCACTCATAGAATATTCACAAGTTCTTCGAGCACCCCTGCACCATGCTGCCTTAAATCGTAATCAACGTTGGAAATCACTGAGGTCCCACGGGCTGCAGTATTGCTCTTTTCACTTTTATGTACATGCAACTGCGGTCCCCACGACTTCGTTAAGTAATGCATGTTTTCCGGGTGCAGATTGTGACGAGGTAACCGAATCATCGTGACGGTTCAACAAGAGGGTCTTCTGACCATATAACAGTAGTCAGAAACTTGAGAACCATCAATATGCATCATAAAGTGCGCACATGCAGATTCTTCTGTGTGGTGGCATCAAAAAGCACAGAAAAACCAAAACCATGACGATGACATTCCTCCCGTATTCAATAAACTGGGCAGCGGGTGTCTGGTGCTCGAAAACCTCAAAGTGCTTCCTTCGGTGCTACACATCATGACCCGTGAATACATCTACACTTTTCTGTTTTATTCGTCCTTGGAGCATTTCTTCCAGAAGTTACCCCCATAGCTAAAAGAACCCGCGTAGCTGGTGGTGGTACAGAGGATGCGGAACCAGACTTCTCTGCACTTTCACATTTCCTATGAACTAACTGTGCATTTGTTGCCCATCTTTTTGTTTTGGTCGTGGTCCACCTTGGTGGCTTGATTACTGATACAAATAAGCTCATACAGTACCTGGAAGACAAACAAAAGTTTGTGCTCCTCCAGTAACTTATCAATATTTATGCAGAGGTCGAATATTGAAATAGACCATGTAAGTTTAATATTTCATGGGTTTCGAAGCGCATGCAATTAAGGTGCTTTAAAATGGAACTTATCTTCGGTAACCTGGAACACGCTAGAAAGAAATATTTTATATTACAAAAACGCGAGTTCCACCGTTTATCTCATGCAGATGAATACAAGTCAAATAATCCTACAGAGGATCATTATTTGCACCTTTTGCGCCACATTTCGAATGTGACGCCGCTGCACAGACTGTTGATGGCTTAGCATGGATTTATGCACAGCTTGAAAAATAAATAACTACGCAGGTAATTACAAAAACCGCAGTGCAGACAGATATTCTACGATGTTCCAATGGGTCACGCAACCTACCTACACTCAAAAAATTGCAATTCTCCACCGGCATTGCGCTGACCACCGTCGTCATATGGTTTCTCCCCGAGCCAAGAACCTTGGTTTAAAGCCATTATTGTTTTCATGAACCGCCACCTAAAGCAAAGAAGTCCACAGTCAACCTTACCCATACGCCACGCACTTAGTGTCCTGAGGGCAGACAGGTCACTTCATTTACAGCAGTAATGAGAATATTAATTCAAAGCATGCAAATGCTGAGAAATCCTGTCTCTATCCACTGTTGCTTCAAATTACTTTTACAACCCATTGTTTACCCACATGTGTGCATCTTCGAACCGTGTGTACTTCAGTGGTAAAGCACACGTCGTTGATCCCATTTCCGCTTTCCTTCATTAATCCACAACTTAACTTTCCATCTTCATCGTAGCTAATAGTATGCAGCTTTTAAAGCTAAATGAGTGCAGGTTGTTTCTTCTCGCCATTCTGATGTGTGAACTGCTATGTTTGCAGAGCTTGTGTGGAAATCCAAGTGCGTGAACTTGGCTCAACGCACCTTCAACCTCCGTGGGCTGCAGATTGTTAACCTTTGGCTGAATCACCAACTGCTGCCATGGGGTGTCTGTGTTATCTAACAAAAATGACACATTTTCTCCAGCCTGAGCTCTTTGAATGTGTACCTCCATTCATTGCGCCTGCTGTCGATCAGTCATCACTTTGGACAATAACGCACCGATAATTGAAAATTTCGCTCTTCACCTCAAAATGCTCCACATCACTGAAGTGATTGGATAATCTGAGTCACTGAATTACTCGGACCTCATGCCTATTGTTCCCTACAAGTTGCAAAAGAAACATTATTATTTAATCGAGTACCTTTCACTGTTTGTGACATCGTCCCCTTTTTGCGCAGTCACCACTACCTGCAAATCCCTCAGTCATGCCCCATTCTGACCGTAAACGCATGATCATGCCAGACGGCATGCCACTCACAAGTTGGGGATAGACATTATCATTATCATTGTCACCATCAATACATATGTAGGTCATCTCAGCTCAGCAGAAGTAGGTCGTTGTACGCTACACAGCGTGTGTTTCAAGCCTAATGAGTAGCACGAAAGATTTCCGTGGCTTTGTGCTGCCACTATTCGTTTCTAAGTGGTAATTTTCGATGAGTTTAGGTATGTTGATTGTATTGGCTCCTCCCTATCTCTGAACACCTTGTTATGCGAAAAGCATACCAAAGACAACTGCAATCCAAATTTGTTCCAGACAGTTAAATGAAAATGGACTCCACGATGGATCCAATGGTATGACAGCAGCGTTGGAAAAACCTAGTGTCTGCTTCATGCTTTCTGTATATGTACATACGTATTTCACGTATACTGTGAAGTATTTGCAACAGTACGCGTTTATCCGTATAACAACTTCGTTGTGCATCCCATGTTTGCGTTCAGCGCCCGGATGAAGCTAGTTAAAATGTGTCGAGGTCACGTTCAAATTTGTTTGCTGTGACAATACCGTTCCTGGTGTCCCTGTTTCAACATAGATGCCTAAAAATTAATTCTTTTACAGCTTATGGTATGCTTGTAGGAAGATGCGAGCGTTTTGATGAGCACACAGACCCGCAACATACACGGAAGCATATTAGGTCCTAGCTTTATCCAACCTGTCCATTTGGGGCAGTTTCGTATGGAAAGGACCATGTCTCCTGTCAGTTTTTCCGCTAAATCGTATTTAATCGAGTAAACAACCATCTGGACCACGAGGTCGGAAATCTTGCGGAGTACTTGTAGAATAGACCGAAGGTCTGCCAGCAGGACGCAAAATATTGGAAGTCACAAAAATTACAAGTCACGCCCACTGTCGACAATGAAATTTTGGCGCACGCATGATTGCACTGCTCACCATTTGATGTCTGTACCTTTTTAATGCCCGTGAAACCCTTTCACGCTTGAATTCACTGTTTTCTGCGTCCACCTTTTTTATTTGAAATTCGCACACGATCCGTTGTAAACTTTTGACCCCTAACCTGTCCCACCTATTGTGAGGAAATTTTCACATGCGCTTTTTGACGACTTGCGTTACCGTGTGCTGTGCGGACACGTTTTACGGTAATTTACATCGCGCTGCCGTTCTTGTTCGGCCTTCTTTGGACTTGCACAAATTTGTGTGACAGAACGACGAAAATTCTCAATATTTGGAGTTTGTGTCACTTTCATATACGCGTTTTGTAGCGTAGTACTTTATTTTGTAGATACATCTCGTGACTTCCTGATTTTCGGCTCGCGATTTCGCGCGCCACTAAATTGAGCTTCCCATGATACGTCGCGTTTGCTTTTCGGGTTCAGGGGATTAGCAGCTCTGTGTAGAAAACGACTGTCTATTTCTAAATTCCTAACGTTCTACATCACTGGAATTGCTTCTTTTTACCAGACGGACTTTGCCATGGAAATAGCCAAGTTTCCCGGGTTGGTGGCATCATTATTCGGCCTTCGTTGTACTACACACTAACAGTCATGCATGTCGCAATAAAGAATTTGTCGCTGCATCCCATATTTATCAAAATAATTACTTGGCGACACTTAAAAACGCACCAGTGTATAATTTAGATCGAATCACAGCAACATGGCAAACTGCCAAAAAATATTCATGTGACCCCAGAATTTTGTCCGGCATGCACGCACCCGAGCATGAGGAAGAATGAAACAATGGCATTTTACGGCGCTGGAAGCTCAGTTGCATCTCAGTTACCCTTCCATACGTAAATAGGCTGAGACAATGTTTCCACCCTGTGCATTATCACCAGATAGTGCAAGTTTGTCACCAAAACAAGCAGAAGTGATTATTAGCTTGCCTGAAAGGCACTGACACTACGGTAAAAATAGGTGGAGCGTCGCGCCCCACGACGTGTTTCACAAACAACCGATTTGAGGCCAGGCAAATATTTTCATATCGGTTTGTTGGACACGCTGAATGGAGATTACGTCATTCCTGCGTGTCGATCGGGCAGATTAGCTGGCATATTCCAAAGTCGGTCCCACGTCGGCTCCATAGGTAACTGGAAATCCATGCAGTTATAATGGGGAAGGTGCGCCAACTCTTTCAAGGAAGAGTGTGGGCCTTTTCCACCGATCTTTCATGTTTGCCTGTACGGTTGCCGCTGATTTGCAGCGCCTACAACCATTTGGAGGGCATTAACGCCCTAGCTTCAAATTTCAAGTAGTCCAAAAAGCATATGCGGAATTGAACGCAGAACTTGATGAGGTATGATGTACATCAGAGCGAGGAATGGTCCAAAACTGAGCCTCAATGAACTCCAATGGAGACCGGTGCCGAAAAAGGGTGGGTAGAGCCAGTTTTTACTCAAAATATTTTAAAAGGAACGCCCTAACTTACTGTCGTATGGTCGTTCGAATCCCATAAATTTTGTGCTCGTGCAGCAACAGGTCGCGCGGGTGTTGTTCGATTCGAGAATTCGGAAAGCGTAACACCATATGATTCATTCATCCTTCGATTGTGTAAAGCTGTCCATAAATATGGGCATGCTCGTCACGCTGAGAACGATGGGAGGTGAATCGTCGCTGCTGTGAGGATATTAGAACGATCTTTACCACCTTAGACAGTATGTTAGTGAGGCTCGTAAATCTGTAATTGCGTAAATATAAGCGGTCAGCGGTTTTGTAGGTTAATGTAATATTAATTTCAATGCAGACGGAGGGAAGGTGGACTTCGTTTGGCAGCTGATGGAGCGCCAGGTAGGAATGTTGTGCTAATATGCGCCTTCAATTTACTAGAATGGACATCCTCTGGCCCCGGTGCACTAAACTTGTTTGCTTTGTACATCGTCTCTTAAAAAGACAAAATAACTTAGAGGCCATTTGTGTTTCGTAATGCGAATAATATACGTGAGAAAATTACTGATGCAGGATACAGGCCTGCAAAGTATTCTCTATAGGCTTCAGGTGAAACTTGTGCCGCACTCGTGGGTCCTCTGTTTTTTCCCCACAAGGGGTGGAGTCTGACATTTTTTCGGTACGCTTCACTTATGTAAATAATATTTTATTTCTGTTCGCGCAATGCTTGACATTGCGACCCGGTTTTATATCTTCCATTAGCGGATTATTGATGCACAGCGGTTCCGTACGAAATGCCACCCAATCGTTTAGGGTTCTTGCAATATCCTTTTGAAAGAATAGTTGGTATATCGTCCTCAGATTAACCAAATAATTTTTATAGCTTCTGGTTTGCTTGAATGCATCAGCTTCGTGAGTAATTTCATTAATGGTCCTGCATTTTTCCTGCACTGAAGCTGTTCAAAGTTTAAGTCGGTAAAGTACGTTACGCCCTTTTGAGAGGTCTGAACGACAGGAGTTTCAATCCACGTTTGATTTTCCGTCTCATTGGCCCAGTGGCAGATGAAACTAAACATTACCACTCGGTGATCACCATGTTCCAGTGAGGCTTCTGATGACGCTTGATCAGCGAAATGTCTCTCGTTGGTGATGACCAAATGCAGCGTAGATTGTATTTGGCCTGCACGGTATCCAATGGGCGGCGATATGTTGAGACTCAGTGGTGTGTTGAACGAATTCTGTCAGCGCCAATTTGATTCTCCTCGCATTGGCCCAGTGGCAGATAAAACTAAACATTACCACTCGGTGATCACCATGTTCCAGTGAGGCTTCTGATGACGCTTGATCAGCGAAATGTCTCTCGTTGGTGATGACCAAATGCAGCGTAGATTGTATTTGGCCTGCACGGTATCCAATGGGCGGCGATATGTTGAGACTCAGTGGTGTGTTGAACGAATTCTGTCAGCGCCAATGCAAAATATGCACTTGGTGCACTGATTTTCCATCCAGGAAGACATTTGACGGTAAAACCACCCACCAGGAAGGGATGTGTGAAGTGGGACCTGGAGGAGATTTGCTTAGGAGTATAAATAGGAAACTGGTTATCTCCCGTTTAGCTCAAGGGATACGCTCAGGACAGAATGGGTCCCATGCAGCGGGAGTTTACAGTGCACTACATCACAAGAAGACGAAGGAATGACGTCAGATAGGACAATTAAATGGGTAGGGCCGCATGTAATAATAATATTACCAGTGAGGATCTAAAAATGAAGTGGCTGTGAACCAAGATCTTCACGTTAGAAATGCCCAGTTTTAGAAAAGAAAATCTATCTTCTCTCTCGAGATTCCTCTCTAGACTGTTCAAAGCTAGCTGACTGCTGAAGTCGTGAAGCCGTGGAGTTTGTTGAAGAGACATGAAAAGACGTCTTTCCGAGTCCTTCAAGATGATATCTTAAGAGTTATATCTATGTTTAGAGGGTTTTTTTCAAAAGGTTCTCCGAGCAGATCCGTTTTATCGGCTTTCAATCATTCTGTCGGCTGGTGGGGCACAGCGCCTTGATATAACGGCATCCAAGGAGAATCTTGTGTTATCTTCAGACAGTTTCAAGTCTTCGGCCAGCCAGCCGCAAGTTCAGGGAATTCTTCAGCTCTAGAACGAAATTATGTTGACTCCACAAACTCGATTCTTACGGGATTCAAGGGAAAATCCCTCGCCAAATCAAGGCGTTCCTATAAGACGGATCATTCCGAGTGAAAATAGGCTTGACCTACTCTTCTCCAGCGCCGATCTCCATTGGAGTTCCTCAAGACTCCATCCCGGGACAAGTGCAATTTCGGATCTACGTCAACGACCTCCCAGATGTTCTTGCAAATCCATGTCTACTTTTTGCGGACGACTTGAAATCCTGGAGTTCCAATACCATTGCCCCCAAAACGGATGTAGACGCTTCCAAGCAGTTGTCGCTGGACTGGCACCTTCCTCTGAATGAAGATAAGTGCGTCCATATGTCGTTTGGAGGAGACTCAACGGATGGCTCTGTTATAGATGGTGAGAAAGGACCAGAAGACATCATGAAGATAGATGCCAAAAAGAATTTGGGCATCTGGGTCTCCTCAAACTTTTCCTTCTCACTGCCGCATGAGAAATCGGCCCAAAATGCATTCGCCATTTTACGGATGATCCGATGCACTTTCTCACGTATTACTCGCATGGACTTCCAAATACTCTATGGGGCCTACGTCAGACCGCTCCTGGAGTACGCCAACCACGTTGTTTACTCAGGACGCACGAAAGACCTCACCCTCATTGAGCGTGTCCGGCGGGCCGCTACAAGAATGGTTGCCGGCCTCAAATCCGTGGACTACGAAACGCGTCTCGCGATTCTTGATCTCTTTTCCCTGGAGTACCGTCGCCTCCGATGGGACCTAATTCTTACTTACGCCATCTTTGAACAAAGCTTGGCAAACAGGTTTTTTACCGTTGACCCAGCAAACACCCGGCGAGGACATAGTAAGAAAATTTTCAAGCTCAGGGCACACACATTCATTAGACAAAACTTTTTTTCATTTCGGGTAGTAGCTGCGTGGAATGACCTTCCTCCGACGGTTGTACACGCTCCTTCTCGAACCCAATTTAAAGCACTATTAGACATTTATTTATGCGAATCCTCGCGCTGGCGAGCATACTGCCCCGCGCTGAGAACATAAAGAGCAGTGCTACACCCTTTTTTCACTTGTGCCTTTCAGGTGAACGACAGCCACTGACCGACAAGAACAAAAGCGACCCGGGAATCCTGGATAATAGCCTCGACCCTGTGTATCAATCCGTGAATCGGTGTATAGGAACTACCGACCAATAACATCGCTCAGTAAATCTCCAGTTCGACTCCTAATTATTCTGCATAATCCATGGTGATCGTCCGCCACCTCTGCTAAACTGAATATCTCCAACGCTGCCGTCAGCCACTATGAAGTGATGCGCCCCAAGGGATATGTGAAAAAGCGGTCAAATACTGAACAGTTTCACTGAATGTGTTTAATCCAACTAAAACCTCGCTTCGCTGACCCTCGGAGCGCGCGCGCGCGAACTGGTGGTGCTTTCATCGTCCTCAATATGCCGCGAATAAACATAAAGGGTGGAGTTTGGCGGAACACAGAGGTATATTCTGTTGGTTTCATGGTTTACTCTCTAGGATGAAATCCTCAAAGCAGCTGTTATGAAATATGGGAAAAACCAGTGGGCCCGAATCGCTTCACTTCTTCATCGGAAAGCTGCAAAGCAGTGCAAGGCGAGATGGTATGAATGGCTTGATCCTAGTGTCAAAAAAACTGAATGGAGTCGCGAGGAGGACGAAAAGTTGCTTCATCTCGCAAAATTAATGCCTACCCAGTGGCGTACGATTGCACCGATTGTCGGAAGAACAGCTAACCAGTGCTTAGAGCGTTACGAATATCTCCTGTAAGTATAGACAAGTCTTAATGTGATTCGCTTGCAGAGATAAAGCCCAGAATAGAGAAGGATTATCTGCAGAAGAAGATCCCAAGCGGCTGCGTCCTGGTGAAATTGATCCAAATCCAGAAACAAAGCCAGCCAGGCCTGATCCTATCGATATGGACGAAGACGAGTTGGAAATGTTATCGGAAGCTCGGGCCAGGCTTGCTAACACACAGGTGAGGTCAAGTGGTGCGCATTTCCTATTTATGCTGCCTTCTGGGATCCTCGGGATGTATTTTTGGTTGGGTGGGGCTATTGTGGACATGCTGCATCTCGAAATTGTTCAATTTTGATATCCTTTTCGGTGCTTAGCTGCCATGCCACCAGATGGAAGCGAAAAGGCTAAGATACCGGTGAGTCGCCGTAACCGTTTGACAGCGGTGGGCAGTAAGTTCGCGCTTTAACCACCGAACTTTATCGAGCTTAGCTACATTGTCCTATGGTCATCCATTTTTGGACAATTCCCGCTCAAATTTTTACACTGCTTGTGTTCAGCGGCGTCAGTTCCAACCGCAGCGACAGGCCCTCTAGGCTGGCACCTCTTTGAAACACCCGAACATCGCCGACAACCTACAGAGTTTTATGAAAACAGCAAGCCCCCCAGCAGTGTATCCCTTCGTTACACGAACTGAAGTGATTTATTGAAGCCTTGACTTGCCATGCCGCTCCCTGTACTTCCCCAGATTAACCTTATCAAACAGTGAAAACTAAATATCGGGGCGCGTGTGACGAAGCGCGTTGTACTCACCAACTTAATCCAAATTATGTGGGCTGCTTCTCAGGATTGATCGGACTCTCATCTCGCGGAATTACTGGTTTGATTAGGAAGACCGGGGAAGTTGCAGTTGCGAACAGCGCAGACTAATATACTTTGGATCAGACATGACGGCAGCGTATAAACCAGCTGCAAAAAGCATTAGGCCAATAATGTGATTCGTGGGGACTGCAACAGAAAACAACTGACCTCTGGATCACCGCACGGCTAAATTAACAAACAGTAAGCCAACACTAGTGGCCAACTTGGATCCAAAGGCGAACACAAACATCCGAAGAGCAATGTGCACAATCGCGTTTTAGGGCACGACATAACACCGGTTGTGTGTAGACATTGGAATGGGGGTGGAGCAATATCATGAGAAGGTAATACAAGTCCATAGTCTTACTCGTCCGCTCTGCTACTCAGTGTGAGGCGATTTCCGCTACACCCATTTTCATCACATGGTATCGGATCCATATTCAAAACAATCGTCTATTTGACCACAAGGTAGGTGACGGAGTTTGATCAAGGGGGCGAGATGGCCGAAGTGGTTAGTGCGCGAGTTTACTAACCTGAAGGTCCGTGGTTCGAATCCGACCTCCGCCACTCGACTTCCCCTTTCTGGGCTTGGGCAACCTGGCAGTATCCCAGCTCTCGTGCTCCCTTCGGGTGGCATGGCAGCTAGGCACCGGAAGGGTGCTACAGCTGAACGCTTTCTTTTCTTTTCTTTCTTCTTGATCAAGTTTTCACTGGCAGTAGCTTTAGGGTACTAAAAACTGCTACTCCATCTTACTATCTTCGATGCCTCAGTCTTTGCCTCAGAACAACAACCGCTTCGTGCGCGCATGGGGTCTTATTCATTTAGGATAGCTCTTGGCTCGGTGACTTTGTCTCCCACAAGCCAAGGTCTGATGATAATCTAATCGGTAATTACGTGTGTGTTCCGCCCAACCCGTAATATACTTTGGATCAGACATGACGGCAGCGTATAAACCAGCTGCAAAAAGCATTAAGCCAATATGATTCGTGGGGACTGCAACAGAAACCAACTGACCTCTGGATCACCGCACAGCTAAGTTAACAAACAGTAAGCCAACACTAGCGGCCAACTTGGATCCAAAGACGAACACAAACATCCGAAAAGCAATGTGCACAATCGCGTTTTAGGGCACGACATAACACCGGTTGTGTGTAGACATTGGAATGGGGGTGGAGCAATATCATGAGAAGGTAATACAAGTCCATAGTCTTACTCGTCCGCTCTGCTACTCAGTGTGAGGCGATTTCCGCTACACCCATTTTCATCACATGGTATCGGATCCATATTCAAAACAATCGTCTATTTGACCACAAGGTAGGTGACGGAGTTTGATCAAGGGGGCGAGATGGCCGAAGTGGTTAGTGCGCGAGTTTACTAACCTGAAGGTCCGTGGTTCGAATCCGACCTCCGCCACTCGACTTCCCCTTTCTGGGCTTGGGCAACCTGGCAGTATCCCAGCTCTCGTGCTCCCTTCGGGTGGCATGGCAGCTAGGCACCGGAAGGGTGCTACAGCTGAACGCTTTCTTTTCTTTTCTTTCTTCTTGATCAAGTTTTCACTGGCAGTAGCTTTAGGGTACTAAAAACTGCTACTCCATCTTACTATCTTCGATGCCTCAGTCTTTGCCTCAGAACAACAACCGCTTCGTGCGCGCATGGGGTCTTATTCATTTAGGATAGCTCTTGGCTCGGTGACTTTGTCTCCCACAAGCCAAAATCTGATGATAATCTAATCGGCAATTACGTGTGTGTTTCACCCAACCCGCCACTCATTCACATTAAATCATCACGAAATCTTTTATGGATGTCATTAGAAGACTGGACGTTACCGCGGCGTAGCGATGTATGCGCCTGTACAGGGTTGTGTCCGTGTGACACTCCCAGGATCTCATTCCATGCTGGGCAATGGGTAGAGGTGTGACTACCAAAGCCTTCTGGTCTTCCAAGTTGGGGGTCGAAACACGTGGCTTGTTGCTGGAAAATGTGCGTCGCTCTGACGGCCTTATACCAACCACCGCTGTCTTGCGGCTAGGCTTTTGAGATATCTGCTTCGGTTGGGGAATCTACTGGTCTTCCCGTCTAGGTCTGGGTGCCCCGACAGTATTCCAGCCCACGTACAACCTTGAACTACGCACTTAAAAATAGTCTCATGCCACATCGGCCGTCCATGGTGCCATCAAATTGGCCGACTTGCCGGATAAGAGGAACCACTCTACTGCTGACCCCTTCTCCACTCATTCTTCCTCAACTTCGTTGCCAATGATGTCTTCGTGGGTTCATTCCTTGAAACTGACAGATCCGTTCGCTGAGCAATGTAGCCAGCTAAAGCATCTGCTGTTGAGTTATTCGCCGCGGCCAGACACTTCCAAGCGTTAAAACGCCGACGCCCAGTTCATCCGGAAGTGTTTAACGTTCTCATTCTGAAACAAGCCGAAGAACACGGTGTTCTAGTATGCACGTTGTGCTAGCTGTTTACTACTTTGTGCCGTGCACCTGAAGCAAGGATTCAAAATCCAAGTAAGTTTATCCAGCTGACCTCTGTCGGTTTCCACTTGGACGTGGTTTTGCACCTTTGGTGATCGAAAAGCTGTTGCGGCTGGTTCTTTGGTTGACATTGATCTAAACCACCAAGCTGGAGGGTCTCTGATTAATTGCTTGTCCGGTGATGGTCGTTTCTATTCGGTTTATTTGGTAGCGTCTTTGGAAGTATCTTATAGACGCCGCTGACAACCGGTCTTTTTATTGTATTTGTTTACGCTTCAGCATACCGTGACTCTACACAGTTCACGACCCTCTGAGCGCATTTCGCTACGGTAGGCTGTGAGCTCAGATATTGTGGTTACTGGGGGTATGAATGCGCTTGTAGGTGGGCTTAGCGCTGATAAGCCTCAGTTGGGTAGTCGGGACGCACCGGGAACGACAAGTGCCTACTACAGTTATGTGCTGACCACAAACGGTTTCTGTGCAGTACTAATTTCCGAAACAACCAGAGCCGCTTGATTGCAAGGTGCCCGCCCTCATGTGAACCAACTCGTAACGCAAATGGACCGCATCACCATTAGCTATAAGCTAAAACACAATACCGATCGGCAAACTGTCAGGCATATGGTGAAAAAGCTGAGCAGATGGATGAGACGAGAATCTCGAGAAATGTATACAAACTTTTCCAGCTGTTAGCTTCAACAGGTCCAAAGAGAGTTCCAGTGAACAAAGCAGTAACTGATGAGAACAGATCGCCTATCTCCTGAATGATTGGTTTGGACAATTCTAACAGCATTTCAGTTGGCCTCCTGCAGTTCCTCGGCCGGATTGCAGTCCCGCAATACAACCGTGAGAAGTAAATTTGGAATCATCAGTGCTCATGCGTCACCGAGCTGCTTGTCCTGACAGACTTCCACCCTCTTTTCTCAAAGATGAAGATGAAATCATCAATTTATGCCTTTTTAACCCTTTTGCCTCTATCTTTTTGAAAGAGACCATCCCGACTAACTGGGACGAGTCGATAGTGATACCCATTTTCAAAAAGGGTGAATTCAAAATTAAATATGGCAGTCAATGAGGGGCGGGATGGCTCAGGGGTTGGAGCGCGAATCTACTGACCGGATGGTCTGTAGTCCGAAACTGGCCCTGTCTCTCGACTTCTCTCTAGGTTTGGGCATCCTGGTAGTATCACAGGCCTCGTACTTCCTTCGGGTAGCATGTTACCGAAAGGGTGTTACCGTTGAACAATTTTTTATGCAGTAGGGTTATCCCCGAGCGTTTGTCTGCTCGGATGGAGACTTCGAATGGTAATGGCGACTAAAGGATGTCTTTGATGTTCATGCTGTTAGCCTCTATCCAGACTGACTCTGTTTAAGGTGTAGGTGTCTTGAATGTCGTGGTAGTCCATCCTTAGGTCCTTTTACTCTATTTTCTGATTTTTTTCGCTGGAAGGCTTCATTCAGATGAATTGGCATGAGTGTATAGCAAGGAATCACCGGTGTCGCTGTCAGTGACGATGGAGTCTTTACCCTCCACCTTTCTTTCCGGTTTCCACGAAGGTTCTTCCCTCGTGGTTGTATTTTCGTTAAGCACCGTATTGCTGTCTTTGATGTCAGTGATGACCGCACTTATCAAATCTGGCCGCCTGGTAGGTGGCACTGGCACCCGGCTATTACTACATGTCTTCAATGTTTTCCCATGATGACTTGTTTTGGCGGGTAGAACCTTCGGAAACTCCACTAGCTATGCTGGAAACTTGTTACAAGATTCCCACTCCTCGACACATGTTTTCGCGCTATCTTCCGGCTTTTTGGTTTGTGCATATGATAGAGGTCCAGTTCAACCTTTAAAGTTCGCCAGATTGTACTTCGAATCACAGATAGTGTGTTGCGTGTTGGGGTGAAGGTTAATTTTCCGTGCTTAGATTGCTTCACTTGCAAGACACAATCACTACTCAATCCTGGTGCGGCGACGCGAGAACATAGTAAACGAACGATCTAACTGGATTTCAGGCGAGTCTTCGGTCAAAACCAAGTTTGTATGCAAATAAGTGTTTCGCTAATTTCGTGCTATTTAGATAAAAGGTAATAGAATAATCATTCAGCTGTAACACCCTTTCGGTGCCTAGCTGCCGTGCCACCCAAAGGGAGCACTAGGGCTGGAATACTGTCAGGTTGCCCAAGCTTAGACAGGAGAAGTCGAGAGGCGGAGGTCGACGGTCAGTAGATCCGCGTTCCAATCCCTGAGCTATCCCTTCCCTCCTCAATGACTGTCATATTTAATTTTGAATTCACCCTTTTGAAAATGGGTATCACTATAGACTCATCCCGGTTAGTTGAGTGAAACCGGTCGTGGGTGGTCGGAGAGCTTTCAATAACCTTATGAATAGTGCATTAGTCCCCATCTTTCTTGTTTATTACCCATTTTATCAGCCGGTTACAGCATGTCTGTCACATCCATGTAACTGGGTTGGATCCCTGTAAGCTCGTCTTCGCATTGTACGGTTGTCTGGATCAATTGAAATCGATGCAAGTCGATGGCTTAGACGGTGTGTCATGCTAGCCTGCGTGCCGATGGACTGCAGTTCTGAATGTGATGCGGACTTCTGCTTCGGTCCGCAACAACGTATATAGTCATCCTGGCAGGTGATATGAATGCTAAATTCTCGTATAAATGAATGCAACTGAGCTCGGAAGAAGCATGGTTGGGAAGTAGTTTCAGATTCCTTGTCAGCGCAACTTGTAGAGCAACTCCTTCAGTTGTGTGCTGATCATGGTCTGTTCCTGGCCAGTACGAGTTTTCAGCAGAGTGGTTCACTTAAAGTCCACAAACCACAAGCCATGTTAATGTGCACTTCACTTCTGCAAAGTGTAGAAGACTGGATGGGGTCAAACCGAAACCTAATGTTGCGGACGGGCCATCCGAAGTGTTAGGTGAATTCGTTCACCTGGAGACTTGTATAAGTTCCGGTGGAGTGGCCTTGGATTGGCTTTACTCCCTGAATTCGGACGGCCAGAATAGCTTACACCAACCTCCGACACCTATGGCGCTGGTTTGATGTCAGTTTGTCTACTGCAGCAGGGCGATCCATAAATGTGGGTTCTACGCTCCGAGGAAATACAAAGCCGTGTTTGATCACCGGTGTTTGAAATATTGACCGGCCCTGATGTGATCGATCGTTCAGTTGTAACAAACTTTCGGGGCCTAGCTACTACGGCATCCGACGTAAGCACGAGGACTGTCAACCTTACACATAAAGTTGAGATTCGGAGGTTGGTTTCGAACCGCGCACCCTGCGATCAGTATGTTTGCACCCTAACCATTGAGCTATCTCGACCTCGGGTGTGATGAGCACACGGAATTATCAATGCTGAGGTACCTCAGGTGGTTTTAGGGAAAAGGAACTTTCCCGCCACATATGGGTTATTAATGCTAGGACATGCATTTCATCCACCATGTGATCGTCTGCCTCTTGTCCAGCTGTGCTCTACATCAGCCGGGTCACCTTGCCGCATAAAGCAGTGCGGATAAGCGAAAACAGGCTACTGTGGACGTCTCTCTTCTTTCTCTTTCACATGTTTTCCTCCCCCTCTCTTCACCCCAATAATAATTCTCCCCTTGTAGGCCCAGCACTTAGGATTGATGACTCCGTTCGTCATGCATCGCTTTTGCATGCAACATCTGCTCCTAATATGGCACCGACATCCTCAGGTATCTTAAAATCAGTCTTCAAGCCTCGACGCTCAGTCTCTCTAGCCGCTTTCAGTGTCCGCACTCTGAAGCAAGCAGGACAACAGGCCGCTCTTGTTCTCACATTGAGCTTGCCTGGCATTGATGTGTGCTGTGTCTGAGAAACGAGAATTCAAGATGCAAATAGTGATTGGGCTAACTGCCCCATCAGTCTCCACTCGCTTCCGGCTGCTGTGACGAGATGTGCAGAGGTTGGTATCGTCCGGAGTCAGCGGGCGGAAGTGTCCTTGCTTGACTGGATCTGTTGATAATCGCCTCTGTGCGGTTCGTCTGAAAACGTCTGTAAAAGAGTCTTATAGGCGGGAAGTTGATAGATGTCGTGTCTGCTTACGCCTCAACTGACTGTAGCTCCGACGCCCTCAAATACAGGTTTTACGATACCCTGAAAGCCCTGTTGTGGTGAGCTAAAAGCTCAGATATCGTGGTGGTTGTCGGAGAACGCGCAAGTAGACGGGCTTAGTGTATCTGAGACTCATTTAAGAGGTCGACATGGATTGGACTCGGTACGTGCGGACAATGGTGAACGATTGCTTCAGCTGTGTGCTGTTTTAATGCAGTACTAACTTCCGAAATAGCCGAATTCGTCTGGCCACATGGTGTCCTCCAACGGCATGCCGGTCACAAAATCAAATAGAACTAATTGCCATCGGTTACCAATGGTGCGGATCAATAACTGACTCAGCTGCATAGTTGCTCAGTCTCCCTTTTATTCAACAGTGTAGAATACGACCTAATTGATGATATCATCGGCTCCGACGGTTAGCTATATCTGATCCGCTAACACATTTTGCGATGACCGGAACTGTAACAAGACGGACCCTTATACTCATGTACCCTTGGTACATGGCTGAGCATAGCCGCTAGTTGAGTTTTATAACTTATATTTAACGTTGCATTAGCAAGTGTTGGTTTCAACTGCATGTGGATAAGGTTCGTCTTTAAGCGTTAGTTTTCGCCGCATAGCTTAGGGAACTGATCCAGGGACTGAAACGCCGACTGATTCCGACTGGGGTCTTTGAAAAGCGGACTACTTCACCGTTGATTGAACCTCGTAAGCGATAGGTTAAAATACTGTTGGGTTGGTAAGCATAGACGGGAAAAATCGACCAATAATCTGATATTGCGTTTTAACCCTCCGTCTCTTCGACCCCCTTATATTTTTATTGTTATGGTCCTTCCCGTGGCACGTAAGTAGTTGGACTTATCGTCCTTTGCACGACAATTTACATCGGTATTACATATGAATTTCAGGTTACTTACTTTCATACCTTCGGATCTGTCTCATGAGATAGAATTAGTCGGCACTGGTAATACTTCCGGTTTACGCTGCTCAGGCAATGCGATCAGCCGCCAGATCTGTATAAATCTCGATTCATTGATGAACTCCGCAGACCACATGGAGAACGAACTGCTCCAGATCGCTCTTGACAGTACTCGGCCAGGTTCCAGTAGCCCTTGGAAGTGATCACACCATCCTTTACGTGGTGTAGGGCACCATGAGTTGTTTGGTGACTTCAGTATTCCTGTGCGACGCATGCCCAGACCATCGAAGATGCAGTCGTTCAAAGAGTTGAGACGGGTGTTGTAGGTCATGACATCCTCACTGCCATTGGGTAACTCCGGATAACGAACTCTCACCATATTTGGGAGACACTAGTGGTAAAAACCACTACCTTTCAAATATCCGCTCATAGACTCGGTGCTTCGCTGTTTCGTGCTGACCACTCCTGTTACGTAGCTTCTACTTTGGACTACTTTTATTGAGCCTAACGGTAAAGATTAATCATAGGTAATCGTTTAGCTGTAGAAATCCTCCGGTGGCTATCTGCTATGCTACACGAAGGGAGCACGACGGATGGGACACTGCTAGGTTGCCCAGGCCTAGACAGGAAAAGTCGTTGTTCTAACCGCAGACCTCCCGGTTAGTGAATTCGTGCTCTAACGACTGAGCCAACCCCCCCCCACCGTAATGAGGTGACATCAGAACAGTTTGTTCTCTCGTTCGTTTCGGTATTTTGGTGGTACATCGTCATTCAGAAACCTTGTAGTTATGTTTCGTAATTCCTACTTGTGTAGTCATTCCTGTCGCATCCTCAAGTACTTTATACCGGACAAATCCACATGTCTTACTCAAAGTCATAGAACGTCAGCAAAAGTAGGTATCCTCTACTGATTGCTTGTGATGTTCGCCTTGAGTGATAGGCGGTTCTTGCCTCAGTAGTTACATTCCACTACCGATGTATTTTTTCTTTGGTTTACTAATTTTTTGGACGTGTGGTTATGTCGAATCGCGATTTATTTCTCCATTACCGTGGTCACTGATGTTCTTTTTTTTCGATCACCTTATTCAGGGTAAGAAGGCCAAAAGGAAGGCACGCGAACGTCAACTGGAAATCGCGCGACGAATGGCTATGATGCAAAAACGACGGGAGCTGCGTGCTGCTGGTCTGGGCTCTTTCCTTGGCTTGATGCCCAAAACCAAACCGTTCATGGATTACAACATAGAAATCCCGTTTGAGAAGCAACCGCCGAAAGGGTTCTACGATACGAGCCAAGAGAAGGTTGATCCGAAGCTGTTAGACTTCCAGCGGTTGCGCCTCAGTGATGTAGAGAAGGAAACTTTCATGGAGAGGGAAAAGGTAAGTTGTTTCATAGATAAACTGCTTTTTTTCCAACTTGACAAGGTCATCAGATCCAAAGTCTCTTCAGCGATGATGCTGTAATGCTACGTCGGTATATTGGTTTGTATTTTCGATTCGGCTTCCGCGAATGGTTTTGCCCTTATCAGCCTCTTTCTCTTCTCGTGAAACTTTTAACAGTCCGTCAGGTCCTTGTGAATAATCCCTCACATGACTTGTAAAGTTGGTTATTTGGTTATCTCTGCGGTTCCTATCTTTCGTTTGATCCTGTGTTCAACTAAATCCATTTGCGTTTTTTATGACAGGCACCACTGTGGTACAAGCGTTTAAACTACGTTTCAAAAGCCAGGTACTTACTGCCTTGGTGGTGACTACGACGGGATATATTTCACGGACTGCAACTACCTGAACTTTATGATCAGCGGTGGGAACAACGTAAATGGCGATCTAGTCTTGTTCTCAGTTTCAGCTGCCATATGTAGACTGGAGACCAGTGGCGGAAGTAAGAACCATTGGGAATGGGCCTATAGCCAAGCGGAGCCAAACACCCGACCAAATATTGTGGCAGTAACCAGTAACACGTCTGTAGCCAAGCATAACAACCCCCTGCAATTTCCAATCCTTGATCGAGATCCAGCAACAGTACTCGGATGTCTCAATTTCTTCATAGCCGTCAACAACACAGACACTTGTCCGTAAAATCACTTCGCTTTACCCGCTTCAGTGGCATCTAAAATGCCTCCGCTGTTTTAGCTACTAAGTTCCAGCTAGTAATGAGAATAAACTGCATATAGAGTTCTCGGGATGACAGGCTGGTATGAATGTTTCTGTTCCGAATCCTAGGGAACAATTGCCCGTCGCTACTACCTTTCCGCGAAATCTGATTGACAGTTGTCTGACTAAAGTTGCATCGCCTGATCATTCAATGTAGCCTGACGGGTCGCTTCTGAGTAGATGTGGAATTCCACTGATGTATAGCAGGTAATCTTTTAGTCAAACGTTACACAGTCAGTCTAGAGAGGCAATGGAACACCGGCTGACTGATCCATTCGGCGATGGTACGGAAGAGACACATTCACTGGAACATTTACCCCATTGTTGGCGATGAGCTAGCAAGAACTAGCAAGTGTTTGCAGATGTAGGTCGACGGAAGTGTCGGCGGGACGCAAAAATTTTCATGAATGAAGAGAAAGCTATGTTTGCGAGATCCGAAAATAGAATTCAGACTTCACTGAGGGTTGGATTGCTTGGTTCATTTGAAAGACCAAGTGGCGAAGCTTCGGATGATTGTAGGACCGCGATAGGACTACTAAACTGTTGGAAGCTGGTGAGTAAATGAAGGAGAGGTAGATAAGCGTTTATGGATTTGAATGTTACTGTGTCCATCGGGCCTCGAACTTATATGTTTGTAAGGCTGGTCCTCATCATACTGGTAGCACCTGTTCGGTCACTAATAATCTGAGTTGTGACAGATGTGTGTAAAGTTGTGCCATCCGCAAAACCGTAGAAATGGAAAGGGGTGTGTTGATAGACCGAAGGAAGATTGTAGGGTAAAGGACAAGACCTTGGGGAGCACCTGCATTCACCATAGATCCGAGGGTGATCATCGTTGAAGCCTGTCTGGACCGATCGGTTTGTTAGGAAATTCTCCGTTCATCAGTTCCGTACACTAACATTCTGGCAATCAGATTGTATTGCCATACTCAATGGGAAAACTTTGTGGCATCGAGGTATGCCAGTTCGGTTTCATTAACCGAGCCAAGGGCAGATGACAATAAGTGTGGTACGTACACCAGAAAGTTATCAGTGTAGCTATTGGGCCTGAATCTGTATTGACGATCACTCTGGAAACTTTTGTCTTCCAAATTATTTTGCAGTTATTTGGAGATCACTCCTGATCTTTGGAACAATTTGGTAGTTGTTCGGGTCAGATAAGGAGCTGAGTTTGGGAACAGGGAAACCATTGGAAATAGATGGAACTACGCGAGCACAGATGGGAGGATGGAAGAGACCATATACAATTGGAGCGAGTTATGGAGAATAAGCGCCGAACAAAATAAGGGACTGAAGGGTTAAGATCCTGACTAAGAGACCCAGTGATTCCCTATCGGTGCTTAGATGCCACGCCACTCGATTGAAACACAAGGGCTTAGGTACTGCCAGTTCACTCCAAGCGGACAGCAACAATTGAGAAATCATGGTTTGGGTTGAATCATGAACCTTCTGTTCGGTAGCTTCGCGCCTTAACCACTGAACGTTCTCGGTCATTGAATTTGGGGAAGAAATTTGAGTAAAAATTTCAGCCTTCTCTTGAGGAAGCGAGTTGGACACTCTCGGAGTTAGGATTAGTGGAATAGAAGGAAGAACAGAAATTCCGACCTATTGGCTTTGGATGTCTCTTCAGTTATAGCCATCCGGAGAGTATGTTTGACCGTTAATCAGCCTTCGCACTGACGATGTTAACCATGTAGGAATCTCGGGCAATAACGTAGTCCGAATGAAATGAAGAGGAGGAGGGGAAAGCCAATTCGGATGCATTTGTGGCCATTTTCTAATAGTGCGAAGACGCGTGATTAAAGCATTCGGGGGATGAGAGTTGGTCGGGGTTAAAAAACTGCGGGACATAAATTCCACCCTGAAGGATAGTTGCGAGGTTTTCAGAGAAAGTCACGAAGTCGTTGGGGAGACAGCAGTCCCAGGAATAGGAGCTGAGGAGTTGTCCTATACCGTCCTAGTATGCGGACAAATGGCGCCAGGAACACGATGGTCAAGCGAACTGATGGGACAGAGTAGTCAACTGGTAAAGGTGGGCTGTCTATAACCAGGTCTGCAGTCTGCAGTGAGTCACCATCATGGTCCCGAAGGGGGACCGTTCGGTTTAAAAATTTTGTGTTGGCAAATAAACTTTGTCTGGCGACAGGTTACGTCCGCTTGCACCGGAAAGTTACTCACCCAGGCTTGTCGACAGTGAAACCGTTGAGGACTAAAGGCTCAGCAATAGGGCCAGATTTTAGTGTGTTCGCAGCTGATATACAACGGGGAAGAAAGTTGAGTTGAGCCCTTGCCATCCGGTGACATACGCAACGAAACTACTCATCAATTTGAGCGAAACGAAAATTATTAAAAGTCAGCCGAGGGGTAGTGATGGACAGAGAGGAGGAGAAAAAAGGGAGGACTTGGTGTAGGCACAAATCCCGCCCTTGAAACGGATGTGATTGTGTAAGAAGTAACGAGGGTGTTTGAGATTGCCGTTGCCGGAAATTCGTATTTAAGTGAAAAATAGAACATTTATGGGCGGTGATGGGCTGAGTTAGCATTGCAGTTCAAATCACGATGTTAGAGAGTAACGAGGCCTTGATTTTGTGAAGAGAGTGTTCGTTCATGTAACCGGAACATTCAAATCAGCTAACAGTCAACAAGGTATGCACTGGCCAAGCAGCGTCTTGTCTTAATGATTCAGCCGTTTTTGGTAAATCCTTCTATCTTCTCATCACTGATATATCCGTGGGAGTAGTTTTAGCAAGCGATTTTCTCATTCTTGTCGTTCACAATGTGTTATCTCAAACAAAGTATGAAATTGTTTCATGAATCACCACCATATGATGGAAAAAAGATAATACGCTACGTAAAAATGGGTCAGCTTACTAAATACACTCATTTGCAAACTAGTTTGGTGTTAGCGGGAAACTCAACGGCATTTCATCTGAATCTCGTTTATGATGTTCTTCAATGAATGTCCGGCTGGATATCTAGGAGAAGGTATTGCACCAAGAAGAACCTTATTTGGCGTAAGATTTTTTCACATGCGGTATAATCGTATCCTGGCTGCTACCCCTGTTAATTTCTGGTCACTAATTGTCGCTTTTAGTCTCCTACCTTATGAGAACTCGATCGTATTTAGTTGTGTTCTCACAAACAGCAACTCAAGTGAAAAACACTGGAACACAACTTTTGGTGCACCCATTTGCAGAGCACAAAATGAGTGTTACAGACGACTTTCAGCTGACAGCGCTCATGATATCTTTAGAATAACCCACAATATTTCGTTTGATTTAGTTAAATTTAAAATTGAATCCCTTTTTACCTTGAGGCATTTGTAGACTGGGTCCGCGTTCTGAGGTCGCACGACGTGAATTCTTATGAGTTTTATGTCTCACTATTACTTGTACCGGGTTTCACATTTTGGTTCTATTCAATGTGTTCAGCGTGAACGGAAGAAGGATGCAGAGCGTCAGGCAAAGCGACTACAGAGTGATCTACCTGGTGTTCTGCGCGGTGGAGCGCTGGACGAGCCTGTTCTGAAACGGTCCAAATTGGTTCTACCTGAACCGCAAGTTTCCGACTTGGAATTGGAAAACCTTGTCAAGGTGAGTACATGGTAAATTTGCTCACTTGCCTACTTTAAATCAGCCTATTTTGGCTAACACTCCTCCGAATCTCACACTTACCAAGTGATCCTTCTTGTCCAGGTCGAGAATATCTGGCGCTACTTTAGCTCTTCAAATTAGATCAATAGAATGTCAACTTTGTCAGATTCCTCTGTCATTTGATATCGTACTTGGTCGTACCTAGTTTGTACTGGTGGCTTTTCCAGGGCACTGTGCTCCCCTTTCTCAGAGGAAGACATGTTCCAAGAAAGTGGAATAAACCGACTTTTACAGTTGCGTACATTGCCAGGCATAGACTACCATCCAAGGTAGAGCATTCAGGTTGAGAAATATACCTTATGCATATATGTCAGTGTGATGAATTCGGACCGTGACTCTCCGGTGGGCAGACGTTGAACAGTGACAGTGAAGTTCTTGAAGACCGTTGATTCGAACGTTAATTCATTACACGGAAACGCTCTGAGGTTGTTATTTGGAGCCAAGCTTCCAGAGCGCAAAATCATACGAACAGGAATCATGCTGTCCGCGGAAAGGTCTCTTAAGAAATCTGCTGTAGACAACCAACGAAGATAATCTTTCAGCTGTAATGCCCTTTTGGTGCCTAGCTGCCATGCCACCCGAAGGAAGCGCGAGGGCTGGGGTACTGTCAGGTTTCCCTAGCGTGGACAGGAGTCGATATGCAGAGGTCAGGTTCGAACCACTGAGCCATCCCTCCATCTGCTGTAGAACAGAAGAACTAAAAAATAGGAATGTTCTGTCACATGAACCACAGTGTTTCATGTACATGGTCGATGATTTGAGCCCGATTTGAGCTGAACCATTCTGGCCCAAACCGTCCTCTCATGTGCTGCATGAGGCTACTTCGAGAAGCATGCATGTCTTCAAGGCATCAAAGTATCGGTAAATGTTGACTCTTGTCTGATCTACCCAGAGAAGTATTGGTTGTTTTCAGTAGGTTATTTGACCAATCAAGAGAGTGAGGTGCGTGGAGGGCATGGATGAACTGGGACGTTTTGTGAATTTCGAAGGCACAATCGGACACTGAAGGCATTCTGGACTGTCTGTTTCTTGGATGTTTCATCTTAACACAAGTCAAATACATCCGACGAAGCACTTGACATCGTGGATACTAGCTTGATTTTATGCTACCCGTTATTCTCCGGCAAGTTAACAAAATAACCCTGCATACTTTTTCCCCACATCATCTCATGGCCGTCAACCCTTTTCATCACCATCGAAGACACCAGTGTTGACATTGGTGCTCTACTGCCGTACAACCACAAAGCCTACTTAATTATGTTTAAAGTCCGAAAATGAAATAAGAGTGGATGATGGACGGACCTTAGGTTCTTAGACATCCATGTGCTCATTCCGACAATCTGGAAAGAAACCGACGGCGTGAACCCCAATGGCATCGATTAGCCGCCATTTCTTTCAGCTAAGTGCGGGGTGGTCACATCGCATCAACACCCAGACCTTCATTGTTTCTTTCGTGCCCTTTTCTCAAGCGTGCCTACTTCGCAGTTGTTGCTGACACTTGACACTTAGCATCAGTACTGTTTTATGGGATTGTGTTGGGTTCCCCCTTGGGATCTATCTGTCACATTTCTTGCTATAGGACTGCAGTCTAATTCTCGCGCTTCAACCCAGTCAGATTTATCCACGGCTGGAAAGATTAAGTTATGAGATTTCGAGCGCTTATGGCCTAGTTTATCGAAATCATTTACATCCTTTACCGTCTGGTCAGGTCGTTATTGCACACTATAGCCCCATCGAGGATGCAGGGGTTGGTACTCTTTAATTAATGAATTGGCTAAATCCACCGCACACCTTCCGCACCGGAACAGAGTTTTCTGTTTCACTTGGATGTTTCAGACAGTTTTTGCATGTGCAATGAAATGTTTTGGTTTTGCGGGAAAGAAGTACCAAACGATATGTCGTTTCTCTACCTCCATTAGATCCCATTAGATCCATTAGATCCCATATTACTATGAACAATTATGTTTTGTTTCACTCAAACTGACCATCAAATCAAAGCAATTTATCACAAGGATGTATACTAACGTAACGACGAGAATATTAATGATTACTGAAAACTAGATAAACAGATTTGTTTTGCGTTGCCTCACTCCGTGCCCCAATTTCACTGAATTCAGTCATTACTTCAAATGTGGCAGATTCCAGCGGATTTTGCTCAACACGCATCCTGAGCTTTATCCTGCCACAAAGAATCCACCGATGCCCTGGCTTGATATTTATCAGTAGGGTTTGTGACACCAACCACTTAAAATGACTGTTGGCTATTAAAATAAGCCAATGAATCGATTAGCCCGTTCGTTGTGTTCAATAGGATGGTATCTCTTTCTGTTCTGGGAGTTTTGTTTCCTCGATAGAGTGGAGTTGGAGTACTTCACCTGAATTCCGTGTGAGTCTACTCAGTAACACAATAGAAAAATCTGTCTAACAAACGTACTTGTTCTGTGAGCGCACCGTGCGTGACTTTTGAGCGTCACTAACGGATTCTGTTTGGTTTTTATAGGTTGGACAAGCCGGGGAGAATGCCGTCCGTATGGCAATGGAGGACTCTGGTTATGACGCGGGCTCTGCCACTCATCCTCTCCTCCCGGACTATCCAAGTGCCGGCGGTTTTGCTACCCCAGCTATGATTGCAGCCCAGCGAACTCCCGTCGCAATGGTTGATTCGGTTACGCGAGTGAGTTTGGTTTGATTTATCATCTAGACCAATGGTGTTGCTTAAAAAGGTCACCTATGCTTTCTCAGACAGCCTGTTTCCTCATTCAAACATTTCGCACTATTCACGAACCTACTAACATGTTTTTTGGTTGAACCATCATCCACCATTTATGACCACTGTAGGAACTTCGTAGTCAACATTTCATCCCTTTTGCACTCAAGAGGACGGCGATGACGGTTCCATCTGAATGCGTGGACGTAAGCAGATTTCCATCCATGTATTTAACGCATTTTTTTCGAAATAAGTTCACGGGAACTATCCATTTGAAAAGGGACTTGAACCGAAGTCTTGTCATCATCATCATCGACAGCGTAACATCAGTGTTCAGCACGGATGCCTCACTGCCAAGCAACCATGATTTATTTGGAAGCTTTATTGTAAAGAAAAGAGTAAAGGTGAACGAGGAGGGGACTTAGTGCTAGCCTAACACAATCATTCCGAGGTGCCTATACCTCCAAACGTTCAATCAGGCGATTTGGATAGAAACTGACAACAAGAACGCCACTGACATCGGTTGGCAGCCATATCCTGTAGTGTCCCCGAAGTCTTGGCCATCGTACTGCTTGTACTAGCGCTTTCCTGTATTCTCATCAATTATCAGCATGCTCACTTTTTAGCTTCTAGTTAATCGCAAAACTTTAGTCGAATCCATTCCAACCGCCATTCTCAGATGAGTAGCATTCTGTAATTTGCATTCTTTCTTCTCGTCCCGCGTTCCACACAGGAGGCCCAGAATATCCTGGCACTGCAACAAGTACAAACCCCGCTTGTAGGTGGAGACAACCCGGAATTGATTGGTCATTCCGATTTCACCGGAGTCACCCCCAGTCCAGCAAATGTGTTGACTACCCCCAACACACTTCTCCACAGCCAAATTGTTGGCCCTTCCCCATTTCGCACCCCCGGGCAACCAGATAGTGGTATGTTTTCAGTCAAATTTCAATCGGCCTGCCGGTCTCCTTTGATATGTTGGCTATTTACCTGTTACGTTTCCTGGTGCATTGTAGGGCATTCAGCTTTCCTTTGGCTGGAAATTCGCCTACCGGAATTCCTTAATGCGAAATTCTCCGGTCCCAGTATTTACATTGATTGATCTAAGGCGCTTTCTTCAATGGCATGACAATTTACTAAGTAGTTTTTCTGCTAACTGGTGCAAGTCTGATTTCCGTTATACTTTACACATGTACTTCTCGGGGCTATGCAATCGAAATTTTCGAACGAGGATTGTATTTTCAGGATTTTGGTTCCATTTCCATGGGTTTCCTCAGTTTTGTCTCTGGCCTGGCCGAGCTATGCCTCGGATTAGATTAATCGTTCACGGTTGGTGTTGATATCCAGAAAACTGCGCTCAGACTGTTGCGCTCATTTATCGTTTACATGGATTTTTTGGGTTTTAGAATCACTTCAGTTTGCCTTCTTCACTTGGCTGGATACTCCTTTTCACTGTCTGTTCACAGTCTATGCCTGTTGATATTTTTGACTTCATACTGGGACTGGTCCAAGTGTATGCTCTTGTACTCCCATCACCTCGCATAATCGAGCCTACTCTCTGGTTTGTGGTTGCATTCCAGCTACTCCTATGCTGAATGGCACACCAGGTTTGGACGCCTTGGATCGACGTACCGGAGCCATGCAGCAGGCCACTCCATTGAGAGATCGGCTAAATATTAACACGGATGGATTAAACGACCCGAATTCCTTTGGACTCGATGCTCCTGCAGCTGGCAGCAAACTCGCATCAAAAGCCAGTCTCCGAAAAAGCTTAGCAGACTTGCCTGCTCCGAAAAACAATTACGAAATTTTCGTACCAGATGAAGCGGAATCTGGTGCAAACGAAAGCAGTGGTGGTGTAGACCTAGATGAGGATACGGTCAGCTTGGACGCTGGTGGTACAGCCTCCCGTATTGCTGATCGAGCGGACTTGGATCGATTGCGCGAACTGGAACAGGCGGCAGCCGAGCAAGCTGCGTGGTCTAAACGCAGTCAAGTTGTTAGGCGCTCACTTCCACGTCCGGCCGATATTAATCACACGGTACTCCGGAGCGTCCCAGCTTCGCAAACCCCACAACAGGAGGGAGCAATCACTGATTTACAGCGTGTACGTCTGGACTTGTCTTCCTGAATCATACTTTTTTCTTTATCTTAGACATATATGTACTTTTTCGGATGTAACACAACAAAAACAGGACCAAGAGGTGAAACAGCTTCATGTATTTTGAAGGAAGCTACTGTCGGATTTCCAAAGGTTAGACAAACAGTTGAAAAGTCGAGGCTGGTTCAAGCTACAGACCTGCCGGCTATTTGCGTCACCCCTTGGTCGCTGACAAAAAAGTACATGTGGCAACAAAAATGATGTGGACTAATACACAGCAGTGGGACGTCAGGGAATTCGGACATGTAAATATTGGTGCGATCCTTGAACTGGGACGCCCGAATTTGGGGTGGATTTTCCGGGGATCCAGAGTTAACACAGTAGTGGGACGTCAGAGAATTCGGACATGTAAATTTTCGTGCGATCCTTGAACTGGGACGCCCGAAATTGGGGTGGATTTTCCGGGGATCCAGAGTTTTCTTGGGTGGTTGAAAGGCAAGGGGACAAATTCCGTTCGGTCACTAGGGTTGGGATTTGGTTTACAGCGGAAGATAATCAAATGTAACGGAAAGCACGAACGAAACCTAACAAACTTCAGGTTTGGTTCGGAAGTATCCGCATTCTGGAGGCTCAGAAGTTATGATACGTTAAGATTACATGGTCGATCGATTACGGAGGCGGCCCAACTTCGGGATTTGCACCAACCAGTCAAAGTCGATCGAGAGCGGGGCCCTAAAAAAGGTGGTATTCGAAAATGTCCGGTCGTTGACTGTTCACTAGGAGCCGGGTGCTGTACAGATCCAACCACAGGACTTATTTGGAGGAAAGGGATGTAAAGAGGTCAAACCGTTCCACCGAGACTGTGAGCAGGGGCAACATTCATTGTTTTCCTTGTGTCTCGTTTGTCGCCACATTGAAATTAAGGTAGGATTTCGGGAGCTGTATGTAGGTTTAACGACACTGAATTATTGCCTCCTTGACGAAGGCTTAGTTCCGAGACAGGACAGTGGACAATATTGATTTCCGTGACAGGGATGGAGCAAAAGCGCTCCTTTATGAAGTTTCCTCATCAGTGTACGTTTTGTTAAGCTTCAAGGTCGACTTCGGTTTCTATTGATTAGAGATATACTGACCACAGCTAGTCCAACACTGTCTACTTATCCAGCGACACTGATTCTCTTTCGACAACTAGAGTGGGATTAGAATGTCGGAATCGCGGAATCAAATGAAGGGGATATTGTGGGGTTGGCGTATCATATATGGATGGTGATGAGTTATGGTCCTTGGGGTAACTGAGATAATGGTGGTGAGTAATTTAGGTGTGAAAGCGAACTACTTTTCTAGAACAGTAGTTGTGAATTTGCATGCTGTGGTTATTTTTCAGGTTTACACTGTGTTAAGAACGAACCTAGTGCCCTTTCTTGGCTTTTGCTTTGCTTGCTTCTCACATTCCCCGTTCCCTCTGCTTTTAAAAGGCTGAAGAGATGATCAAGCAAGAAATGCTCACCATGATGCACTATGACAATATGTTAAATCCTCCTCCGAATCTTTTGACCGAGGCTGCCAAACAGGCGACGTCTGCTGAGGGAGCCAAATCATCTTCACAACAGAAGCGCTACTTACAGCAGATCAAATCTGGTCACGAAGCCTACTTACGGGCTAACCCCTATGAAGAATTCGATGAGGAGGATTTGAAGGCGGTAAGTTTTGTGCCGCGTCAAGCAGGCTGCCCTCTGTCTGACGGCTGGTTGTAGTATACTGAGATTACACCGCTTGGTTCAGTGTAGGTTGACTCGCGTGTTATCCGTTCCATAGACAGCGAATTCCGCCGGTTGAAAGGATGCGTACTCAATCTTTGAGATCCTTTGTGACTCTCCTTGCACTATCGTTAGGTTGCTTTGTGTGCCTCGAACCCGTCTGATGTCAGGAAGCTATGGCTGTGCCGGTTGAAGGGATGCGTACTCAATGTTTCAGATCCTTTGTGACTCTTCTTGCACTATATTAGGTTCCTTTGTGTGCCTCAAACCCGTCTGATGTCAGGAAGCTATGGCTGGGGAAGATAGCACCTCCCATCACCGCATTCGATGGTGCCTCTTGAAAAAGTGAAATTCTGAATAAATGGGTGATGAACAGCTGGCTGAGTAATTCACATATACAAACGTCATATGGGAAGATTGATACGGATGTCGAGATAAGTTTGGTAGCTGGCTTCCCTTTTCATAGTGTTTACTCAGAACACATCAATTCAATTATGGTTTGGACGTTTACACCCAATTCGCATCCGATGCTTCCTGCGTACAGTAGAGAGCGAGACTAGACTAGTCTGGTCTTTGCCATACTGCATGGAACAATGGACGGATCAACAGAGTACTTCCAAAATCTTAGTGAAAAATGCAAAGCCCATAGAAATGCCATCATCGTCTGACCCTGATAGCTATGCTACCCGAGATTCTACGTGATCTTTTTCTTCAAAGGTTGGTGGAGCATTTGGCGAAATTACAGGGGATATGTTTATGTAATAATGTCACTGCGGCGAGTTTTGTATAGTTCCACTGTTAATATGATGGAACAGTTTGGAAACCGAAAAAGTTTTTTCGATTGTGATGACTCCTTGGCGTCTTATTACCACGCTTCCTAAAGGCCGCGTGATGTTGTTCCTGGTTACTGCAGATTGAGCAAGTTTAGTTGAGGAGCCAGAAAATCGTACCATATCCTCTCTTATATGGTGAAATGGTTCGAGCCTGTTCTCAGTGAGAACACACCTCGTTAGTCACATTCCAAATAAATGTTGAAAACACTGCCGTGCGATTTATTAAACAGTTCAAAGTTTGAAGGCGCACAGTTTTAGAGCGGGGTTCAATCAAGAAACACTGTGGAAGATTCATTCACTGTGGTCAATACATCTCCCGGATTGTTTCAGTTCTGTTCAACTGGTAGGATGCATCACTGTTTCTTTTACCAGTGTAGATTAAACCACCCATTTCACCCTTTTACCGCATGCATGCAACAGGCGGAGCAGCTGCTCACCAGCGAAATGGCAGTTGTTCGAACCGGGATGAATCATGGCGAGTTATCCGCCGAAGCTTACGCCAAAGTGTGGCACGAGTGTCTCTCACAAGTTCTCTATCTTCCTGCGCATCGACGATACACCCGGGCGAACCTGGTTTCCAAACGAGATCGGATCGAATCTCACGAGAAGCGGCTTGATCAACTGCGTCAACTTATGGCGGACGAAGCGAAACGGGCTGCGAAGTTGGAAAAGAAATTACGTATCCTGCTCGGAGGTTATCAGGTAGGTGGATATCCCCCTTTATTTAAGGTTCAGTATGATTCGACATTCAACAATCGATTGACAATAGTCTTTTGCCCTATCTAACCCCTTTGCCTTCATAGTCACGTGCCCAAACACTGATGAAAGCAATACAAGAGAGCGTGGATCAGATAGAACAGAGTCAGATGGAGCTGGTGACCTATGAACGCCTTCACGAACAGGAGCGTGGCGCTATTGTTCGCCGATCCGAGGTACGTTTCTTGCCTCGTTTTTTTTCCGTGTTCTGTAACCTTCAATCCTCATCACGATGAAATTGCATCTGCCCAGCCCTTTGTATTCAACGTAATTCTCCGCACAGTCCGTTCATCATCTGGTTTCTTGTTTCATGCCGATAGGCTTTCAAAAGATGAAACTCACTTTGATGGGTGAAACAGCCTTGTGGTGTTGTTGCTTAAAGACATGTTATGTGGGTTTTATGCAGAGGGGAACCCTCTACGTATCCAATATTCTTTCGGGATGCATGCTTTTGAATGGTGTTATTATTCATACCACATTATTTACAGCTGTTAAGTAGAAGTTAGTCAGTGCTTAGATACTATACGCTGTTCACTACATAAATCCACTTATTATACAAGCAACTTGCCGACAAGCAGTTACACCCTCATCGAAGCCACGCACTTGGTCAAATGGCAGGTGGTACTCCATAAGCCCGTCTTATTTGCCCCTCGAGTTGTGGCTCATGTGCCATTCTGTACTCGGTTGGAACCGTCGCACTACATGACTGCCAGAAGACCTCTGTACCGCTCCTGCGTTCAGTTTCTATCCAGGTTGTTTGTTTGTGTTTGAAGGGATGATCAGGTGTTCACCCTCCTACCTTCCAGATTTTCCTTTGTAAGCCAGAATCTCATCGTTTTACGGCACCGGTGTTCGACATTGGTGATGAACTCTTACGACGTCTGTCCAAATTCGGACTTTCCAGGACACTTGCCTGTCCGCGTCCCATAACAATAGGTAGGCTGTCCAAATTCGGACTTTCCAGGACACTTGCCTGTCCGCGTCCCATAACATATTTTATTTTTTGTCCATCGCGTATGCACAGATCCTGGAGTCTGATGTCGACCGTCAGCAGAAACGTGGGGTTGAACTTCAGCGTGAATACGCTCGACTGGTTCGGATGCGTGAGGACCGTGAGGCGGACTTGTTCCTTGCACAAAACGCAGATCTAACTTCCTTGCCCGACAGTGAAACCACAAGGCAGGACCCATCCCCTGTCGAGGCTATACACGTAAAGGAAACTTCCAACGACTCAGGCTTGGATGAAAACGGAGCCTATCAGGAAGGGTGAGTTCTATCAATAATATTGTTTCGATCTACTTTCCCAGTTTTCTGGCTAACACTGGACGACCGTGAATGCCGAACATTAATGAATGTCCCTTTTGATTCGTGAGACCTGTTAGTCATGATTAAATTCAATCGAACGCGTATTGGCTAACGGAGCAAGACATGAAACATACCTTCCTATAATCCGCCACCGCACGTTAATTTTTCCGAAACCATAATTTCGCCCATCAATCTGACAACTTCGTCAGTAACGGAGAGACTTGTCACCACATTACCTCCGACCATTCTTCCGCCAGTTTCTGGTTTACACCGAACTTGCCGCCGATATGATTGCTTTACTCGGATAAAAGTGACCACTGTACGACGAGTACGCGGTTCTTACAGATGACAATGGTGACTGACAACTATCAGCTATGTTAAGGGCTCGGGGAAAGCTTGGTTGGAAACGTTTTCCTTCAATTTTCCCGTCTTTGAAACGACAGGATATTTGGGACACGGGTAATGGGCGCCTGAATAAACACAATGTTAAGATCTAAGAAGCAGCTAAGTTTTTAACAGCAGTCAGAAGTGCTGGTGTAATTCTTTTGTTATTTTCCGGTAATTCGGTAGGTCTTCTTTTCTTCATCAATTTCGATACTCGGGAAAGATTTCGGATCCCAAAACCAGCCACCCAATACCTTTTGCCTCTATTAGAGCCTACCACTTGCGTGTTAAGTGGTCGGTGACGTTATTAGTGCACAGGTGGTGATAGCCATAATACAAATCAGAAGGTGTATGTGCACTAATAGAAGTTTTTAGTATGGTGGACAGTGGAGGGTTACAACACGTATAAAAATAAATACAATGTGAAATGGGAGCAAGTCAAAAAAGGGAACTTATCGGATGTGGGAGTCCCTTGGTGAAAGTCCGGACGGGGGTAACGTGTTTTCTCCGCAGTTTGGCTGCTACACGTGTTCCATGATTGTCCGTGGACTTGGAGTGCTTGGACTGACTCCTTGCTCCCTGCGCGCGCGCGAGTGTGTGTGTTCTGACTGGGTTCGGTTTCCCTTTATGTAGGTCCCAGTGCGTGTACGTGGGCGCGTCGGCACATGAGTGGTTGCTACGCTGACTAGGCGGTGCAGACAATCGATGTCCGATGAGTCAGCTTAATGCGACGCGTTTGTGCGTATGAGAAATAAGACAAGCCTAGCGATCCAGTGAGCGACTGAGTCGAACAGTCAAGTATGTGGGTGACTAGGTCGCTACAACGTAACTTTTTGGTGAGCTCTGTCGCAGCTTAGCTTGGAATCACACCACATCACAGATTCCCCCCGTGACCTATCCAATAAGCTACGGGAAGTTAAACTGATTTCTGGTGGCTCGGCTACCGATGCAGTAAACAGCCTGGTGCGTGGTCAGCCCACCTAGGCAGGTAGAACTGAATGACCGTGGCGTGGCTTGCAATAGCTTAACCAACTCCAGATTGTGATGTCACACGGTGCTGTTGGAATAAGTAGTTATAACGCATGAGGTATGCCATTCGAAAGAAAGCTGATTCGTGGTTCGGCTTCAAGTTTTTGCTCACGCACCTAATTGCACGATCGACACGGCAAGACTGGCGATCGATTATGCTGTCATACCAGACTGCTGTTCAGAACCCCCGCAACACGTGTATTGTGCCAGCAGAGGCCAAAGTGATGGTGGTGTGTCTCCAAAGAAAACATAAACGGTCGATCCGGATGTCAGTAACACACCCGGTGAGTCAGGGAAAACAAGACAAAACAAACGAATGGTTGTGACTTCATATCATGCCGCTGGCTCTGGTAACGTTAAAACCACCAATTTCACTTGTTATCACTAGAAAAAAATGGTGATTGACTGACGCATTCTATCTAAGTTCATAAGGTGGCCAGTTCGAATTCACTCACTGAACGGACCATAGAACCGCCAGTGGTAGTAAAGTTTCGGTGACTCACTTGAATCCATTCAGCACAATCAATCCAACCAACTACTGCCAATTTTTATCGGCGCGGCGAAAAGCTCACCAATAATAAGTAGCCCTCGGAAACTGAAAGCGAGGAGTTGCCTACAAAGCCCCAGCATTGGGTGACCGCACAAATTTAAGCAATGCCATGGGGTTAGTTCCACACTCTCCGGCGGTAAATTGACGGTTTCTAAGTTGCTTTATCCTATTCCAGCCCTCTGTGAAGAGTATGGACCAGTGAACGTATGTAGTCCTGTTGAAACTGACTTATTTTTTGTGGAGGTCTTGTGTGGGAGAAGTTCTAAATAGAAATGAAGAAACCGAACAAGCAAAGCACTATATTGCAGCTCCTATGATCATGAGTAAATGTAGGAGGCCAGGGTGGTCAAATGATAGGAATACTTAAAGCTGGGTGTACACTCTGGGGCCAATGAGCACTGATTCTTTCTAAAAATGCCTTCACCAACTCAACAGTAAAGTTTTACGACCCAAGAGTTCCTATTGATGTCAGTTAACTGTACTGTGCGTCAACGTACTCAAGCTTAGTTGTCATTACTGCATTCATGCGCGTCTTGGATGTAGTAGCTAGATGCACAAGTCATTCAGGTAGCAAAACTGGACCACTGGAGTCAGATTCTTTCACACTTTTACTGTTTCATGCGGTGCAACATCAACTGAAGATGTATCTTTAGCCAGTTATGTGAAATACCCTGTCATCTTCATTAGGTTCACCTATTAGACGACACACTATGGATCTGGATTGCTCAAGACAATCTGTCTAGTGCATCAAGCTGCAACTGTTTGCTTAATTGTTGCCCCGTTGAAGTGATTGTACTTGGTCTCCCATATTTTTGTATATTCTCTTCATTCTATACAATGGTGTAATAGTTCCTGGGTATGAACTGCATAAATTGGAATAACTAGGTCATCATAGAACGCTTTTGTCTCTTGCGCGTTTACACAGCCATGTGTGCCATAACGCATGGAGCTGGCCCTTCATAAATACGTACATGCCGTACCTAGCGTTTCGTACTGTAGAAGTCACTGCATTGTCCTGTAGAGGAAAATGTTGGTAGCTCAGGTATCGTAGATGGTGGTCGTTGGCTTTTTCGCTGAGCTGGATAATTTGATTGCAAACGTTTCATCACCAATCGAGGTTACATCATCGGTGCGTTATTGTGGAGCGTTGTAGTGCGTAGCGGTGGGTTGGTGGTTGTACCTACTACTACGCTCTGGTGATGAAACGTTTTCCCAACAAGCGCCGAGCTCAGCGAACAAGCCAACGACCACTGCGTTGTCCGTTGACCGTGTGACGTTCCCGGTTCTGTTCAGTGCTGCTACGATTTCTGCTGCTGGACTGGTGTTTTGCGATTATGTCATACCTTCAATCTAAATACGGTTGCCACTGTTCTGTGAATCTGTTTCTAAGAAGTAACGGCCACTTTTCGAGTGCTACTAATTTGTCCGATAGAATCATATGAGTCTAATCATATAAATAATTTTAAGCCAATGTAATTGCAGCCAAACCATGGTCTTTTGTATAGTTCATCGCAGTGCACAGGTGACTGAATAGCGGCGAACTAACCGAGAAAAACGAAGCAAACTGGTCGTTTGGTTTGGATTATTTGGTCTGTTCTTAGAGGGGAAGTTGACCAACATTAATTTCGAGAACGAGTTCGTGGTGCGAGCTGAGATTCGATCCCTCCAGAGCCCTAGAATTCAGTGGAAGCTTCAGTGGTCCCCTCTGAAGGATGATCTCTTCAGGATGCAGCTGTATCTTTAATACAGGACATATCCTTTTCCTGTATATCGGCCTAGATCGTCACTTCGTTTTCTCTCATCATTAGTATTACGTCGGTTTTTTCCGTGATCTGGCCGTGTGACAGCTGGATCGAACACTCAAACAGCCGATCAGCTAGGCACTACGATTGACCGAAGTTAGCCGAACGTATGCACTAACTAGATGCGGATTGTCTGTCAGCTTCTTAAGAATGCAGTAACGGTGAACCGTGTATGTGCGTGCAGATTTTGTGGAAGTCTCATGTCATTCTTGCTTTGTTTTTTCCAATAATCTTGTTTCTCTGTACCATTTTTCCTAGTTACGACTCTCCGCCTAATGATGGACCGGACCATTCAGATGCGGTCAGCGATCAGTCGCCGCACCAGGCCGAAGTTTCCGCCT
>NW_008751685.1:66540-67401 GCF_000715545.1 Opisthorchis viverrini | reverse complement strand
ACACCAAATTTCTTTAGTTCGGTTTGTGGGCAATTCAAAAGTAGCGGGACAGTCGTCCAAAACCCTAATAGGTCGTGCACCACCGGAAAATTTTTTGTAGTGTGCTGAAATGAAACCCGTTCGCTTTATTGATTGCTACAGTAATCTTTCACTTGAATTGCGACATCAGAGTAGCTATGGGCAGTCATGAAATACACTCACTTGCGGTTTAGATGGTGTTGGTGGGAGATTCAGTCGAATCTCTCGTTTTTATATTTTTCACCTGGATGAGTTTTAGGAAACGGCTGAGGGATTGTCAACGCGTGTTCATTTGTATGTCATTTTGGTTTTCACGGGAAAACCAACTGAATCTCTCGTTGATGATGTTCTTCAACTGAATGTGTTGCACCAGGCCGCCTCATGTCTAAGCTGGTATGATACGCCAGTATCGCAATACTTGCTGATGGCTTTTCGATATCTCTTGACCGGTTTTGCCCTCCTTGGAGCTCATCGGATGTATACAGTTCCAGCTTGTCCCTTGCCCCTATGCTCTACTTGATTCCAACTTGTATGAAGTTAGCGGAATAAACTCATGCCCATACCAATTTGGTTTTCACTGGATGCCCGACCGAGTCTGTCGTTTTTGACATAAACGCTCTGTCAGACTAGGCTGCAAGGTTCGTCAGGCTGAATTTCCACTGTAATTTCAGTCTACGTAATTGGTGAGCCGTGTTCAGTTTACATCTTAAGAGGTCGATAGGACTTTTTTCCAACTTCCTACTATCTGTATGCGTTATTGTCCTGAACTTTCTCCATTTTCTAATACCTTGATAGCATTCTGACGATGCAACGTTCGGTTATAGTTATGACGCTGACCGACCA
>NW_008751685.1:63072-66450 GCF_000715545.1 Opisthorchis viverrini | reverse complement strand
GGAACTAAATGTCACAAATAAATCTAGACGATCCAGTTACTGAAAATTTGGCCAATCACGTTTTTTGCGCTCAGGCTTTGAACGTCGCCTTCATCTCGTGTCGTGATATGTTAATACATTTGACTTCATAAGTGGCTTTGCGGTTCCAGTGATGTTCGTATCCTCGGGGCTACTCTCATGTTGGTCGTCGGACAATACATTTAGATGCGGTGGGATATTGATCGGTATTCTCATCACCTTTGTGGTCAGATTGTGCAGTGGCCTCTGTTATGACTTCTAACCCTCGTTCCAAATTCGGGCTAATGCTTTCTCACTTTTGTCTGAGTCTCTGTCCGCTTGGAGACTCGATCAGTCCACTAACTTGCTTATTTGGCCTGCTGAAGCCAGTGGATTACCAAACTATTCTGAAGTGATGACTTCTCAATCGGTTCGGGATAGTTTTTTCCCCAGTAGGTTAGCTCAAGTTTAGCGTGCAGCCTGTGGTCGGTAGTTTTAACCAGAAAAACTATAACCAAATGGGGTTCCATTGACTTGCGACCAGGTTCACTCACAAACACTTATGCGTTGTCTGTTGGCTTAGATCATGTGATTACCCTGACTCGATGTCGGAGGTATGAAGTCCTGCTTATTTTCATAAAGGAAACTACTCACAAGGTTGCTGGAAATTCTTCGAACTTGTGAGTAGTTTCCTCTATTAAAATATACTGCGATATGTCGAATATCGTACCAACTGAAACATGAGACGGTCTGTGTGCAGCACATTCAGTTGAAAAACATCATAAACGAGAGAATCAGTTGAGTCTCTCGTGAAAATCAAATTGATTTGCAAATGGGTGTACTTCTCGAAAACAGTCCAATTTTGGGTTCAAGTAGAACATAAGGTTGACGGAAACTCGGGGACTACGCCTACCTGATGAGCCCCAAAAAGGGCGAAACTGGTCATGGGCTGTTGAAGAGTTTTCAGCAACTTTGTGAGTAGTTTTCTTTGTGAACATATACTGTGATATCTCGGATATCGTGCCAACCGAAACACGAGGCGGTCTGTATGCAGCACATTCAGTTGAAGAACATCATAAACGAGAGAATCAGTTGAGTCTCTCGTAAAAACCAAATTGATTTGCAGATGAGTATGCTCGTCGGCGTTCAGTTTAGTTTTGGGCCTCTAGTTTTCTGATTCTAGCAATACAACTGTTGAATTGGCTGCCATTCAGTTGTGCAAGTTGCGTCCCCTTGGAGGACTGTTCTATCGGGACCATGTCCACGTTTTCGAAATCTCACAGGTCGCTAGTTGGACACGAAGTAATGTCATTATTTTTGGACGAGTACGAAAAGTTAACTCGAATTCTGAAAAAAAAGTGGAGAAAGTTTTAACCAGTTGATGGGACTGGCTCCGTACTTCTTTGATAGTTCGACGGGGTTCGCTTCGACCTTCGTATTGATTGGGTTCAAACGAACCTAACTTGCGTCAACTGACTGGACGTGACGAGTACATTCGTTGCATTCAGTAAGGGAACCTATGATTGCTATTCAACAAGAGCAAGGGAACAACATTTCTGTAGGACAGAATTGTATTTCGCGGAAATATCAATGATAACCCACGTTAACACAAAATGCTCAACCGTTAGCCTGAACAAACAAGAGTGGACATTTTTAAATGCCCTTGCGACTGTGTATCGTCCCGATAAGTTCACCGAGATGGTTGACGTATAGTGAGTTCGTTGGAACTTGAAACCCATCCGAAGGTTAGTTGGCAACGGACGTACGACATCGGATATTAGATTGTAATAGACTCACATACATTTCGGTCAGTAGCAGCAGCTATCTTAAACCTCGCGTTATCTAGATTTTAACCACTGATGTTCCGTCGATTCTTTTGCACACGATCTACCTCATAAAACTGTAAACTACACTGCCCTCGCTTTTTGCCGTTTTGAACCAAGCTTTATTTACATATTGGTTAGAAGCTGGATTTACGTTATAACTACAGTCTACAGCTAGACATTTGAATCGGATTCACCGCAAATAACGCAGGAGTTTGATTCAAACAAGAATTTTAAGTGTGTCCTTTAGATGAACACATTTCAGTTACACCCAGTTTTTTATTCAGCCTGCGTTCGATTCGTCACTCAACCTAATCTTAGGCTTCCTTTACACGTTTCAGTGGAACCTTGTAAATCACTGTCACCATTTTTTCGCTTTGTATCGAGTCCCAATTCGCGAGGTTCATCGTTTGATGAATACTGTTTTCTCAACTCACAAGACGTCTCCCTACCGTGACACACCACTTGTAAGCCCTTTTCACGCGATGTGTAAACAGTTCCGTCACTCGCATCCTCCTCGTCTCAGTTGTATCGTTTTTTGCATATCCACAAAGATAGAAACACAATGTCATGGTTTCAAATGTCACTCTGTCAAATTCAACCTCAACGCAACTGGTAGACTACCCCGACTGAATGCAACGCTCGAGAAAGTTGCTCACCTTCTGGTAATGCTCATCAGAAGAGACAATGCCCGTAGAATTCATAAGATATTCTGCACGTTTTATGCATGGAAGCTGTGTGGTACACTCGCCTGATAACCCCAGTCGCTTCCTTCCTCATTGGTATTCCGTCCGTCAGTAAACCTGTGCAAAATGCACCCACCATGTTTGGCCATATCGTGACCCTGTTCAGTCACACTGTTATATATACCGGTTTGCCAATCTGTGGTATCTGCTGCTGACCCGCTCTAGTGCTTGAAAAAAGACTCACAGAAGGGAACACAACAGCTATATTCCGAACAAGCGAGTGCGACAGCAAAAGTTACAACGGCCCCACGCTATTTAAAGGAGACTTTCTGACATTGATCCAGGCTGCCTGACAGGCGTTATTGAACACCCGTCAACATCGGTCGTGCCTCTATGAAATGCCTGAACGCTGATCACATTCGGTCGTGCTTCTGTGACGTGCATGAATACCCATCAGCTTTTGCTGAATTGACTGAATGACTGATTGGCCTGGATGCTTGCCGGCTTTCCTGTTGAGATTTTGGTAGAGCAGTAGGTTTCGGGATTTCTGTGTATCTGCAATTAATGGTTCTCCCGGAATTTGTAAACATCATACGTTCTTTGTATTCTCAGACTTCCGGACGTGTGAGAGTGTACGGAGAGCTCTCCAAAAGCTTCCGCACACAAAGCGGTGTCCGTCAGGGATGCCCACTCTCTCCATTCCTTTTCAACTTTGTGATCGGTGAAATAATGAGACGAACGCTGGAGGGTCTCCAAAACCCTGGTGTTAAAATAGCCTGTGAAGAAAACCTTGTCGATCTGGAATATGCAGACGACGTCGTTCTCATGTTCGAAGAGGAAGAAAAGGCGCAAGTATTCTTGGATGAACTGAC
>NW_008751685.1:3308-62346 GCF_000715545.1 Opisthorchis viverrini | reverse complement strand
TAAGCTAGCACTAAGTCCCTCCCCCATCCACCTTTATTCTTTTCTTTACAATAAGGCTTTCAAATAAGTCATGGTTGTACGGCAGTGAAGCATCGGTGTTGAACACTGGTGTCATGCTGTCGATGATGATGGTGATTCGGGATTTCTGAGGTTACATGCAGGAATCTGACCTACCTGATACACAATGACATTATGGTTGTAACAGAGCCATCCAACAGGTTCCGCGCTCAGCAGGTGTAAACGGGTTTAGTCAGCCGTAAGACTGAGTATACGTCGCAGTGAGAGTAACAAAGCTGGCCTTGTTTGCCATCCGGACTAAATCTCCACACCTAACTGATTAGGAACTTGGTGATCGCAACTTAAGTTAAACATTCCGGAGATGTGGGCATCCTTAAGAAGGGACATTTCTGTCAAGGTGAGCCGTTTCCTCTGGGGGCTTTTCATGTTTCGGTTTCCTTATAGGGGAGCTGAACATCGGAGGACATGCAGGTTGCGAGATGTGCTTGTTGAGGGCTGTCAACACGATGGCATAACTCTAAGGGTTGGTGTTGCCTGGTAATCCCTCAAATTTCCAGCGAGGTACCACACTTCTCCAAGAATGTCGATGCATTCCGAGGGATAACCCTAATCGCACCCTTGAGGTGGAAATGGACTTTCAGGTGAACGACTCCACTTCGTTCGGGGCCTTGAGATGCGTTTTGCATCAAAATTCTCCTAGCTTGTGTAGAAGACAGTTTGCAAGTTGACTCTGTTAGGCACTAGACTTTCCCAAGACTTCTCAAACTTACTTGAGGGCTGGCAACAACGAGCTTTTTAACCCGCCCCCCGAGTTCGATCCCCATCCTCGCACTGACTGTAAATAAGTTGCTCTGGAATGCAGCTGTTGGTAACTCGTTTTTCGTGTTCCTTCATGCGTTCATCAGAATGTCTTTGATATATTATTCATATTTTCTGCCCAAACTTGGCTAAGGCACCTCGGTACAGTACCGTTCATCAGATGTCTTTGATACATTATTCATATTTTCTGCCCAAACTTGGCTAAGGCACCTCGGTACAGTACCAACTTGATGTCCACGCGTAGGTTGTGGTTGCGCACCAAGGCTTCACATGGGCGGCTGAATGCAGTAAATAACTTGCAACCCGAGTACACAGTGCAGTATCGGTTTTCTTAAAGCATTTGAACAGTGTGTGCTCTCATTGATTTCAGAACACAATGTATTTCGTATTGGGCTCTGAGGAACTTGGTAACAGGCAAGTGTTTTAGAAGCATTCATATCTGGGTAAAATCTGTCGTACTCTAAAGGTGAGGCCAATTGCGCTGTGCCTGCTTCGGGATCCATGCTGTTTTACGATAATATTTTACTGCAGAACGTCAGCGTACAGCCGGCCGAGTGCAACGCGTGCAGGAATTTGGGCTGTATTGCAGAGAATAGCTATTGCTTTTCTGCTATCGGTTCGCCTCCAATTAGTGTGAACAGTGCTACAACTGTGGAGTCTTTGAATTTTCGGTTTCCCATACTGTGTAGGTGAGATTAAGAAATTTGTCGACCAATGCTGGACCGCCCATTTTGACTACCTCATCGGGTATTCCGTGTTTTCTGGCGGCAGTTCGCTTATCACTCTCGTAGGTGCTGTTGGAAAGGTCCATCTCTACAGGAGCTCGAGCTAACTGTCAACGATAGTCCAAATCTGAATTCACTAGGCTTTAAAGTGATACTGAGAGAGGCGTGCTTTCCAAACTACCAATGGTCGAACGGTCCGAATGTTCTGTGCTGCATTTTCGGTCATTTGAGCATCGCAGTGAATTCCTTGTGGCCTCGTCGACCTGCATAAGATTAGATCTCTTCGCCCTTTTCCATTCGTTCCACCAGTTCTTCAGTATGCATAAAGGAGTCAAACGTTTGGCGCTCGCAGTAAAAACTTCCTCCCATTCGACGGTCCCCAGATCGCCTTTTTCAAGGCCATCTTCTTCAACTCAACCGGCAAAGACGTATCCATTTTGTGGACTTCGTCCGTCTTCTTTGCTTTTCGAATCTTTTTGTTTCAACCAAAGCCTTCCTGGCGTTCCATGATCCTAGTCCACTGTTAGTCTAATCGGACAAAATAAGCGGCAGTCTCGCGGAAACCCTGTATTGTTGATTGACACAACAGCTGTTTGATAAGAACTCAACCCCAAAGTGAGGAAGCTTCGCCACTCGCACTCTGGATCACACCAGTCAGTGATACGCGTGGCAGTCTTCACCGCGAAGCACCTTTGTTATGAGTGCTTCCTTGATATCCCTTCATCAGACAACGATGTAATCCAAAAGATGTGCACGTCTACCCAAGTATTGGTGGGCTCCTTTCCAGAAATAAAAACACGTATCGGCGATGGGACATTTCATAGTAGCAGGCCCGGTTATCCGATTGATAGAGAAGTTGAGATCATCCGACGGATGGATGTAAAAAACGTTGGTAAATGTCCGTAGAATTCCTTGTGCTGATGTTCAGAGTGAGGCAATGTTGGAGCAAAAACAGTAAGAGAAGAGGTGAGTAGTGCTCTCGACAGTCCAACCTGGCTAATCAATATCCTCGATTTCATGCAGTCTGATTCACCCAGTGTCTTCCGTTCATTTGACCTGGCACTGCGAATCCAACTCTATGTCCTGTCGACTGTCCTGTGAAGTTACAGACCATTAGACTGCGCATCCAGCTTCCCGCAACCTGTGTCGACTTACCAACCGTACCTCGCGATGCTCCACGGTGGGCTAAAAGAGCCTGAAACTGAATCGAATTCGGCGTTGTTCCCGCTTTTCAACTAATGTATTATTCACACGGCATCCCGCTTGTTCCTCATCGTTTTATTCGATTATCCAAGCTACAATCTGTCCGGAGGTCAGCCACCCCTAATAACCGAACAGCACGTCAATTGGACGGATGTGTCACGTGCGGGCTACGGATCGAACGAGGGCATGTCCCGAATGCAGAATGCCAGCCAATCTGGATATTTAGCTCGACGCTTCTTGCCCTCTCACGGAGATTCTAGCACGAAGTTTTGGAACATCCCATGATAATCCTATAAATACAGTTGTAATAATCTTCTTTTGTCTCCATAAAGGACTTTATGAAACTACCGTGCCCTCTGATATACCATATTGAGCGCAGTGGGAAGCCAATGACTGATACCAAATTGTACGACCGTTCAGCAAGTCACAACACAATCTGACTAGCGATTCTGTCCTCTTGCGTGGGCTTTACCGAATCCAGCGACTAGCCTGGCCCAACTATGCAGAAAGTAAAACATCAATGTTGAACTATTGGTGCCATTTGCGCTCGACATCAGATTCTTGGCTTCTAAAGGAATTTTGGTCGTGAGAGATGATTAACTCCAACCTCCTGGCGACCGGAATGTGTCGTTCTCCATCAGTTACAGGTACCATCACTGGTCCCATAAGGATGGAGATGCCCGCTCCTCTCTCTTTCCTCTTCTCTCTGCTTTCGCGGCGAATTGTGCGACCTTACGCCAAGACCACATCGTGCTACAGTTGGTCGTTTCATGGGAACTCGTCACTCTTTATCTGGCTGCTCTTTGGTAGCTTCTGTGGTGTGATGAAACGAAGTTCCAGCCAATGTGGCCTGCAGGATCATAGCAGCACTGAAGCGCGGCCACCGAGACAAGGTGTCAGCATTTAGTCGCGTCAGCATACGGTGAGACGTCATAGGTGTGCAGTTGGGTTGGTACCTACCTGCGTGCATTTGTAGAGCAGTTGAATATACAGTTGAAAATATACTTCGATATCTCGAATATCGTGCCAACTGAATCATGAGGCGGCCTGTGTGCAGCACATTCAGCTGGAGAACATCATAAACGAGAGATTCAATTGAGTCTCCCGTGAAAACCAAATTGATTTGCAGATGAGTGTATTTCTCGAAAACAGTGCAATTTGGGTTCAAGTAGATCATAAGGTTGACGGAAACTCGGGGACTGCGCCTACCTGATGAGCCCCAAGAAGGGCGAAACCGGTCGTGGGATGTCAGAGAGTTTTCAGCAACCTTGTGAGTAGTTTCCTTTATGAAAACAGATATACTTCGATATCTCGAATATCGTGCCAAATGAATCCTGGGGCGGCCTGTGTGCAGCACATTCAGCTGGAGAACATCATAAACCAGAGATTCAATTGAGTCTCCCGTGAAAACCAAATTGATTTGCAGATGAGTATATTTCTCGAAAAACAGTGCAATTTGGGTCCAAGTAGATCATAAGGTTGACGGAAACGCGGGGACTGCGCCTAGTGTCTTTTAACGTGTGTTTCACTTGAGCGTGTCAATCATTTAGGGAAAATAACAATAAGCTTGTTTACTTCGTCCCTCCCTGCCAGCTGACGGTCCGTTCTACCCTCGTTCTACTCCTCCATTTTTCCCATTCATAGCAGCATGCAGGATTGTTTGTCGGAAAGACCACGCCGCTTCCATTCCTGTGAAAACAATAGACGAATTATCCCCTGAGCCTTTTGCAAACACATTCTAGATCCCAAGTGGCAACTTGTCAAAACTTGACGGCAGAACTGAAGCAAGTCCTTGTCAGCTCTGTCAGTCTGTGATCTTCGCTACGATGAGTTCGTTATCACCAAGTCTATGGCGACGCATATTGAGTACCGAAGTCAGTTTCTTCTACCCATTGTTTGGAACAGAACTTTCGGTGATGATGGACTGTCACTAGGCTGGTTCACGACTTCTGGAGACGGAATCGTTTTGAAAGTGAAGTACTCCTTCAAAATCGGGCTTTTGAATGCTGTTGACAATGTTAGCTGGTGCAGTCTTATCTACACAGATGCGAAGAATACCCCTTTTCAACACCAGTTCCAGCACTGATAAACTGGAGCTCGTTTAGGTTTTGATGCTAACTAAATCAATAGTCCTAGTGTTAACTTTTAAATCTGACGGGTACTTTGCCTAAAATGCTGTGGGCCCAAGCTAACTTGCATAAAGTGCGGAAACCCTCCTATCGGTGGAACGACTGAGCTATTGTTTTCATACCTAATTAGTCGATCAGGTGACTCTTGACCTGTTCGCCAAGCTTGTTTACCGTGTCTGATGCTGATGCCAGTACTGTTTAGTCTCGACTTGTCGTTATGTAATCTGCTAAATTTTATACCTGCTGATTCGCCGATCCGTTGTTCTATGGCTGCTGACCCACTCCAGTACCTGGTGCCTGAAAAAAAGACTCAGAAGAGAACACAACAGCCATATTCTGAGCAAGCGAGTGTGAGAGCGTGCGAGTGCGAAAGTACGACGGTCTCAAGCTATTTATTGGAGTGACACTGTCTGAACTTGGTCCAATGCGGTCTTGCTTCGCTACGAGACTGCGATGCGCTGCATATTGCGGGGGCGTTATCTGACCTTGATCAACGCTAACTCTCGCTGCCTGGGTTTGATACAAGGCTGTGAAGCACTGCATATCGGGGGGACTTTGTCTATCTGGTCAACATGCAGCGGAGCTGAAAGTCCCAGTAGACTTGGGGCACTCAGTGGCTGCTTTCAGGAATCTGACCTTCCTGACTGACAATTAACGACTAGGATGAGGGAACTTTTGAAACCTAATGCGACAAAACAGAGTCGACCGATCCGAGTCATTCGCTGATCACATATTGGGAATGCGATTGATTTTGGCGCCAGGTCCGCCATGCAGCGCTTCGGCCTAACTACATGTAGACAGTGAACTGGAGTGGGAGAGAACGCGGCACTAAAACCAAGCCTCTATGTGGTCGTGAATAGAGCTTGCTCAAAAGCGGATTTTTGGTTCATTCGGTCCCTAAACTAATGAATTCAGTAACCCTATAAGAAGCTGTTGGGTGAATAAATTCTCGGTTCAAAGATCTAAAAACGGAGCTGTTTAAATCTAGATTTGAAGATACACAATAAAATACGGTTTGTTTATCATGTGCTTTAGAAATGTCTGAAGTCTCCCTGACTGTTTTTTTCTTGAGTTTGTCTTCCAGTGAATTGGACATACTCTGGCATGAAGCTTCTATTTGTGGGGCATCTGTCTACTGGTTTTATTTTCCGTGATTCCAATTTACCATACAACAGCCGGATTGAAATCAAGATAGCTTCACCATGAAGGCATCTGTCTACTGGTTTTATTTTCCGTGGAAAGTGGAATTTTGTTCGTTTTATTGGGGTACTCGTTTCGACGGAGTAGGCTACCCAATGAAACCTCTCTGGCTCAACAAACTGTTAAACGCCAGATTCAGATAGGCAATAGTGCAACCATTAAGTAGTCTCTATTAGCTGTTGATAGATCCTGATGTGATCGGTCCTGAAACGTGAATACTATTCCGTCTTGAGTAGACCCATTAGGTTCATCGCCTCTTTCGATAGTACAACTGTTATCCTGGGGAAACTCCATGCCACTTCAGTCTGATCATATTTTTGTTTAGCCAACTAAGGACGAACAAATCCGCATATGTTACGGTTTTCAGTCCAGTTGCATCACCTCATATTGACAGTTTATTTGCACTGACACCCTCAGTCATCCACATTACATGTCTCGCTAAATAAAGCAAAGTGCGACGATGCAACCATAGACAGGGTATAACAGTAGGTCACCCATTCTGTCTTGGCAACCATTCCTGCATCATTTACTCCCCCCTCATCTACCACATGCTGCTAACGGCATTATCGTCTGGCATGCTATCTCACCTTCCCTAACGAAATCTGTTAGTATAGACCTGATCAGTGAAACCACGTGACGTCCTGCACTGATCACTAGATCAACGGGTTGCAGTTCCTAGTTTTTTTCGGTACATCAACGCGTCACTGCCAGCTTACTGCACAGTTTGTCNTACTGCATAGTTGGCCCTCAATAACTCATAGGAAATACGTGAAATTAGACAGTTAAGCGCATGAACCTTCCCAGTTAACAGCGATCTTCGTTTGTGTATAGTAAGCTAATGGCGAGCTCTCTGGCGTTCGTTCACATTGGTAACTATCAGTTTCCAGTGGTGAATACTATCGGCACTAAAGTTTCGACTCATTCCAAGGCGGGCTTCTTCCTTGAACAATGACAGGACTATTCCACACTTGCAACCACAGTTGAAAAATACTTGCAAGAGGGAAATCGTTAAAGGAACTGGGTATGTGATATATATATATATATATATACATCCGAGTAATGTCAAATTATTTTGAGGTCTGCCATCGGTTCTATAGGAACAATACCTAGACAAAATGAGCAAATACGGTGACAGTTACCAGTAAGTTTGTCACACAAGTCCTTGATAATTCATGTTCCATTCCTGAGAGGTATGCAGAAAGCATCGTGAATGCTTTTCAAGGAAATTATAAAACGGAAATAATGTCTACCTAAATAACTCCTAACATAAACTGGATAGCTTTGCCGCGAGTAAATTCACTTGCGAGAAAAATTCACCATCCTCCCTCTAATTACAAACCAAAAAAAATCCGAAAACTTTCAAAGTTACTGAATTTTAACAGGAAAAATCACCCTCCATGTTCCGCATTTTCACTGAGTTGGTTGACGCAAAACGTCCTCAGAAGTATATATATGAAGCGATTTGCTCAACCAGGACATTCAGTAATAGGTAATATGCAAACGAGGTACTGTGAATTTGTTCACCCTCCAAAGTGTATTTCGAAGTTGATGTTGATAGTACATTCGCCTCGCACACTGTCACACTTCCGGAGGCCGGCCAGGAGTAGGATAGGTGCCAAAAATTTGGAACACACCACTCACATCGCTCAAGTGTGTACACGTTCGCCTGTTCAGACGTGATAATTCAGATGCGTCCAACGCGCGTTGGTGGACTGGTGGTTACACGCTCGCCTCGCATGTCAGATGTCCGGGGTTCAAATCCAGGCACGGCCATTCGACTTGCGCTGCTGATGAGCTCTAATAAGAGCGAAACTCGAGTCCAGTGCTTCCCTTTGGTGTGAACTCACCGGAATAATTACGCCAAAACAGGAACACGGCCGTTCAAACGAGAGCGGTGTGGCTATGAGCAAAAATTTGGAAATTCGAGTCTTACGCACCCACCAACCGATCGAATTTGAACTATCATTCAAGACTAGGAACAATCCCACTCAGACAAGAGTGTTGTGTTATGCGAACCTCGCACCCGCTTAAACAAAGTCACAACAGTTTCCCATCTTGAATGCAATGTGGCCAAAACAAACTATCTGAAAGGAGGATTATACCCAGCCAATCACGCAGGTAGAAAGACGTGTGGTACACCACTTTTGATCAACTTATTTTCAAAATAAAAAAGTACACAGATTGTCATTAAAGCATAAACAACATTCAAGCAAAAGGTATCATTGAATTGGGGAGAATATCAGTGTCCTTAGCAGAACTGAAATGTTTAACTTTCAGTGGATGAGACTATCATACACACACTATCCTCTGTGGTCGTACGAACCCGTTGGTCAAAGCGTATAGTCTGTTTCCCTGTCATCAATACGCATATGATTTGGTATGTAAGAAACCGTAAAACAGACGAGTACTCACCACAGCAAACCATGAAATAAGCCGTGTGAACCACGTTTAAAGATGCCTCCATTCTTATCATTCCTTCGTGGGCAAAAGCGCACAACTCCTCTTCTTCCTAGGGAACAAAGAGGCGAAGCAAGCAGACAAACAGAAGGTAAGGGAGATTTTTGTTTGACATCGGGGTTTAAGCAGACATCACTTCCGGGATAGATTTTCCCGCAAGCTTCTTCATTGTTTTGAAGTAAATTCAAGACGGATCATTAGCAGGCAACTTAAAGGAATGCGAACTTCATTCCTCTTCAAATGAACTAGGCCACCTCATGTTCCAGTGTTTCCTAGAAAACACTACTCATGAGGTCGCTGAGGTCGGCACAGAATGAGTGTATTTCGGGAACTGCTTACAGTGTGGGTTCAAGCGAAACATACGGTTTACAGAACGTAGGCACCCTTTCGGTGCCCAACTGCAATGCCAGCAGAAGGAAGCGCAAGAGCTTGGATACTGCCAGTTTGCCCAAACCTAGACAGGAGGTAGTCAACAGGCAGAGGTCGGGTTCGAACCACGGACCTTCCGACATTCCGCTCTAACCACTGAGGCGTCTCGCCCCGGTTAAGAGGCCCTGAGCACTGTATCCATCTGATTAATTTCAAGTAGAAGTAAAAATGGAATGTTCAACGTTTTTAACGAAATTCTCTGGAGGGAACCTCAGTGAAGCTTTTTCAGTTTGGTGTAATTGGAATTAGCCAATCCAAGGATTTTGTCGTAGTACATTTCAGTTATTCTTGGTGGAAATATTTGAATCTTCAGGCAGCTAGTTTTAAAGTTGATCGAATGTGGTTTTGTTTTTAGTGAGAACCCGCCATCCAAGATAATAACACTTTTGTTCGATCCACTCATGTACCTGTAGAATTCAACAGATAACAATGAGTTGTCATACACAAATGGTAAATCTTTCAGGACAGAAGAGCATGGGGCATTCTGGTTACGGTTAGGTCGTTTTAAAAATATGATTGTTGGAGTGCGATTCTCAGCAAAATTGTGACCGAATAGTGCACCTCTCCCCTAGTGCTGAAGTTGTTTGAGATACCCGGGTAATTGCGCTACAGTAGGCTAAATCGCGTCACTATGAACACGCTGAGACGCAAAATGTTGCGATTAATGGCAAGGCAATTACTTTTTTCAATAATCCGGAGAACCTTTTGATGGAAAAACCTTATGCATCACCAACAAGAAAATATTTTGGATAGGGAAATACACTCATTTGCAAACTAATTTGGTTCTGCGAGAGACTCACCTGGAACCCAGCTGCATAATGTTTCTCAGCAACCTTATGAGTAGCTTATTATGTGTATAAATTCAACCAGTTCGACCAATTCGACCAGTTCTGCCCTTCTTGGGGCTCATCAGGTGGGCGAAGTGCCCTAGTTTCCGTCAACCTTATGTTCTACTTGATACCAAGTTGCACGGAATTAGCGAATATACACTCATCTCCAAACTAATTTGTTTCTGCGAGAGACATGAGGCGGCCTGGTGCAGCACATTCAGTTGCCTGGAAGCACCACAAACGAGAGATTCAGCTGGGTTCCAGGTGAGTCTCTCGCAGAACCAAATTAGTTTGCAAATGAGTGTATTTCCCTATCCAAAATATTTTCTTGTTGGTGATGCATAAGGTTTTTCCATCAAAAGGTTCTCCGGATTATTGAAAAAAGTAATTGCCTTGCCATTAATCGCAACATTTTGCGTCTCAGCGTGTTCATAGTGACACGATTTAGCCTACTGTAGCGTAATTACCCGGGTATCTCAAACAACTTCAGCACTCTGAAGGGCAACCCTAAGACGTCGTCCCATCGAGTGACGACGTGACTTTCTCTGCTTTCTCCTAGAAAAACTTCTACAAAACAGGTTGCTAGGTTTTTCAACCATCCTGTCCCATTCCGCATTCAGACCAGTCACGAACACAAGTTATATAGTTCAGATATTCACGACTACCGGTACTCGGTGTATTTGTAAGGCCCAGTGAACTCTTAATCGGGCGGAGGCCAGGACATCAAACTGGTAAATTCAACATTTTTTGCACGAAAAGATATAAAACACTTCTTCATGATGTGAGGCATGCGAACTTGTCTGTTGTGTTGTTCAACTCTCCAACTGACCCTTTTGTCTAACAAACTGGTCATATCAACTACTTAATAATCTCAGATTCCAGCTAAGATCTAGCAACAGGTTTGAATCACGGAAAAATCGATAACCATACCGATATTAGATGGTCCTCGGTTTGTCGCAGTTTGTCTTTTTTCCACGTTCCCGTCATTCGGAGGTCGATAGGGCTCACGTATGATCAGGTTTGCGGGATAAACCAAGTTCTTTCCAGGAGTACCAGTGTACGACATCGCTTTTCAATCTGCAGGATAAGTGAATTCTCAAAACCCGAATTCCTCTCTTTATCGATTCCCGTGTGGCCCGTCTTTCTTCTCTTTATTGACTGATTTTCTACGCTTCCTAACCAAAATCACTTACAAAAACAGGTCACATCTTTAACTGGGGATGGAAATGTCCCTTTTTCCTGGTTTAATTTGACCAGCGCTCATAGCATATGGTTGAAAGTTTTCCCATGGCGTGGCTGCAGATTAGTGCGGCCTAGGCAGATGTAAGTACTCGAAGATAACGAACAGAATGTAGCAGGAATAAATAGGTTAGAATCCTTTTCCGGTAATCCGGTTTCGACTAGACCCAAGTTGGCCGTGTCTCACAGGAGCTGAATTTTTAGAGCCACATTACGTTTGTTCCGCATGACACTACCCATAATGTCGATGTGGAAGACCAGTTGTTACTTTTGTCCATCAGGGGGGTCCACGAGACTGTGAATCCTTCAAAAGGTCATTTAAGACTTCCAATGCGCCAGTGTTCTTCATTTTTCTTCAATAAGTCTCATTGCTCCTATCTTGTTGTATGCATAGCTTATGACTGGCGTGCGGAAACACTGTGATTCCATTCCAGATGACGTCTGAAATTCGATTTCAACTACACTAGAAATCACCTGAAAATCACCTGTAACACCCGTTGGTGCTTAGCTGCCGTGTCAGAAGATGCAGACGCTCGAGGATTGAGATTCTGCTGGGTTGCCCAAGCCTAGCTGTCAAAATGTAGAGGGTGGACTTAGATAAATACACCCTAAGCTCCCTCAGGATTAGCATACGACTGGCTGATACCCAGCGTTGATTTTATCAACTTCTTTCAGGGTTTACGTTTGTCATGCACTACTTATAAGGTTGCTGAAAGTCAGTCAACAGCCCGCGACCAGGTTCGCCCTTCTTGGGGCTCATCAAGTAGGCGTAGTCCTCGTATTTGCGTCAACCTTATGTTCTACTTGAAACAAATTGCAGGAAATTAGCGAAACACACTCATTTGCAAGTACTTCAGAACTTGTGTGTTTGTTGACGCAAATCGTTGTCATTCAAATGGTACAACTCCAAATATCCTCTATAGAGCCTTCTCGTCAAACTGGTTTCTGCATGCGATACATTTTTGGACATCTGTTGGCTGTACAGTACAAAATGAACTGCACACATTGCTTGGTGTAACATCTAATCTGATTGGCCGAACCAAAAATGAAAATGTGTTGGTTATATGAGGATATTGGGAAAATTTACTGAAGGTTTCACTGTTTGAGTAAAGCTTCACTTACTGGACGAAACCTTAACTGAAATTCCGGAGTGTTTGCTACGCTGGAGATATCAGATCAAGACAAACTGATATTGTATAGATGTGACACACTACTCATAAGCATACTGAGAGCCCACAACGGTTTCACCCTACTTTAGGCTCATCAGGTAGGCTTAGACCTCGAGTTTCCGTCAACCTTATGTTCTGCTTGAACCCAAATTGGACTGTTTTCAAGAAATACACTCACTTGCGAATCAATTTGTTTTTCACCAGAGACTCAACTGAATCTCTCGTTTATGATATTCCACAAGAGAATGTGCTACGCACAGGCCGCCTCATGATTCATTTGGTATATTTTCATAAAGCGAACTACTCACAAGGTTGCTGCAAACTCTTCGACGGCCCAAGACCGGTTTCACCATTCTTGGGGCTCATCAGGTAGGCGCCGTCCCCGAGTTTCCGTCAACCTTATGTTATACTAGAACCCTAATTGCATGAAATCAGCACTCATTTGCATAACAATTCGGTTTTGACGGATGAATCATCTCTCATTCATGATGTTTTCAAGTAACTCAATGTGCTTCACCAGGCCACCTGATGCTTCAGTTGGTGCGATATTCGAGATAACGTGATACATGTATGGACGTGATACGCTATACAAATTGTTCCACGGGGTTCTTGTGGATAGGGGCCTCATCATTAGACTGTGCAACCAAATTTCAGCTAAAATGAGGCATTTATAAGCTCGATTTTATAGTAAAGTAATTGGCTGAAAGTGAGAACTTCCTTTCGATCTTGATTTGAAGGAATCACTCAACTAGAAAGGTGTCACCAAAGACTGGTTTAGTGATCTCGCTTCATCCTTGATGTCATCTGGCGTGGATACCAGTGTAAAGCTAATTTATGCAAGTTTAGGGTGGTAACGTCAAAAAGAAAAATATCCTTCTGCTTAGAACTATTAAGATTCAGAGTTCGGGGACTGAAATCAATACAAGTTTTCAAATTTATAAGCTGTGACACTGTGCTCAAACACGAATGTTCAAGGTTTCAGGTGTTACTCGTGACTGTGCTTTCATGTGTCTTCAGTTTCGAAATCCAAGATGATTTCTCCTGATGACTATTTAGAAACTCTGTCTCAGAGTGGTTTTCCAGCGTTGCACCAATTAAGATTGTCTAATGGATAAGGGATGACAATAAACGCCATTTCACTACTGTTTATGGGGATTTTCTCCCCTTGGAAGAGCCGGTGCTGAAGAACACCATTCTTTCTGTGAGTTTGTTGTCCAATGCTTTGAAAACACCTCGAATTGGATGCTAGAGCCATGATGATCCTAGCCGATAAATGTTGAAATTTGTTTCTTATTTTATCGAAATTCACCGAGCTAAAATTCCTGCCTCTAGATGCCGATTTGGGCTCACTCATCATGTGGTATGTTTAGTCGACTGACTGGGTATCGAATCAGTTGTTCCTGAGAACGTACAACCAAATGAAAGTTGGAGTTCATAGAGACCTTTGGTGCACTCCCGCCTTCTTGACAGAACGCTGGAACAATGTCTATCCTTGGTTTTACTGCGGTTTTGTTTTTTTTTCGCATACAAAAATCAGGAAAGAGAAATTTGCCTGCTAAACGGAGAGCTAACCTGCACAGAGAGAGGGGATTGTCAGCACGCTCCAGAGTAACAGATGGTACTGTTCGATTCAGAATAAGGTCTTGAAATGTGAGGTTGTGATATTGGCCGATGTCAGGGCAGTGGTCACCCCATCAGTATTCCTTTTTAGCGAAAAAATACTTACATTTCGATCAAATGCAAAACATTCTGGATCTTTCTTGCATGCTGTGAGACATTCCCGAAGTGTTTCGAAACCGGCCACAAGACTTGGCGTGCTGAATTCTAGGCGTTCCTTTGTCAACCAGTACATTTGATGGCTCGAGCATAGCTGATACATCTTGTGATTAGCACCGATTGGAGCACAACCAAGCAAACTGTTCCCAGCCACAGACAGTAGTGTACACAGAAACCAAAGAAAACAAAAGACTGAAATCATTTGCATCTTTTTGCAATTGAGTTCTTCTTTCACAGGATAAGGATAAGGACACAGCAGGATTGAAAGGTTCACCAACTGGCAGTCAGAGCACTCAAACATCAACCTCTCATTGGTCAGTGCTGTCTGTCTACTCGTCACCAATAGCTGTCACAGACACCAAACTTGCTCAAATAACTGGTTGGTCACACGAATGTTATATGGGTTCTCTTTTCTGTAACCTGAAGATGTGAGTTGCATTTTCAGGTGTGATGTTATAAGCTTCCGTGTTTTCAGAGCTGATTTGCAGCAAGGACTAAACAGATGACCTCTCGGTGCAGCGTTCCTAAATAGGTACTTTTTCTAAATGACCGGATAGGATGAACTAAGACACAAAAGCAGTGCTCAAATGATCTTGAATTCTTATTCGCTGTAGGGATTCCACCGTTTATTCATGTCACCACTATAACTCTCAAATCAACAGTTTTACTGGCTTGATTTTTACATCGGAGCTGCTACGAACAAACACTCAGGCTTGCCAGTCTAGAGCTCAACCAACTGTCGCTGTTAGCGCCATATCGGAATATTTCGACATCAACAGCCGTTCGCAATCCGTTTGGTTTTTACGGGAAGTAAAACTGAAACTCTGGTTTATGAGTCTCTTATGAGAACCAGATTAAAATGCAAGTGAGTGTATTTGACGTAATCTGTCCAGTTTGGATTCAAGTAGAACATAAGGCTGACAGGCACTGCACTTACCTGATTAGCTTCAGAAAGGGTGAAACAGGCTGTGGGCTGTCAAATCTTGTGAGTAGTTTTTTTTTGAAGCATTTTCGAAGCATTTTCACCGTGATACTTCAATACCTGTTTGCCCTGTCAGGACATTTCAGTCGAATGCAACAAAATAGTCGTACACCGTCAAACAGTTTTATTGGAGGTGCAATCGTTAGATGGAGGATGATCAGCTCGAAGGAGCACCGCTGTGCCCATTCAATTTAGTAAAACTAACTTTTCTTCCAGAAATACTCTTAACTTTATTCACTTCAGGGCCATTTGGTTCTGGCTGATTCAAGCAATTGAACCTAATCAGAATAAAGTACGCGTCTGTAATAGTTTAAGTTCGCTCGACTCTACCTCTCCTCGCCTCGGTACACGTTCGTTCCTAAACTATGGGGCACTTAAACGACATGCAATTGCATAACACTCACACAACGGAAAAGATTTGCTACGCTAAGATTATCCGTTTGTGACGTCGGACTACACATAATCTGTCACCGTATGGTACGCATCTTATGGAAAGGTCAGTGCACTAATCACTGTACAAGCTTCAAACCCTCCCACAAAAGGACAAAGGAAGTGTACCAAAAGTAAACCGATGGTATTAGCTTCATATCTTTCCCGGGTAAACCCGCTAAAAGAATTAACCCCGACCAAAAAGATTAGAAAAAAGAGGATATGAAATTTGTACGTTTAGTTTTTGTTGAAGAGGGTGAAATTGGGACAGGTCATTACCAATTTGTGTGAAAAGGTTCGTTTTTCGGTACCTTTGCCTCCAAACGAACTTACATGAGTAGCTGTCTACTGAGGATCGGTGTGTGTCCCATTGGCGTTTAGTCTGCATCTTGTAAATGTGCCAAAGAGATTCGATGGTTTGTGTGTGAGCTCCACTCGTGGGATCCACAGTCTTCGGTATGATTAACCGTTGCAGTTTGCAAAAGCCGCCAGGCGCAAACTTAACGAAGAAAGTCTTTCCAGTCAACAGCGGTCATGTCGCTTATAGATAATTTCCCTGAGCAGAATTTGAGTTTTGCCAAATTTTTTAACCAGCAATAAATTAAGAATTACTTTCCTAAGCTCCATTCTAGACCACTCCGGCCAAGTTCCCTTTCGAAGACCGATTTCTTTTCGACACTGTCGGGCATTACAACTCCACCTGTCAGAAACAGTTGAAAGTATCATTTGGTGGTCATTGTTGCATCAACGTTGCTGATGGATCACTCCGTGGCTTGGCAAAAAACGTATGGCCCTCTCCTTGTCGTGAACGAGAGTTGAAAGCGTCAGAAGGTTTATTTAACGTTTTACGTCCAAAGGGGGGAAATTTTTGCACAAAATGAGTCTAGATGCGGATAATGAACTGCTTTCATCAAAAATAGGTCAAGGTTGCGCGGGTACGTTAAATTGGAGCTGGCAAAAGTGGCGGAGGCATAACTTTTCGCGCATGCACTTCTTGCATTAGTGTCGGGACTTATCTGGAAAAGATGCTTAGCTTCTCCGAACACAGAGTTGCGAGTCACGTCACCGGATTTCACAAGCCTCGGCCATCAATAACAGTCTGAAACTAACTAGTTCTGATTGAATTGGAGGTCTCCGGTAAATGACACGCAGAATAGCTGCTTTCCTAGTAGAATGATCAGCCTCAGTCAGGCGTAACGCGATGACATTTGGACACATGTTCTACGCCTAAGTGAAATGCGTTTGCGTGCATGTTAAACGCCTCTCCGTTTGACCAAAACAGGATGCTGCACGCAAAAGCAGATTCCCGTCTTCTACCATACTTTGATTGATTTTCTCATCCAACCAACATCTTTACAAGTAACAATTTTTGTTCAGTAGTGTGTGCGATCGAAAAACGAAAAGGTGCAGATTTCCAGTTTCTCCTGTTAATTGAATCGAATGGATTTCTAGCAAATTTCCTAGACTTGTAGTTTCTTGACTTGTAGTTTCTAGACTTGTAGTTTCTAGACTTGTAGTTTCTCCCGTTAATCGAGTCGAATGGATTTCTAGCAAATTTTCTAGACTTGTAGTTTTTGGCTCATCTTAATTCCCTACAGCTGGTAAGACGAACCAGCATACTGCACGATACCGCTAAATAACATCCCAGAAATCAAGACCGGCCGCCCCTAAACAACATGAATTTTGCCGTGTAATAAGACCGAATCTGAACGGATTAGACCACGGTTGATGTATGCGGGCAACATGGAGTTGACCTAAAATGTTTCATAATTTTTCACTGCAAAACAACCATTCAGTGTTGTACAGCCACTAAAATTGGCCATACTCACCCAACCCGAGATACGATATTTGGAACGTAAATGCTAAGTGAACGCCAATCCAACCTCAGTCAAGCATTCCTGTCGAGTTAGTTTTTCCAACACATGCTTTTGCGAGATACGGTCCCCAAAGTGTATCTTCGTCCTAAATTAGTGCCTATCTAAAGAACTACACTCATTTGCATACTTATTTTGACCGAGCATTAACCTGGAAACCGGCTAATTATCTCGTTCATGATGTTCCTAAACAAGAATATGAACGAGAGATTCAGCTGGGTTCCATTCCAGGTGGGTCTCCCGTCAGAACCAAATAGGTATTCAAGGAAGTGGATTTCGCTAAGTTGTGAAGTTTGGGTTTAAGGAGGACATAAGCCTGACGAAAACTCGGAGACTGGGCCAGTCCGATAAGCCTTAAAGCAGGGCAGAACCAGTTATAGTTGTCGAAATGTTTTCAGCAACCTTGTGAGTAGTACATTACGTCTACATTTGGTGCCTATCTACTTGCCTCAATGGCAATTGCATGCAGTGAACTTCCCAAACTCTCCTGTAGGTAACTCGCGTAAGAGCTACTCAGAAACGTCGGTTATTCTGTGAAAGCTCACACCGTAAGTCTGGGTGACTATTCAGATCAATTTGGCGTCCAACTGCAGTGAAGGAGTCATATTTACATACTCTGAAGCGTTGTTTTTCCTCTGTTTATTTTTGCCCTAAAGATCATCCCGTTCTTTCCCCTGGAGTGAACGCGTCAAGCTGTTTTTCAGCGTCCCTTCATGATGCATCCGAATGCCTTCGATAAATGCGTAGGCAGTTGAAATTATGTGAAGCAATTGAGAATGAACACGAATGCACCAAAGACTACACGCTGTGACTCGATTTTAAACTTCTTCCCGTCCACTCAGCATATTTCATCTTGAAATTCGTGACCGAAAAATCCTTCTTGGGCAGTATCTAACACACATCCTATGGGAAAGCATCGTAACTTTACTAATATAATAGTAGCGTTGTGATAAACTGACGGTTTTATTTAGCTATCCAGGGACGCAAAACAAGAGAACTTTTGGCTAGGTAGCCAAGCAAAAACCTCATTTTTCAGTTCTCTTTATATGCTTCGCTGGTCGCAAGAACACATAAATATCATAAAATAAACCCAAAAAGCTTTCATTTAGTTGGGGAGGAGAATACGTTTTGAGTGGACGTAAGGTATAAATACGAGAAGAGCTGGTGATATCTGATCATTGACCACCAAACGGAAATTAAGGTTGCGATCCTTTAAAATCGAACAGGCACGGAATATCAAATTGGGATGATTTGTTCATTCATCATTGAGTGGGCCATAGTTCATTCTCTGGGTAGCGAAATAAGGTAACTCATCAGAGTTACACCTTGTCGCTGCAGCAGTTTTACAAACGCAAACGGTGATTGATTGTTCTTCAAATCAAGGACAATCCTCAGGTACAAATTTCAACACCTCGGAGTTAGTTTGCAGGCTTTCAGAGTAATTCAGAAATAGAGGAGTGTAATAAACGCTGTGAAAATATACGACAGTTTGCACCTGGAGATGGTGTGGTGTTTTGTACCTTAACTGTGTTTCCATTAAAAGATTACGTACTTTGTCAATTATGTAACCGTTTTTGTTTGAATACGAAAAACCACATAATCGCGCACTTGTACAATTTCACACAATACAAACGTGGCCACGTGCTTCGACTCTCTCTTCTGATTTCGCTGGCGCTTGCAGCAGTCATTCGCGAGTCTCATGTGCTAACTCTGGTACCAAAGCATTTCAGACCATCCTCGGAATCTATTGTATGTGGGAACCCTGGACCACCATATATGGATTATTGTTTATTTGCTGACCTGGGCCAACGACGAACTATTTTAACGAGAACAATTATTTTTGAGTCATCTGTCATCCGACCTCTTTATTGTTGTATACCCAGTCTAGCGTTATTATTTTTTATTTCTTTTCCACACACTCCTGATAAACTAACTTGTTGAGTAGCCACACGACTACAGAATTGTTCGTACAAGCTGACCCAAATGAAGGAACCACAGACGGCCGGACCCTGTCGTCCGTTTAACGGACTGTGCCATAAAGAGGTATCGATGAGGAAGTTCCATTATTTGTCCACATTTAGTATGAATAAGGCCCAAAAATAGAACGAGAACCGTATCAATAAACTTTGGTTGCTCCTCTAAGGCATTATATCGGTTTGTCCTAAGAAGCCTGAACTTGCTAGCCCCAGCAATGTGGACTGAATAGAGATTCTGTGGTGGTTAGACGGACGCTCATTTTCAGACGACCCCTCTTTCAAGATGATAAAACTGAAAGCCGCAGTAGCCTTAGTCATGTAGTATATGTTAGCATTATAAGACGAGGAGATGCATGTACCATCAGTGTTGCTACCAAAGTCTGGCGAAGACAGGCAAATTACGTTTCCATACCTCTCAATTATGTTTCAACGCAGCTACACTCCAATCGGGTTACCATCCGAATGGAGACAATTTGTTGGGAAAGCTATGGGCTAATCGCCGTACCTCCAATGTCTGGGTCCACTGGTTGCCAAGTCACCAATTATGCGCAACGACAGACCAAGCAACAGCCAACACGGATTCAGAAAAGCGTCCGTGTTGCAACACTGTATCCTCAAATTTGTCTCCCATCTTGAATGACGCCGCTCACTAGAAGCACGCCGAAAACATTTTCGTAGAAACTAAGTGGTGTTCAAAAGTGTAATCTTTACGGGAAGTTATTCCAATCTACTTGCACCTTTCAGTGACATATTGCACTTAGCATTTTGTTTGAGTGAGCAAAATTTCAAGGTCACGGACCATCACCGATCTGCATAGCGCTCATTATTCGCACAATGGAATCGAATTTTCGATAGTTAGGACGTGTCTCTGATGGACTGAGGTGATCAGGCAATCAAATTGAAAGTGCCAGTCCGGACTTTGAAGCCCCGTTTAGGCATCCTGGGGTCTCAGCAATGCTAGGAAATTATCCCACAAGACTTTTCAGCTAGAGGCATGGTTGCTTCATTGAACAATGAAATTAGGTGAGCTGCAAAAACATCGATGTAGAATAGGATGGTTTTTTATTTGAGCACATACGCAACAAAGTGCAACATTTTGGCATAGAAAGTTTTACTCAACTTGTACATTTTTCCTGGTGAGAGCATTTTGCTGATAATGGGTACCGATCTGCATTGTCACGGCGAGACAAGACATGAAAGCGCACTTTGGCATATTTTGGCGTCATTCGGTGTTCAGTGATAATAAATAACATCTTCAGATTATCTGAGGCAAAATCCATCCGGTCACTGACGGCTGTTTGTTTTACACTCGTCAGATTTAACAAATGAAATGATTTTGTTCAGCGAACTTCGTCACGACACGTATTTCTATGGAGCACAGCTCAGGAAGCCCTTCACTGCGTAGTTATGTATTCGGTAATGCCAACTGACCGGTTACGGACCATTGAACAGGGAAGCAAATCTCTAATCTGCATCTTAGTTACGAAAACTGGACACAGATCCTCTGCCGAACGAGTCCTCTTGAGCTTTCCTGGAGATTCATTGAGTCCACTCATTCGTCGGTCAAATTCAAGCAAATGTTACAAAGTGACCCCACGAATTCCGCAACAGAATTCACTTTTTCAATCGACGCAAAGCGAAATTCTACGAACAACACATACTACTCGCGTGCCTCCCGATCAGTGGTATCGCCGTTGCACCATTAGGTACATCAGCCCTTATATATTCAGCGTCACAAGATAGCTGAAGGTAAACAACCAGAATAATCATAGTACTCTTCGTAGGAGCACGGCGCTCTATGTGTGGTGGCTGTCATAAATCGGTCAACATGACAACGGTAGCCGTTGCAATTCAACTCGATTACTTAACGTAACTGCTGGGTTCATCTTCACGCACGACGCCAAATATGGGGCTTCACCTATACACGGCAACCTAATCTAAGGAACAACGATGGTCCTTCATACTCATAACTCTACGCGTTGTCACTAATCCAGAATATTTATTTTAACATCTAGGCACGTGACAATGTACGACGCTGACTATGAGGCCTCGCCTATGCACAGCAACCTAATCCAATGGCCAATGACTGTTTTTATACCCGCAGTTATTCACGATTCCGATTAACCTTGCTACCTATAGCAGTCACCAGGCCAGCATGCATGCCAACCAGTAAAAATAAGGCCTCATATGTGCGTGATATTCTAATCCGACGGCTTGTCATACGCATTGTTGTGCTCGATATCACTTTGCGTGACTGCTTATCATACCAGCTGGGTCCGCGTCCAATTGTAGCGTTGACTAATCAGTAAACTGATCAAATATAATCTGTCATATTCGTAACTGTGCGCGTTGCCGCCTAACTTTGCTACTTATAATGGACAGCGGGCCGGTACTCATGCGAACCGATGAATGCGAGGCCTAAACTGCGCACGCAAACCTAGTCTGACTGCGAACGACGGACGTCACACACATAACTGCACGCGATATTGCCTACCTTGGCTGCTTTTTAAGACTGTTGGGCCAGTGGCTATATGCGACGCTGATTATTACGCCTCAACTGTGCACGGTGTTTGAATCCAATGGCCAAAGATGGCCTGTCATACCCGTAACTATGCGGTTCCTCGCTTATCTGCTACCTTTAGTAAACACCAGGCTGGTATCCGTGCAAGCAGATTAACAATCAGGCCCAAAATATGCGTGGTACCCTAATCTAAAGGACAACGCCAGCCCTTCTTCCTCCTTCTTACTGCGATATCGGCTACCTTGGCTACTTATCGTAATTGCAAGGCCTATGTCTATGTGCAGCGCATAGTACGAGGCCTCAACAACGGTCAGGAGCCCAGTCATATGGCCACCTGCGTCCTGTCATACTCATGATTGTACTCAATGTCACCTGCCTAGGCTATTTGAGTAATGGCGGATGTCACCGATGAGGCATGCAAATAGTTTTTTTTCTCGCAAATCCACCTCGCGTCTCTTGAAAAGTAAGATCTATTACGGAATTTGTGGAGTCGTTTTGTAGCATTTGCTTGGATTTGAGTAACAGTCAATTAATATCCAGGTAAGTTGAGGAAGGTGCGCTCATGAAGAAGATGAGTTTTCAGTTTTGTAGGCAAGGTGCATATGAGAGTTTTGCTTCTCTCTCCAATGGTATGTAACTGTTCAGCTGGTGATTCCTTAATAAACAACTCCGCAGCGAGGGCCTTCATTTCATTTGGTGCCATCGCCAGGATAAGGACGAAGATCCTGTGACCGCAACCCTTTGAGATGGGAATGTTCGCACCGTCCCGGAGTATCTGAGGGGGTTGCGAAGGCTTCTGGACTGAACAATTACCGGGTTAATTCGGAGGTGCTAAAGACTCACCTCAGGTGCCGGGCGAAGGCAACCGTGGATGCGGCCGGAGGAGGTGCTCGAAAGAAGGACTGGGCCTCCGCGAAGGCAATCCTTGCATCGGGGGTCTACAAGCCGGCCGGAGGGTGCAGCCCGTGCTTGGTGCACAGTTGCGGTTGGTGGTAGCGATTGGCCAGCTGCGCGTCGAGGAGCCGGTGCATCTGGCGCGGGAGTTGGCCGGGACACCACTGGCCTTGTTGCAACCGCATGAGAACAGGGGTGGTTAGACAGTCCACATGCCAATGTGGACCAACTCGCGAAACACCTTAAAGCCGTGAAGAGAGAATCGCGGAGGTGCGATCGAACAAGCCGATGCTAAATGTGTGGAAGTCCTGGCCATTGGAAGAACCAATGCCCTCGTACAACACATCTGTACATAACACAAACTTGAATTGCTTCCCTTTTCTCGGGTGGGTTGTGCCTAGTGCACTGGAACAAGGTACGATACAGGCCGTCATCGAGATGGAGTTTTGCTTGATTGATGCAGGAGCAGGGGTATCGCTCATACGGAGTGGGAACCAAGCTGAATGCAGACCAATGGCATAAGCCGGCAGAGCGGTGGACGATTGACAGATTTTAAATCCATTCGATAAGACTAGGTGTTAAATCCGTGCGGCGCGCGTTCCTAATCAGCCCAGATATAGGACAGAAGATATTGGGGCAGATTTTCTCGATGGCACTCACACCGTGATTGGCCTAAAGCAGGGAAGTCGGTGACAATGTATGGTGCCAGCAAGCCTGAAATTTATCCAAGCAATGCCGGGAGTGAGCTTCGTGTCCGAAAGCTTCCGTCTCGTAACGTACCATCAGTACAGTCAGTGGTTGAGTAATATTCTGTAATATTCACAGGCGATGAGGATCCGTCTGGCTTCTGCCCGTGGATTGAGCACGAAATTACACTCTCTTCAGAGCGTTTTCGACCTTACAGACCACGTCCGTTTCCGCTCCATCCATGGGAAGACGTCCGTAAACGGATTCAGGAGATGTTGAAGAATGGCGTAATCGAAGAAGCCAACAGTGCGTACAGTTCCCCAGTTGTGCCTGTAAGGAAGACGAACGGAAAATACAGGTTTTGCGTGGATTTCCGGCGCTTGAATGAACTGACCGTAAATCGGGTTGTGGCTGTGCCTTCGGTTGCAGAGATTTTCGATTCCCTCCAGCACTCCCGATACTTTACTGTGTTTGACTTGCGTTCCGGATATTGGCAACTATCTATAAAAGCAAAGGGCCGAAAGAGAGTGGTGTTTACTGTAGGGGACAGCCAATATCAATTTAGACGAATGCCGTTTGGTTTGTCTGGGACACCATTCACATTCCGGTGCTTGATGCTTCGTGTAACGAATGGACTCTAGAAATGTTGCCATGTACGATGACGATATCGTTGTGTACAGCAATTCGGAAACAGAGCACGCAGTTCACTTGAGGGCTGTATTGAGGCTGATCCGGGAGGCTGGTCTGCGGATAAATGAAGTCCGGACACAGCTCGCTTGGAGTTCGGTGACACTGCTGGGGCATAAAGTGGGTAAGGGAGAAGTTAGCCCACTGCCCGAAAAATTAGCAAAGATCAAGGATTGTGCTGTTCCCAATTCAAAGCGGTCTCCACGGCAGTTTCTTGGACGAGCAGCATACTACAGCCGGTTCGTTAAGGATTTCAACACGATCGCTGCGCCACTGTACGATTTGCTCGGTCAAAATCGGAAATTCGAATGGACCGGAGAAGCACATGAAGCTTTTGAGCGTGTCAAAGCGCGGATGTCGGATCAGCAACTGACCCTCAAACTTCCCAGGGTCGGAGAGATGTTCATTGTTGCAACGGACGCCAGTGATCGCGGTATCGGCGCAGTCCTAAAGCAGAAGAATGGAGTTATCGAATATGCCAGTCGCGTCCTCACTAACGCTGAATAGAAGTACTCCACCATTGGAAGGAATGTTTAGCGATCGTCTGGATCCTGGAAAAGTGGAGACCATATCTGCTTGGGCAAGGGTTTCATGTTGAAATCGATCATAAAACCCTGGAGAGGATCATGACCACCAGAGATCCTCGCGGGAAGCACGCACGCTGGGCGCTCCGGTTGCAAGAGTACGAATTCACAATCCAGCACGTTCCGGGTGTCACGGCTATCTGCTTTCTGAGTTTGAGTCCCGCGTGTCAACCCAGGAAAAGGACCAAGATATTCGAATTCTGAAATAACGGTACTCAACGGATCCTACTCTGCAGATACCTTAAGGTTACAAATAAGGCGGTACAATCACCAGCCTGAGGACAAACGCAGATCACCTCGCCTCAAAATCGATATCGTCACAGCCAAACAGATACGACGGCGAGCAACCGCAAAATCACAATTTCCGACCAAGGTCCGTAAGATTTATCAGAATAGTTCAGTAAAACAAGAGGGTTTCGGTTCATCTGGTCAAGGGGAATAAATATGGGGATTGGCTGTCAAATGGGACTGGAAACGGGAGCTCATGTTAGCAAGCTGCCTTCTACACCGGGGAAGGAGAACCACTCGGCTGATTCGCTGCCAAGAGCATCGGCTGAAGATAATCAGTGCAAATAGCCTCGTCGTCGAACTGGATCCCGGAAGATTGGCGCAACTCCAACGGTAGGATCCTGTGTTACGGAAGGTTGTAGCCGCCTTGTTGAATGGAAGGAGCATGGAGAACGGAGAGGGGGACAAGGAATCGGAAACGTTCCAGAGTCACTTTGATCGGCGGAGTCTGAAGGAAACTGGCATGATTTCCCGGAACTCCACCGATTCGGAGGTTGTGCTGCCCGTGATACCTAGCGTCCTGAGAAGAAAGCTTATCGTCGAATGTTATGAAACGGCATATACAGAGTGCACCATGACGTACGACTTACTAGACAGAGGGCCTAATATCACGGGATGAGAATTGAGGTGATGGATTATGTATTGACCTATAAGTGGTTCCAACCAATGAAAGGGGACATGAAAGGGCAATCCATCCCATGGAACCGATTCCTGTCCCATAAATCGGCGAGTTGTGGCCAGCTGACGTCATGGGCTCCTTTCCAGTGACTCGGAGGTTGGCCCGTGATACCTAGCGTCCTGAGAAGAAAGCTTATCGTCGAATGTTATGAAACGGCATATACAGAGTGCACCATGACGTACGACTTACTAGACAGAGGGCCTAATATCACGGGATGAGAATTGAGGTGATGGATTATGTATTGACCTGTAAGTGGTTCCAACCAATGAAAGGGGACATGAAAGGGCAATCCATCCCATGGAACCGATTCCTGTCCCATAAATCGGCGAGTTGTGGCCAGCTGACGTCATGGGCTCCTTTCCGGTGACAACCGGCGGGAATCAATACATCGTGATAATGACAGAACACCTGTCGCTGCGGATTGGTAAATTCGCTTTGCGTCTTTTGAAAAGGGAGATCTATTGGGAAATTTTATGGAGTCGCATTTTCTTGCATTTGATCAACAGCCGATGAATGTCCAGGAAAGATCAGGTAAACGCGTTCAAGGAGAAGATGGATATTCAGCTTTTGTAGGCAAGATGCATATGATGGTTTTGCTTCCATGTCCAGTTGTCTGAAACTTTCACTTGATATTTTCTAATAAACACCTCCGTAGCGAGTGCCTCTTTTCTTTTAACCAAACTGTGTAGGTTTACTGCAGTTAGTGGTTGAGATCACCGATACCAGTGACTTGTGGTAGTCCTAATCTGAGCCATTTAGACTTGTCTGCTTCTCTTGAACATCTTGCGAAGCCTTATCGCAATATCCCACTCAAAGTTCGACCTGAAAGGAATAGTATTACCCAAGTGTTTCACATTTAGTATGAAATTGTTGACAGAGCGAAGACGCTACTTAAATTCTCCTAGTTGACGCCGTGGTCGCTGCCAATTTTTTACCTATATGGAGCTGTATTAGGACGCTTGCCCCTTAACTCGAACACTGAAAGAGATGTATAATGGTCGATAAGCGCTCTCAGTTTGCAAGGACTGGGCGTTTAGTCTTCCAGGAATTTTCACAGCGAGCGAAACGGGATAGCCTCATACGGGTTGCTGCCATCATAGCTGCCGATGTGGTTTGGATTAGTAACAAGGGCTGAGGAGACGGGACGGGAACGTTCTCGTAGGTCATGTTTCACACAGCCACCCGGTGATTAGTGGTATGCATACCGCCATCGCTGCGGCCAAGTTGCCAGACAGGGCGCTATGATACCCAAGCTCATCTCATCTTTTGATCCTGCCAAGCTAATTTTCAGCAAAAGAACCACCAATGCTACACTGTGTTAAGATCTGATGAGAGGACAGAAAAACAAATGCAGCGCGTCGTATATAAAGTGCATGCAATGAAAACATTCTGGGGATCCGGACGCCCTCTGGACGCCAACACGCGACGGATACTGAAATGCGATCGGTTGCTGTGTTCATAATTTCTACCAATCACGGCTCGCCTTGATGCCGGACAGACAAGTAGCCAGGTGGCCAATCAGGTGAGTGCAGGCCTCCTGGCCGTAGGACGCCTGTGTGTGTGAGGATTCTGCCCAACACCGTTTTCAATGGACTTCTGCTTCATGCTTATGAGGAGGGAGGCATATCCTTAAGAAGCTCAGGTAGATGGATTGGTTTCATTGAACTCTCCTGGCCCTTCTTCTGGCCCGCATATAGAGGTATGGCGTGTGGAAGTCGCAGTTCATTGATTACCGGTTTCTGTTTGTTGATGGATCCCAATCTTCGAAGACAGCCAACAATTCGAACACGTTCGCCTTTGACCGGCAGGTAATCCCACCTTTGTGTCAGTCCACGATTGGCTTTGAGTCGTGGGTGCTTCGCACACCGTGCGTTTTTGCTTTGAAGTCTCCCAGACAATCGACTGGTGATCCTCCAAATTTGATCTAGCGCCAGACACTTGCTTTTGTGTTCCGTCCCGTTGCGAACCCATTATGGGAAGGTAGTTATTTGGACTTCCTCGGAAGAGTTTTGTAGAGACAGGTCTTGAAGACATTTCGAGGAATAAGGTAGGCCAATTTGAGCTGGTATTCGAAACCCAGGCCAGACCATACTGGAGAGTTCGTTGGCTTGATGTGGGGTTTCTTTAAGACACACAGATTGCGGAAAGCTTGGTGATATTAATTCAGGAATCAGAAGCAAGTGTATCGTTCAATGGGTTTTGGCAAGATGTAGCCAGTGACTGACTTTCCAACCCATCCAGTTCCACAGACTATTTACGAAGTTTATGCAACCCGAATTCGGTGTAATCTGCCGCGAGATTACTAAAGAACTTTCCATGGACACTTTCCAAAAGGAAATAAGATTATTGTGAAACTGAAAGCGGACATACCTCAGCGCCGGGACATCCCAGCTGATGTCAATGAACTGAAGGACTTGGTCGAATGCACTTAACACAGCCAACCACCTGTGCATTCCTTTTAACGACACATCAAATACTCAATCGATAACGGGCAATCTGGGATAGAAAAGGGAATATTTTGATAATGGAGCGGTCGGACATGGAGAGGATGGCGCAGATGTCCCTCTAGATGACAGACTGCAGCGACAGTTACCACGCGTTCCGTAATCGCTTTCTTGTCTCTCTGAAAGGCCAAATATTTTCCACTTCTCAGCATGAACGACTCTGAGTATGATACGGAAAAGAACGCTTATTGACGGGCAATTAATCGGAGTTTGCGATATATGATCAAATCACGGCGACTTCCAGTGATGAGCATCTGCAACTGTAACTCATGTTGAACATCAGAACACATCCATTGCGGATTATTATTATCGGCCTGCGCAGACTGTCATTCTGAGTCAATTTTGTCAATGGCATGACATCTGGGTTTCATTACTTGCGGAGAAAACTCTCTACAATGCTAACAAAATAACGCGCACTGAGGCCTGATGTACACGTTTTTTTTAAATTCAGAAATGTATCAACTCGCTATAGGTGTTTCGAATTGGCAAACTCAATTATAGCGTCAGAGCTATGTTCATCGGCCTCAGCTGCCAAATGCAATCGGAGCCCATACAACTTCAAAGATAGGCCAGACGCCCGAATGCCTCATCTTGGATTTCCCTTGGCATGTTCGATGACCGCATATCCAGTGGGTACAAAGCGCATGCAAGAAACAGCTTTTCTTCTTCTGGGCCGAAAATAGTGTCGTCCATATATTCCAGTGTGACGAAATTGCCGTTAGCAACTATTCGAAAATTTGGGTTTCGTAAACCTCTTGGCGTCCGCCCCACTATCTCAGTAACAAAGTTGAATAGATACGGTGAAAGTGAGCAGACTTGTCCAGTACTAAATAAAAATAAAATAAACTGCCCAGCTGTATAACCCTTTCAGTACCTAGCTGCCATTCCGCCCGAAGGAAGCACGGGGGCTTAGATACTGCCATATTGCCCAAGCCTAGCCAGTGGAAGTCGAGAGGCAGAGGTCGGATTCGAACCACGGACCTTCCGGTCAGTAAATTCGCTCTTTAACCACTAGCGACCTCGCTCCCATTGTGGAGAAAAGAATGAAGGTGGACAGGGAAGGGATGTAGCGCAAGCTTACTACAATAATTCCTAGGTACGTACACTTCCAGACACTCATTTAGGCAATCTGGATAGAAAATGATAACAACGCCATTGGCATTGATTAGCAGCCATATCTTACAGCGTCTTCAACCGGGCGCAGCGAAGATCGCGCGATCCCCATCCTGGTTTAGTTAGCCTTCTGTCCCTATACCCGTGCCTTCATTCGATCCATGCATTTTGGGCCGTGGTCCGTGAGTTATTACTTTGTACCAATTTCTGATATACTAATTTGCCTTCCCACCTTGAAGCGCCATGAGGCTGTTGGGCTATGTGACCTCGGACATTGCTCAAAACTGGACGGAATTCTTGGTTTTCTTACTTGACTGGGTCCTTCGTACATATTTGGGGACAAGAGCCAGTTTCATAGAATTGGGAACAGTCGGTGGTTGTACTTGTGTCAAGAAGCTGATTGTTTCAACCTTAAGGGTATACGTTTCACCCCTGTCGTAACACGGACACTAACTCACCTTACATTTGGATGCCTCCTTTCAGGTCATGGGGCGCAGGTCCAAGAGCATCAATCAGGATTTCAATCAAACACAGTGTACTGACTATATCTTCACGCTATGTTAAGTGCTTGAGCAGCGCCACATATACCGCCAACGAACACTAGCGGTTCTCCTTTAAGTTAAGAAAACATTCTATTCTGTGGATAGATAAATATTCCTGACCAGATAATTCTGTTCTTGAAGTACGTAAGCACTGTTCGTGTTCTTTATTCTTGTACCTTAGGTCAGGTTAAGGTGAACTTTTCAAAAGCCTAACAAGTGGTGGGGTTCATCACGGCTATATTCTTCGTTCACTTTCGCCATCGAAGCTATCTTGGAGTGCTTACTTCAAGAAACCATGAACCTAGGTATCGATATCACGCCTAGAGGGATATTAATGGACCTAAGTATCATCATCAGCACAGACAGCAACATCAGTGTCTACACATGCTTCACTGCTGTACAACCATGGAATCTTCAATTACTTAGAGCCTTAGGTTGAAAACAAAGGGTGGGTAAAAGTGGACCTGGTGCTGGCCTGTCGCAAGGTTTCTGTGGTGCTTACACATCCAAGCACTCACTCAGACAATCTGGAAAGAAACCGATAACACAAACGACACTGACATCGATCAGCCGCCATTTATTGCGAAATCTTCCAGCCAAGCGCACTAGAGGTCACGAGGACCCTATCCTGGAAGATGCCAACAAATTGAATAATGCCGATGTTGTTTTGTTGCTTCAGGGTTATTTGTCCGCGCAATCTGTAGTAAACAGCATATCTGAGGTTGCCCTTATTTCGGTATGCCTCATACCTTGAGTTTGTTGATCGGCTCGCCTATCTGCAACATAAGCTGCGCAATACACAGTAAGGGTATGCGTTTTCCAGATAGGGCAACATTGACGAGTGTGCGTCATCAATGACGTCAGGAACGGATCTCACTGAAGCTGATGGACCCGTGTACAGAACATCTGTAACAGTACTCTTTTTGGTTGTGGTTATTTGCCCGTCCGATCCGAGAACATCAAGTGTCTTCGAAATTTTGATCGCCAGTGTCTCCGCAGCATAGCACGAGTTAGTTTGCTTCAGCGAGTACACAAAAAACTTGTGCTTGAGTTCATGATTGATGACGAATCACAGTCATTAGAGCAGCGTGCTAAACCTATCATGTTCAACCAACACCTGCTCAAGAAAGCGCTGCTCTTCGTTACAAGCTGTTTTTACACGAAGGGTTCACGAGCGGACAGCCATGACCTGGCAGTGTGAAGTGAAAGCCGCTACAGTCAATCTGAGCGCCGTGAGACCTTCACGCTTTCCTTGCTCGCACGAGTCTGGAAACCCTCAGCGACATGGCGTGCAAACGATCCCACTGCCACTCGTGCCTTCATTTCCTAGCCGAACTCTCTAGCCAACATTGACTTCCAGGATTAGCTGTGATTTGCACCCCCATACATAGCCGTTTCACTCGGCCAACTGTGTCACCATTCGATCCCATTTTTCCGGTTGGCTTCCTCGCTGTTGAGGCAATCGGTAAGCAAACGCCCATCTGATGATCTAGCCTGTTTGCTTGTGGCATTTTGATTTCAAGACCGTTTTCTCTATACAATTACTCATCCCCAAATTAAACCGCTTTGGAGCCACGTTTCTGAAACCCAATCACGCCACCATCTTTGATAATTTACTATCCTCTTTATATCTCCCAAAAATCGATTTACAGATCAGATTTACGATCAGATTTCTCAGGGACCACTTACCTTGATGCGCTGTTTGTGGTTGAGTGGTGGTTGGTTGATTGGCACTCGGTTGAGGAGAAGCTGAGAGTCGAATAAACATGAATGTTTTTGTTCGTTGTGGCTTTTAATCAGCACGAATTTCTCTATTTCATTTTAGTACTTGTGATATCAGCGGACTGGTCTCACGGAAATCCATTTATATATGAGACATGAATTCGCAGTACTCAAAGATAGCCGCGTTAAACTTGGAAAAAAGTCTGTCGAAATTTCGTGGTGATGTACGTTCCTCAGGACTTTTTTGAACACACAAATTTGCAGGTTAACATTGCTCCGTTTGCATATTTGTTTGTGGAAATGGTCAGGTACTCAATGCGTAATGTACCGAACATGGATTGTGTCCAGAGAAGGTGAGTAACCCAGATGTGTTATGCTTCCATCAGCTAAGCACCTAGTGGCGAGGTGGCTCAGTGGCTAGAGCATGAATTTACTAACCGGAATGTTCCTTGTTCTAACACGACCTCTGCATCTCGACTTCCCCCGTCTGAGCTTCGGCACTCTGGCAGTATCCCAAACCTCGCGCTTCCTTCCGACGGCATGGCAGCCAGACACCAGTAGGATGCTACTGCTGAATGATTTGATTTGATGAACTTTCACAAGAGACGTTCTCATATGTTCTTTTTGCAATTAGAAATAGTTTTGTTGGGCCGTAGTGGTGGAATCAAGACGGAGACACTACGTTGTGTGAAGGGCCGAACATTGATTGGTTTCACTCAGCATTGTTGTTAAATATCAATCCCAACGTGGTTATGAATGAATACTTTAAAGTGATGTCGAATCCTGGTTGGAGATACAGGTCAGATGGATTGTGACCAAAGGTGAGAATAACAAGGGTTTTAGAAGTAACCGCGATTGACTTTGGTAAGATAGACTTCGGCTGCTATTGATCTGTGCTAGATTTTTATCAATTGACACAGAGCACTGGAATGGTGGTAGACGCATGGATATCGGATTAACCGGATATAGTTTGAGGTGCAACGGATCCGTCGGGCTTTCTATGAAGACGGGTCCATTAAACACACTGATTTTCGGGGAAACCGATTACCTAGTTCATCACTTTGGAATTCAGTTGGGTGATTTCGAGCTGTTCCGTTCACCGAAAAGTCTATAGCAGTTATTGGATCCTCTATGGAAGGATTGTACTTGCACTTGCTGTATCTGTCATCACTCAGAATGGTATCATCTTCCGTATCTCGTAGTATTCGCCTTGTGAGGATCTATTCAGAATCTATGGATTCGGTTAGAGTGATAAAGATTGTCCTGGAGAAGTAGGGGACTACGAGTAAATCTGAGGAGCACGCATTCCAGATGAGGATGTAAGGATGCTAGTGCTAAGAGATGGTGATAAAGCTGAAGACATTGTTTTAAGACAAGGGCACTATAAAAAAGAGATGTCTTCCGGACCGAGAAAGATCGGAGGAAGGGAAGAGATCAGCGGAGTCTTCTGTGATGTTCAACGAAAAGGAAAGACTAGCGGATCCTATGGGGGCGAGTTCGACGGAAGAGGTTGTGGAGGTCCTGCTGAAGTGCTCAATGTGACACGGACTTGAAACTACAAGTATGTGGAAACGTAGCAGGACAAACATTAAAACTTGTGGCTTTTGATGAGTGCACTTCGTAGTAGTAATAATAGAGATGACTCCTTGGTTGAGGCAATTTTAGTTTATCGGGACTAGCGATTAAGATCGCCACTCTGTAAATTACTCTAAAAAACTCACTGGTGGCACATGTCATAATAAGCTGGACGTGAATTATACAGCACTGACGCAAATTCGAAGAACGAAACTTATCTACAGCCATTTTTATCCTGTTTAAACACATCCGTATTGTGTTCCGCATTTGTATGCCGCTCGGTCTCTGCACCTGTCTCTGGATCATCGTTTGCGACCCAGTGACATCCAGCTTTTCTTTGTCACCTTGTCAGTTACAGAGCCATCGAAAGCTGAAACAGGATTCTCTTTCTATCGATCCTTGCTGGGCCTGTAGTGCCCTACCCTACTTCATATTTTGGTTCTATTCACAGCTTGTTGAACAATTGTTCTTTTGCCCCATTTGGAAGCAACTACATTGAGAATGTCATGTCCCTACTTTATCCAGTAGTGGCTCAGATTATTGACGCGCTTAGGTATTCTATGCCTCACATAACCGGTTTCTCACTTCCTGCTTCTACACTCATCCCCATAGGCTAGCCGAATTCGGACGCCATGTTGGTGAACGCATGGTGGACGTTGTTTATGTGCGAGAAAAACCCCAGAAACGTGATACCCGGCTATACAACTCACTGATGTTTTTGAAGAGCACATTTTGGAAGAGTATTTTCGGAAAAGAGGCGGATGAACTGGAACAAGATGGGGGAGATAAGAACACCTGTAAGTTATCCATCACTGGTTGTGACTCGTTTTGACAAAGATTATCTCATTGAACACGAGCCTGTGGTGAACCGGTTCACTCGATTTGTTTTCGATGAAAAAGAAGGTGAGAACAGTCTGTTGTTGCGGGTCTAACAACTGTTGTATAGCCGTACCACTGAATACCGCTGCGTTTAACTGTGGAATCGTTGAAGCATTTCTGACCAACACGGGCTACGTGAGTTCCCTTTTTTAGGCTTTTTCGGCTCTATGATTTTACTTTCCAGAATTTGAGCTACCCGCACTTCAGCTCAAAAACCTCTCGGTCTGTTTTCGAGTTTGTTTTCGTCATACAACCGACAAGCGGTCGTCTTTTGGGAGGTTTTGAGCGTCTGTCTTACTCGCCGCTTGGGTTTATGATTTCGGGTGACATATGACTACCAAACACAACCCAAACTGTTGTCACAAGCAATGATCACCTAGTTGAATCTACTTGGCTGAATAGAGGGTGGTTAGCAGTGATAATGACGGTTGTGTGGGGCAGGCTATTGTTTGTAATTTTGGCCAACAAAAATATAACTAATTTAGCAGACGGCACGTACCAAATATTTGTTTTTGCAAACTTAAGACGTGGAGTTTCATTTACAGGCTCGTTTTAACCCAGCGCCTTGCGTGAAAGTCCGTGAAGTCCGTGGTTCGAACCCGACCTCTGCTTCTCGACTCCCCCTGTGTAGGCTTGGGCAACCTGGCAGTATCCCAGCCATCGTGTTTCCTTCGGGTAGCATGGCAGCCAGGCACCGGAAGGGTGTTACAGCTGGACGAGTTTTTTTATTCCTTGCGTGAAAGCGTTCAACTGTAGCACCCTTCCGGTGCCTAGCTGCCATGCCACCCGAAGGAAGCACGAGGGCTGGGATACTGCCAGGTTGCCCAAGCCTAGACAGGGAAGTCGAGTGGCGGAGGTCGGATTCGAACCACGAAGCTTCCGGTCAGTAAATTCGCGCTCTAACCACTTGGGCCATGTTGCCCCTTGCGTGAATATTCAACCAGCCTGCTCAAGCGGGTTGTTCTAAGTGAGCTTGGTTCATAGTCCATTTCTTTTTCACAAAAGCATAATATTGAGGAACTTCAAAACTTTCGGTTGGGTAAACTCACACCAGGTCCTCTTGATGGGGGAAACAATATGATGGCCTTTTTCCAACATTTCGTCATGATAAGTAACGGAAGAGTCGAAGGGTTTTCAGCAACCTTGTGAGTAGGTTCCTTTAGGAAGAGTCGATACTTCACTATTAACGTCCAGTGGGAAACTCAGAAGATTGTGTTTAAAGTGTGTCTATTGATGCTCTCCATCCCTGATTTGTGTTCGGAACAGAAAGCTGTGGTTCAAGCGGAGGCAACAATAATCAGAGAAAACAACATCAGTGGTGACACTGATTCCTCACTGCTGTACAGTCACGAAGCTGATCTAATTATATTTAAAGAATTAGATCGAAGGGAGAAAAAACAGGTTGATGGATGGGACCTACTGTTGATCTGTCACAAGTATCCTGAGGCGCCTGCACCTTTAAGCGCTCAATTACACAGCACGAACGCCACTGACATTGATTTGCCGCCATTTCTTGCGATATCCAGCCAAGCATAGGTAGTGTTATGGAGACTCCATCCTGGAAAGCGAACCGCACCAGCAACATCCAAGCTGTTCGTAATCTCTCACACTCCTCAGCCAAGTTATACGTTGTCCACCTGGCGGTTCGCACCATCCTTAAGGAGGCACAGAGAACACCTCGGTAGATGGTATTTCGGCATGCCTAGCACATAGCCGAGCCGCCGCAATTGATGGTGCTGGATAGTTTCCGCGACTGAAATGCCTGCTGCGCACGGGAGCTTGTAACGGGTAGGCTAAACACATGTGGACCACCCTCTAACTTTGGATTACTAGTTGCTATTAAGCAGCGGGTATGAGAATACGAGCTAGTGAGGTTCACTCTTAGACTAGGATAATACATCCCAGCAGTATACCACAAGCCCTCAACTAAACTTCATGCCTTTAATGACTTTGATGGTGTCGACAGTCGCTACCGCAGACCGCCAATATTCGTCCATATACCATATTCATTCCCATTATGCCTTAATCAAAGCCGTCGTCTCTGAGCACGATAAAAATTTGTTTATCGGTATGAGGATAGCTCAATCTGGAGCAGGCCTTTCCCTCTTTTTTTCATCTTCTATGCAGCCATGCACCGTAACCGTTACTTGGTACAAAGGAACCGCGTATGTGATCAAGTTTGACCCCATTGTCGCTGCTCGGGAACGTCAATTGGAGGGCAAATGAAGCTGGATTTTTTGAGCTGGCAACATAGCTTGCTCCTCAACACGTCACTCTTTTGACTGTGATAACACCCCCATTTTCTTGTGAGGTCCCCCAGTTTTCTTGTAATGTACAAAATCTGCTGCCCTGTCATTTGTTTTATCAGCAGCTACCACACCATCGGCCGAATATAATCATACCTCCTATCATCGTCCATAGATACCATGTTGGACAGAAATTAGGTGCCTCGTATATCCACGACGAACTGCTGAATTTAACGGATACCGTCCTGGATTCCAGTCAAGTATTACTAGCAGTTGAGATGGAATACGCTTCTTGAAAAGCACTATACTTTGCTACTTTCAAGGACATACGAGTTGGGTTGGGCAATACGAACATCTGTTGAGCCCCGCACGTTTTATGAAGTAGTTGAGTACGACCACTGTTGAACACTGGAGCCACCAGTGTTATTTGGCTGCAGTATACACACTACTTGTATGTCGGGCTTTTGCACCCCCAGATCAGAGTTCACGTGCATCGAACTCCCGAAAATACGCGAGTTGCGATGGTTTCACCACAACAGACTTGTCGTTCGTTTTGAAATTCTGTCAGACATTGGTCACACCAGGCGTACCTTATCAATCGTTTTTGGAGAGTTTCAAATTTCTCCGCTCATACTATGTAAGCTCCACACACCACAACCATTGTGTCGACAAGGAATAAATTATACGAGCAACATTACTGCTTTTCACTTTAGGGAAACTCTCTGGAATGGAAACAGTCAGCTGTCCAGGCACTGCGGTTGGCTTCCATGCATAAACCGTGATCCACTGTTGGTTCCCATGACGGACTCCGTAGGCTACGTGGAGACCGAGTTGCTCCATGTCGCCCCTGATCGTACTGAACCAGATTTCAGACTACAGCATCGTCCATGACATGGAAGAAGGGATAAGGTCTGTTTGGTGATTTCATCAGCTGTAGCACCCTTTCGGAGCCTCACTGCCAAGCCAACTGAAGTAGGCACGAGGGCTGGCATACAGCCAGGTTAGCCAAGCCTGGAGCAGTCGAGATGCTAATGTGGGGTTCGAACCATGGGCCTTCCGACCCGTAAGCTGGCGTCTCAACAACTGAGCGGTTTCAAGCNCCCGTAAGCTGGCGTCTCAACAACTGAGCCAGAACAATCCGGAGTCGTGTATGGTCCACATGCGAGGTATATCCGCAAGTATGGGATTTACTTGGGTTGCTTTTGCTTACAATCTGTTGGGATTGTTCCCCTACTGGCGGTAATCGTGAATACTCTCGTCTGGTAAATTAGTGGCTGGTCTGTCCACATAATCGACTACTCACCCTATTCTGGACCGCTTTAGCACACTTGATGACGAGATAGACCCACCCTTATGAGTAATGTGAATTGTAGGGCGTCTTGTCCTGATCATGTTCATTTAGACTGATGATTTATATTGTTTCAAGTGGCCTTAGTTTTCAAGCAGTGGGTGGGGTTTGATCAATTGAATTTCGATATGGAGTTTGTCGCAACCATGGTTAGGGGATCTGTGCAAAAATACGTAAGCCGGGACTTTTTCCTTACAAGCACGGGTCATCTTCAACAGCATTAACCCAGTAGTGCATACCACTGCTTAATTGTCATACAAAGATAACAAGAGTGCTCTGGCAAAGGGAATTTATTTGCTCAGCAGGGTGACCAATACACCTAGCAGGTATCGAGGGAAACCCTTCTGAGCAGCGTCATCAATTGGATTGACTCAAAGTCTTTTGCGACCCTTATCTACCAGTGATCCAATAGACAACTGTGGGTACTTTAACCAGGCTAGTCCGGCTGGAGATTGCCAACACGAAAGCCGTTGATAAACCTGGCGAGGCTTTTATGCCATAACTGACAGACCTTCCGTGGTTATTTTCCGTTCCAGTTTTGTAATTTTTCCGTCGTACATGCTCCCGCTCGCCATGAACCCTTTTATCTGAAGTTTTCAATCGGGATTTTGTCCTGCAAGTAAAACGAATCTATGCTTCAAAGCACAGAAGCACTGTAAAGCTGCTCCATCCGTATTCGGAAACATAAGCATCGTGCATCTCACGAAGCTCCAGGAAGCTTCCAATCCGCAACCTTCTGACTGCTAGTTGAAGGTTGAGCCTCTCGGCCAGGGATACCTGATATTAATTATCACTTGGACAGTGCCACTTACCCGTTAATCTCGAAATTCCCATCACCACCGACTGACTCCTCGATCCACTTGGTGAATCCCGGAACCACCCATAACTAGTTAAACTAGCTCATTGTCGTTTGTACCCTAAGGAGGGCAAAGACGGCGAACTGGAAATAGTTCACTGCTTAAGGTGTGGACCTACCCACCTGGAGGTTGCTGGTTCGAGCCCAACCTCTGCATTTGGACTGCTCCTGTCTAGGCCTGGGCAACTCAATAGTATTTTAGCCCCTGCATTTCCTTCGGGTCGTGTGCAGTTAGGTATCGAAAGGGTGCTGCAACAGTTTATTATCGTTATTATTATTATCATTAGAGTACGAATACAAATAGACCGCGAGACGTAAAAAGGATAATGGGTAGTTTGATTCTATGTGAACATAGGCGAGCGAGTACTGGCTGTCGATGGTTGGACTACAATGGTCGCGTGAGATTGGGTAGAATTGCCAAGCTAGAGGCGGGCAGGCGTGAAAATGGTGCTCCCATAAATGTTGACGGTAGAAGAAAACTTGTGGTGCGTAGGTCCAAAAAATAACAGGAAGCCGGATGGAATCCACCAGGTTTGTGATCATTTTGGTTCAGTTTCTCGAGTACAGGCCGTTCACCGGTCTGTGTGGTTTCGGATTGCCAAGTCAGGGTGTACGTTAGTCGCATCCAGCTATTCGAAAAAGCTGATCGTGTTGGCGGAGACGCAGTTGATTCAAACGGTTTTGAAGGCTCGAATTTCCTTCTGAAGCTACAATGAAAGGATGAACTAATTGCGCCAGAATGTTTTACATGGCATTTGTTTATGTCTCATGGCTCTGGCCTGAAGAACGATGCAAGATGATTTCAACTGCCCTCTTTCGTTGACTTATAGACACTACGTAATGGAAACAACGGCCCCGTTTTCTATGATATTCAGCAAATATACGCATAGACTCACGAGACCATGAAGGCGCTGCTGAAGAGGCTGACGAATAAAATAGCTTCAGGGTTTGTAATATACTACTCATAAGGTCGCTGAAAATTCGTCGACAGCCCACGACCGGTTTCGCCCTTTTTGGGGCTCATCCGGTAGGCGCAGTTCCCGAGTTTCCGTTAACCTCATGTTCCACTTGAACCCAAATTGTACTGTTTTCGAGAAATATACTCATTTGCAAATCACTTTGGTTTTCACGAGTCTCAACTGAATCTCTCGATTATGATAACATAATGTTGATGGAAACTCGGGGACTGCGCCTACCTGATGAATATTCACGTATCGCGATATCTCGAATATCGTAGCGACTGAAACATGAGGCGGCCTGGTGCAGCGTATAGTTGCCTGGATACATCGCAAACGAGAGGTTCAGCTGGGTTCCAGGTGAGTCCCTCGAAAAAAAAAACAAAGTAGTTTACAAGTGAGTGTATATTCAGGGTTTCTTTGAAGTAAATTGTAAGTTATTCAACTACAGTTTGGTCAGGTGATATAGTGTCACCCAGAAACGCGAAAGCTAAAATGAGTTCGTTTCACTTGTGGGTCACATTAACATGCGAGGTTTGGAGGGCTTCGCATAGCCGTGACTCACACTCAGATAAGTAGTTGGTGCCCGCCGAACCGGTTACTTTCTGGCGGTCAGTCGACGTGGTGGTGTTTAACCCCACAGAAAATTAGACTGCTGTTTACCATGTGTTTCAATAATACTTGAGCGGCGAAAGAGACTCAGATGACCAAAAAACTCGACCGGTAATTTTGAAGCCTAGGTTGTCTGAGTTCCGGTAGTCGGATAAAAGACAATCAATATTTTTCCGTCAGTACGAACAGTTACCCCTATTAGCAATGGTTGTCATAAAAATGCTTCAAAGTCACTCTCGTTCGTGTTCATGCAATCAGTGTAAATTCAGTCTTCGTTCGCTGGGTTAGGAATAACCATTTTCAAGCGAATTCCTCTAACGTCACTTCAACTCTGGATGAGCCAGTGTACTGAAGTATTCTAGATAAATCACATTCGGCATCTGTATTGAGTTCAGATTTTATGTGATATCAAATTGGTGTGGGATACTCTAAGTCAAACGCAACGCTCATGTACATTAGCAGCTAGGCATACGGTACTGTTCCATATCGTACTCTCACATGCGTTTGATGACTGCAGCTTCAATAGTCCCAATCCACCACAGCCATTAGTTGAGTCTGGTTGTCACAGGAGTTTGCATTTTTATTAAGTAGCTATGCGCGCAATCCAGCATAACACATTGAGGCGATTGCTATGCTAGTGTGCTCTGTAGGATCTCCATCGCGCGCAATCCAGCATAACACATTGAGGCGGCGGATCTATACAAGCTGACCGGTACAAACCACTGTGGTTTCATATCTAGCTATCCCACCTGGCTACTGATTGCGACGAGTGGCAATATTAACAGCTCCAATGTGTGGATGCATCTACCTCGAACAGCTCCATGTTTAATGATTTCCGTCAGAGAATATAATGGTCCCCACTTACATAATGTTTGTCAACGAATTAGTAACACTGAATTTATCTTGCGTTATTCTTTCGGTCATTATTATGCGAGATGGACCAAGTGGTTAGAGCGCGAATTTACTGAGCGGAAGGTCCGTGGTTCGAACCCGACCTCTGCCTCTCGACTTCCACTGTTTGGGCTTGGGCGACGTGACAGTATCCCAGCCCTCGTACCTCATTCGTGTGGCATGGCAGCTAGGCACCGTAAGGGTGCTACAGCTGAACGGTGCAAGATAAACAAATGCACACTAAATTAATTAGTTTACCTTTTTTATTGTGGCTTCAGCAAGAAGTTCGAGCTTCCCCAGATTCTTTTGGATCAAATTCATCCTTCTCGACACGATCAGCACAACTGGATGCGAACAACGTAGACTCTGAGTTGGCAATCCAAACCGACATAGACTAGTGAACGACCTATGGCTAAAAAAAGTTGTACCCAAGTGACCTCAAATCTGGTGGACTTCATCCCGACTTTTCGTTGTTTTTTAGAACGTCGTGCTAATTTTGTGCATGACATTCGGTTGAAGAGCAGCGAACTCCGGATAGCCCAGTGGTTAAGGTGCGAACTCAGTGACTGGGATCTCGACTACTCTTTTCTAGGCTTGAGCGGCCTGACACCACATCATCCTTCGTGTTTCGTTCGAGCGACATGACAGCTAGGTTGGCGAGGAATTCAGCAGAGATTTAATCGAACATGAACCCTTCGTTGACACCAATCTGATTCCCAAATATAACTTTGAAGAGTTACGTCATGTGACAAAATAAAACTGGTTTCTTCTGCGAGCTGGCCTCTCCTGACAAGGAGTTACCATTTAAGTACGCTTCGGTGGGTCAGTAATTTGCATTCGTGAAGTTTATCCGTCATTCCATCCTCCGAATTGCTTATAGCCACACCGACACTCGGTTGCCTCAAATGGTCAACACTTGCTCGCACCACAACGTGAATGGAGCGGTTATGTTCCGCGGTACTGTGCGGGCGCGAGCTTTGCTGATTACGTCTCGAGTACTCCTCTGGTTGATTAAAATTGATTTGTACAATTCGAAATCCTCACCGACCCGGTAAGCCCTGGTCAGCACTGAGCTCCAACATGTCGGCCCTAAACTCTTGAGATGCCATTTTACTGACCACTGGTTAGCATAATCATGTGTGTTCCTCGTGAGTCGTAGTGTATCACTAATCTAATGTTGACCCTGCTTCGCACAGTGAGATAATACTACTGGGCTAGCTGGCGTGTGGTTCCAAGTTTTTGATGACTCAATGGTATCGGAAGCTCCTCTCAACACAGCCTTGGGGAAGCTGTGATAGCCTGTCGATTCGGTGCTCTATGGCTACCTGAAGAGATAGCAAACTGTCCTGAGTTAACTGTATGGCGATACTTATACGCGGACGTCAGCACAAGCGCATAGTTTCGAAGTGGATTGGATTGAAGGAAGCTGTACCTTGTTTTTCACCGGCTGCAGTATGCTGTGTAATACAGCTTTATGCAAAACACTGTTGCCTCTGGATCTCAACTACATCCGGAGCAGCTAACAGTCAACACAAAACTGGACGAGATCTTATCCGGACCAGTACATTCGGGAACACAGCGTTTTGTCAGCAGATTGCGCGACGTCGTGCAGACTAGGTAAAACGACAAAGTGATCTTAAACACTTCCTTAACATTTGGGTCAAACTGTAGAACAACACCAGATCACAAGTCAGTATCGGGAAATTACGTTGATCAAAATCCTGAAGTGAGAAGGAAATCACTAAGGGACCACGTCACTCAGACCATGTTTCGCCCGAGGCTGTAGATCATTTGTCGATTTGTCGAAATATAGGCAGCTCGGGTGTGTTTACTGGTGGTTGATCAGTTGGCAGTTGATCTGTTCGCCGAGCTTGGCAACTGGCTTGCCAACGTTTCGTCCCCAGTCAAGGAGACATCGTCATTGCGCATTCCACTGCGTTTATTCAACTTGAATACAAAAAGTGAGCATATGAATAGCAAATGCATCAAACAAAACGCTGTAGATCATTATTTGTCACCCAAGGTCCAGTAATTTTGTAGACCAGGCCCCGTAGTACAATCACTTCAAAATGCAGGTTTCCGTACTGATGCAACACTATTTGAGCTGGTCCTAACATCGAACATCTGGTCCGGTCCTGTTGGGTATGATGGAAGAAACCTATGTGACAATCTGCATAAATACGGTGAGCGAACATGACCCATCCACTACGCTTGATTCGTGAACCAAAAGTGTCGCCCATCACATGACCTATCAAAAGCAGTTACTTTGTGTATGTAGCTTGTAATATTGGAAGGAAGATGACGATGCGTTAAAACAGATATATATGTACAAATACGACAAGGTAACAGTATGGTAGTAATATGGCAGAAAGTTGCATGCGTGAGCGGAGCTACCAAGCAGGTTGAGTGTTGGCCAGACGACGCATTCGCCTGAAATAGGGGAGAAGCGCGCACATGTATGGGTGAACTCAATCAGGAAAATCATCAGGCTTTTGGAATAACGCATCTACTTGTCATGTGTCTTGCAATAAGCTCTCCATATAACGAACTAAGCCCACCTCGGATACATAGTGAATCACTTCAATTTTCCATCTACAAACCGAGAGTAACAAAAAGATGTCGACTTATTGAAGTGGATTCGTGAGGTCGCCCACCACCTGGGAACCGGTGTCTCATTAGCTGTAGGATTTGGCCATGTCGCCAAGAATTGGTGTGTGGCCGAGACGATAGTTGTCAACATGGTTGAGATCATCGACTCGGATTTCCATACTTCGTTGCCGAGTCACAGACTTTCTAGTCATGTTGGTAGTTTGAATGGATCATAGCAGGATAACTGTGGATCTAAGGGAATGCTCGGGTTGGAGGGTTCCTGTCATGAGACTCAAAGAAGAGATCAAAAATAAGGATGCGTAATCCAAGCCTCATTACCGTCATCCGTCATAAACCAAGAGTTCCAACTGCGGCGGGTTTAAAAAGTTTAGAATAAAAAAATCGTCCAGCCGTAGCACCCTTTCGGTGCCTGGCTGCCATGCCTCGAATGAGACACAAGGGCTGGGATACCGTCACGTCGCCCAAGCCTAGACAGTGGAAGTCGAGAGGCAGAGGTCGGGTTCGAACCACGGACCTTCCGGTCAGTAAATTCGCGCTCTAACCAATTGATCCATCTCGCCCCGAGTCCAGGAGTAGACTCGGACCATGTTGCTTTCGGTTAAGTTGACGTCATTACTCCTGTACTGCTTCGAGCCCCTTAGATAAGTACTTAACCAACGTGTCACCTTCGGTAGATAGACTACCATCCAGATCCAACCAACGGAATATGACGTTTTCACAAAAGATGATCTGGGTTCAGTTCTAAGCGGGGTGCTTCCGATGCACTTACCTCGTATTCCTGTCTTGGTCGCGGATTTTCTTTTCCATTTCTGCATCCGTTAATACTTCAACTACCGGACTCCATTGATCAGCCTCGTTGGAATTGCGGAAAGCAACATCTACGGTCGGTAGAGGCGATTCGCTGTTTTGTTTTGATGGGTAGAAAAATGCAAAAATCAATAAACGAGAGCCATCCAATTCATCTGGTTGGTATGCAAACAGAAGAGCTTAAAGCCGTCGGAATACTGGGCGATTTTCACCCTTTCTAGAAAGAACTATATGAATAAACATTCCACTCCTGCGAAGCCACAATTTGAAAAACAACGTTGTGGTTGGTTTCCGCAATAAGAAATATTGTATCTTCAGTTTTACGTCACCCAACTCGATAAGTCATACAGTCTACATAAGTTAGTACGATGTGCTTTGAGAAACGTTGTATCTTACCTATTTTTCCTTACTATAATGCTTTAAATCAGAGCCAGCCAGAAACTTCATAACACTGGTTGTCTTGGGAAGATTTTGTGCCCCGTAGAACGTGTTCCAAACACTTTCATGCCACGGGTTAGATGACCCGTTGCATAGACACGATCGGCATATCCCATTGGGTCCAAAAATGTCACCCTAAGCCGGCCTTGTATGGGAACCGAAATGTGCGATATAGAATACGCGTGCGACGATGTGAACCATCATTTACTCATATACACTGTCTGGCGTTTCTGCTCAAGATCTGTTTCGTAGACAAGGTTTAGGTTCGAGTCTTGGGGCTGCCCAAATGCACTGCCTTTGTAGCCAGCCTGGCAGCTAGCGTGCGCCATTCAGTTGGTTGCCTTCGGATATTTGGAAACTACGGCCTCTATCAATATTCCTCTGTGTCACATATCCTCTTTTAAACTTTCACAGCCATTGAATTGGTATTTCAAGGTGTGCATAAGCATGAGTCCCCTTGCTCTGCACAAGTGAATAACCAGCCACCGTGTTTGAACTGAATCTGACGGCAATGACGACAGACATCATCCAAAATTAGTATGAGATCGCCAGATTTGAGTAAGAATGGAACAAGTAAGTGCAGTAACTCAATGCACATCTGCTAATACATGCTTAAAAATAACACCAGTATCCACTAATGAATTATGAACGAGGCGTAGTAGATCTAGTGAAGTTGGGGAGTGATCTATTCCTACCAGAAGGCTGGTAGCTCCATTCTGGGAGGATTATGGCAAGGCTTCTGTGATGCCGATTATAGGCAGTATCTGTAGGCATGTAGTAGCCTACCTCACATATCGGATCGCCATGTAACCGATAACGTTTCTTGAATCATAGTTCCTCTACTAGAACATCGATTAACCACCCGTAAGTAATATAGGACGAATGAGTCACTTGAACGTCGTAGAAGAGTAGGAATAATTCACGCCATGTTGGATTCCGAAGACCTCAGCCACATGAGTGGTTTTTTTTTTTTGCCGAAACTTGTAAGGTAGGTGTAGAGAAACAGAACACAGGACTCCTCGAATAACAGACCAGCCTCTGGACCACCGCCGACCAGTTTGCGCAACTGGATGAACGGTTTCAATTTTACGACTGTCAACGTCGTCGAAGGCGAAAATCACTGCTTCGTCTCACGAACAAATAAACGGCATCCGCTGAAGTTCACCATACAACGTCCAACTGCTTAGATAAGTGAAATCAAGTTAGATTTTCTTTATGGCCTCTACCAATGATGTCGCCACTGCTACAAGAAAAGTTGACAGGTCAAAGAAACGCGATTGATATGGATTAAAAATGGCGGAAACATCGAATACGATAACCGTCACAGAAGAAAAAGGCTTCCGACTCGGATACACTCCAGGTAGATCATCACCATCATCATCATCATCATCAAAGACAGCAACATCAGTGTTGCCGCTGATGCTTCACTGCCGTACTTTCATGGTTGTAAGAGGGCTGGGATACTGCCAGGGCGCCCACACCTAGACAGAAGGACGATTAGGGTCCTCAACCAAAGCCTTTGGCTCAAAAGCCTAACCGCAAGGCAGCGGTGTTTGGCGGGAAATGCAAATGCATTACCATTTCTACGGAACAAGTCGCCACATGTTCCAACCCCCAACCTGGAGGTCCAGTCTCTTCGTGACGGACTCCAGATAGAGGACTTAACTCTGTAGTTGATCGTCTTCATAGGACGACTGCATAACAGCTCTTACCTGTATCGGCTAGAAGTCATACTTCACACACCATTGGCTGGACAATTAACTCACCTGAATGCATAGATTCGCTGATGCCAAGCCAGCTGTCCACGTATACTGTAGGCCACGGCAGTGACGAACTCGCCACCAAGGCCCAGTTCTGCACATAAACGACTGGCAAACTGCTCTGGGGAATTTTCGCGCTCTGACATATCCCACTCGAACTGGTCCACAAGGGAAATGTTCCCAACGTGAATGTTCAATCGAATGATTACTCGAGTATCGGTCTGTCCGACCAGCAAGTCTTCCACCGGATGGGCGTCCACCTTTTGGAAATGGGATGACAGAGGAAAACGACGTAAACTGAAACAAAAACAGACTTGGAAGGCCTAGTAACAGAAGCAAAGCGATTATCCAATTTTTTTCTTCTACGAACTATACATTTTCCCAAACTCGTCCTGTAACTGGGTTCATCCTACAGATGGAAGTAATTTGAAAGAAAACTCGGCACAACGATTTTATTCAATTCTCTGAGGTATGCGTCGGTCCAGAGTCGACGTTCCAGAAGATAAAGTTTGAACATTCCGTCTATGGATCAAAAATGAATAAACAATCGCGCGACAAAGTTTCATACAGGATGACCACTGGTCATTCAGGCCCTTGAGGCGCAACGCAGTTGAGAGCTTAAGATGAAGACTTCTGAACAACAACTATGATTCAAATTCACTTCACTTCGGACGCTTCCGTCCAGGCTCAGAACATCAAACGGCATTTCGTACCTCGAGATTCACTCGGGTTGCAAATCAAGGAAGGGGTTCAGAGCTCTTAGTATCCTTGTTAACTCAGCCACAAGAAGCTGACTCTAGAAATAAAAACGGGTATGGTCTATACGTTGATATCGCTGAAACAAATGGAAGGATCAAGGTATTCTTTTAAACGGTTACACTGGCGCCTGTGGACATGTGCGCAACATACAAATCAGCCAATGGACAGTAAGCAACTCAAGCCAGGTGCAACAGAAAATGGCGGTGGATTTAGAGGGAGAATAGACATACCTGTTGTTTTATTGCACTGACAATCGCAGGAACAAAGGTGATTGGATTGATGTCCAAATCGTCACACAGCACTTCGGCAAATTGTTCCGGAGTGATGAGCTGTTCGTTGCGGTTCCATGTGAAGCAGTCCCTCAACTTGACTCCATCACATTCGATATCCAGACGAATTGGGACCAGGCATTCTGCTTGACGAGCATTGTCGTGAAAAGCGAGTGGGTCGGAGTCATCCAAACAAAATGGAAACGTAGCGGCCTTGCTCGTCTGTCGAGCTAAATGTGGCAAACACCAATAGAGAGCCCGTTGTCTCAGTTTGGAGTGGTTCAGAAAGCGGTGAATGGTGACACTGAATATGATAATAATAGATAAATAACCCATGGCCGAAAGAGGTTAATGTTTCAGTTCTAAATGTGGTGACCACCATGATCTTCCCGGACGTTCGATCCCTCCGAAAAAAAAACTTCAACGAGCGGCCAAATATCCCCCTTCAACCCTAGCGGTCCTTCTTAGGGGAAGAGTCTCGGTTAACAAAGTGAGAACCGTATAGCAAAAAATGAAGAGCATGTTTCATACGCATATACCATGCTATTTACCGGTGCGTAAGCGGCTTATGGGTGTTGGACAAGGGACGGAATCGAGATGAAACGAGGTGTTCGGAGCCGATCCCAAACCAACCCATCGTCCGGAATTCTCGCGCTTCGATTTTGGGGTGCCCGAAAGAAAGTCTGTGGCACTAGATCCAGTTACAGGGAAACCTGCATTGGGTGCCCCATTTATACCAGCACTGACCGAACCCGTCCGGCTGGGTGTCCCCGTACCAACACCAACACCAGGAGGTTTTGATCCAGCTGCACCAGACGCAGTCGTGCCCACACTACTGGTTCCGAAAACGCTTGTGCTGCTGCTTGATTGGCTGTCTCGAGCAGAACTTTCCAGATGGGTCATCGAGTCCATTGATCGATCATCGTGTCCGCAAAGTATGTCGTTGACCTCAAAAGTGCGCAACAACATCGCGTTCATTGCCGTCACATGAGATGCCAATCCTAAGGTTAAACAAGATAAAGCAATAAAACAAACCAGTTTACCATAAGGTATGAAAGCTTTTCAGTTTATAGAAAGACCTATTAAGGGCTCCATACATCGCTCGTCGTGAAATAGTTAGTTGAAATTGGGGTGACAGGTGACCTTACTAGTTTAATCGTAGGGAGATAGCCCAACGAAACTATTTCCTGTTGCAATAATAACATATGAGGAGGTTTTTGTGAGAGTTCCTCAAATCAAAGCAAAAAACCAAATCATTCAGCTGCATCGCCTTTTCGGTGCTTAGCTGCAACGTCACCAGAAGGCTGGAATACTGATAGGCTCCCCAAGTCTAGGGGAAGTCGAGATTCAGATGTCGGGTTCGAACCACGGACCTTCCGGCCAGTAAATTGGCGCTTTAACCACCCGTAAAAGGTTTTCTATTGGAAGACAGCCCCCAGTTTAGAGTTGAGAAAAGAGCAAGTAAAATTTTGGACAGGCGTTTTAATCGTCTATGTTTATTCTAGTGACGGCTCATTAGCGTACACATTCCTTTGTCTACAGTGCAGTATAGTAGTACACTTGCAGGATAGAAACTATTTCACCTTTCTGCCCTTATGTCAGATTGTTTATGGGACGGAAAAATGAGCATCGACAAGCAGACCACAGTGGGACCTGTATCATTTACGATACCCTACGTCAGCTTACCTGGTGACCTGTCCTCAAGCCTGAAAACTGTCTATGACAAGAAAACACGTTCTACCACTTTCAGAGATTCGTCACAGCTTCCTGAAACAAATGATCTTTATAAACAGGTTTTGGTTCTCTGATGGGTTCTCAGAATGGACCAGTTCATTTGTGTATTCAAACAAAGGAACAAAATTAGAGTCTTACGGGGGGCTCAATCACCATATAACACAGAAAGAACAGCACCGTCCAGTCTGTAATAAAACGGCCCACATGCTTCATTGGATAACAATGGAAATAGGGTGTCAATGACTGACGGTCCAGTTGCCCTGGTTACTGACTAGTAATTTACAGTTACAGTTTAAGTTCTGGTGTTGGAGGAACAGACGATGGGACGACGTCATATTCATGGTCGTTACTCTTGTTAGCAGTTCAAAGCGAAATAAGACCACCAACCAAATGGGAGAGAAATCTATTCATGGAGGTCTGTTACACGATCCGACATTGATGGTGGGAAAATTACAGAAGACATTAAGAGTTACACCTTGTGGGTAAGTCAGTCATTGCAATCGCGGAATTTTTAGGCTAAGTCGTTCAGCTGTAGCACCCTTCCGGTGCTTAGCTGCCATGCCACCCGAAGGTTGCATGAGGGCTGGGANGTCAGGCCTAGACAGGGGAAGTCGAGTGGTGGAGGTCGGATTCGAACCACGAACCTTCCGGTCAGTGAATTTGCGCTCTAACCACTTGGACCATCTCGCCCCAAATTTTTTAGGCTAAGTGCTGCTGATAAAGACTCCAAAAATGCGAATTGGTATTCAGACCTAGAGTGCCACTAACAACTTTTCCGAAAAGAGTTAGTAGATAACAAAAAGTCTCCTCTAAGAACAAAAATCATTAAAAAAAAATAATAAAAATCACAAACTTACCCATTTGAATGAGTTTCTCTTTTTCTTCGGGAGTGACAAGCCGACGCCACAAATTGGGGTACTTCTTGAACAGTTCTTTGCGGAACAAACGTAAGTACCGACCAACCTATAAGCCCAGGTGGATCGAGAAAGTGTAGAGAAAAACACCGAGTAATATGTTCGAGTATACAGCTGACGGCAACATATGTTAATCACAAGCCGAATTCATCAGAATACTCCTTGAGAAAATACACGCAAAAAGGCTGAACCTTCTAGTCAAGTAGAAACTGGCCCTTCGTCTGGTATAGCGTTGCTAATCACAACTGGTGTGGATCTAATGTGACATCAAAAGGTTGGGTGAGTGCAAAGTCAGACAAACGGCACCTAAGTTATTTTGGAATAGACAACGGAACAACCAACTCAACACAAACTAACCTCGGAAGCTAAGTAATAGTATTCGCCATCTGGCTCGAGCTGAAATTCAATGGGTTTCTCCCCGTAACGAAATGCAATCTCCATTGAACAAGTATATGAGTGAATGAACCGAATTAAGTTAGTCCGAGCTCAAGAGCTGGATGCTTTGGGTGAGATTTTTGGGAGATCCAAGTAGTAATGAAGTCGGTGCAACCTAAAAGAAGAAACGGGATAGCAATGGAAAAGGTTGGGTGAGTGCAAAGTCAGACAAACGGCGCCTAAGTTATTTTGAAATAGACAACGGAACAACCAACTCAACACAAACTAACCTCGGAAGCTAAGTAATAGTATTCGCCATCTGGCTCGAGCTGAAATTCAATGGGTTTCTCCCCGTAACGAAATGCAATCTCCATTGAACAGGTATATGAGTGAATGAACCAAATTAAATTAGTCCGAGCTCAAGAGCTGGATGCTTTGGGTGAGATTTTCGGGAGATCGAAGTAGTAATGAAGTCGGTGCAACCTAAAAGAAGAAACGGGATAGCAATGGAAACAGCAATAGACCAAGGGGTAAGGGTGAACATGAGCCAGTCAGAGCGCAGGAGTACGCCTACCCGATGTAACGTGTCACCTTCACCATAAACCCGGACCTCCTGTATGACTCATACCATCAATGAATAGGACACCATAAGAGCTAAAACGCTCACATGTAGTACTGAGACATTCCTAAAGGATTGGCTGCTTGACCTGAATATCAAAATACAAACATGACAAGGGATTTTACCGAAGAAAAAAAACTTATGAGTCCGCATAAAGCTCTTCGACAGTCCAAGAACGGTTTCTTTAGTCTTAGAGCTCATCGAATACACACAGTCCCCGGGTTTCTGTTTGTCTTAGATTCTATCTGAACCTAACTTGTGTGAAATCCGCGAAGTACGGATTTGGCCTTACTGGGAGACTCAAACGAATGCGGGCTGAATCTCTTACATATTATTCAAATGAATATGCTGCGCAAAGGCTGTCCATGTTTTACTTAGTACAGTATTCCGGATACCGCCACACTCTCCCGAGAGAACACTATGCAGCAAAGCGACGGTCCTACTGAGATCTAAATTTTGGGTGGGATTGGCTAGGTTGTATCGCAAACAAAAATTACGGCTTTGAGTGGCACTTTGATCCTACTGAGATCCAAATTTTGGGTGGTGTTGGCTAGGTTGTACCGCACACAAAAATTACGGCTTTGAGTGGCACTTTGGATGTCTGTAGTGGTCGTTATTATCCGACATCTGGCCATCAGGCAGGCGGTCGAAGAGCCGGATGTGACAGGAGTGTTTAGTTTCTGAGTCAACTAGCTTCATAGTGGTTAAGTGAGGTATTTGAGTCTTTTAGTAAACCTGAGAAGCGCAATAAAAAGCAGCAGCATACAAGTCCATGATCGGACTCCACACTACTGTTCCAGAAAGAACGGCAAGCAGTGATCGATTCTCGCCACCGGTAACCGACGGCGATGTAGTCTGTTTGGATTCGGGACTGATTCGGTACGGGGCGCCACGTCATCAAGCGTTTTCCGCTGTTCCGGAAAGTGATAACACAAAACAACAGCCTGTGATTGATATATGTCTGGAGCAAGCGATCTTCGTTGTCCGTGAGTCTCGGATCCAACCCAGGACGATCAACAGATTTGGCCCAAGCTGAGACTAGCTTGCCTACCCGAGCGCTCATGTCACCAGTAACCGCAGAGAAGTTTGAGCTTTCAACCCAGAAACAGCACCTAGAACGCCATAGAAGCCATCTTCAGCATACTCAGGGCTACCGTCCGTCAGGTCGTAAGCAGACAGAATAAGCAGAGTGCGACGAACCTCACATTCTCGAGATTCCTTCACAAACGCCGCCCAACGAACCACACAGAAGAAATTATCAACGGGTATCCGTTCAGCTGTAGCACCCTTTAGGTGCCTAGCTGCCATACCACACGGAGAAGGCACGAGGGTTGGCATACTGCCAGGTTGCCCAAACCTATACTGGGGAAGTCGAGAGGCAGATGTCGGGTTCGAACCACGGACCTTCCGGTCAGCAAATTCGCGCTCTAGCCACTTGGTCCACCTCAGGTATCCGACCAATTACGGACGCCCCCACTTGATCGCTCAATACGACACCCACCCCGGCACATCCGGCTGCAGTGGCTACTGTATCGCCAGAGGCGCGCAGCCGAAACCTGAGAGCGAGGGATAGAAAATTCACCTACAGTACTTGTGTTCTGCATCCGCGTTTCTGAGAGAGGGTATACATCAATGCGAAGGGAACAGTGTACGAAAAAGACCCGTTCATTGTTCTGCTGACTTTAGTGAGCACCTATGTGAACCAACTCTGAGGGTTTGAAAGCACACTTCGAGATGTTTAGGGTTGTTACTAAAGGCGGACACAAGTTTCAGCTGTGTGATACACGGCGAACAAAGCGGTCAGCCCTAGTACTGGGCACTGTGTAGAGGGTTTCGAATTCGGGTGTTGGACAGAAGAGGCAAAACTTGAAAGTGTAAGAAAGAGGAGCCAAGAAGTAGTATGTTTTCGCTTACCGGCTCTGCTGTATGCAGCAAGGAAGGCTGATGACACCCCGTGGCGGCCGAAGTGGCACGCCAATGTTGTCAGTTGCACGTGGGCTGCGATACTGTTAGGGCGCCCGAACCTGAGAAGGGCAACTATTGGGATTCTCGAAAAGAGCCTTTGGCGCAAAAGCCTGAAAGCAAGGTAGCGGCGTTTGGCGGAAAATGCAAGTGCATTACCATTTATATAGAAAAGGTCACCACAACTTCTCCAACTACCAACCTGGGGGCCAAGAAAGCGTGTTGGTCAGGCCTCTAGTCATTGACCAATCTGGTATGAGACTTTGAGTACCGCACGGACATCCCCTTTTAAAGCTCAACGGGTCGCGGAGGCTCACAGACCATCACCTCGCGGTAAAGTCCAATTTTTCATGACGCGTTTCTAGCTCTAAGCGCGTCTTCTTGCTTATACCCACCAGGTGTAGTAATTATTCAGATCGTGATACGATTATTATAGCACACTTTTAATAACTCTGGTTCTACATTCGTCTGGATGTGCAAATTATGTTTTCGCATATAGCGTTCACTAGGTAGGCACCACTATACGGATTCCTAATACCTGGAACAGTTTGGTGTACCGCCGTGCCTACTGCTGCTGTGCAGCCTTTGAGTCAAATGGACTACTTCACCATCAGCTGCCGACGGTGCATTTCAGTCTAGCTGCCGACCACTTTTGAACACAGGTTGATTTCGATCATGTCGTTCGAGGCAGATTTGCGTTAAATTTTCTCAACCTTAAGAAACGACATCCCCATTTGGCAGCATAAGAGCTCTGTGAGCCAGAAGTTAAGGAAACATACCAAGGCTCACCCCACAAGCAGCCCTCTCGTGAGCCATTGATGGTAAAAGCAATCAAATAACAACGATAAAGCGTGATACTTGGAACTCTGTCTGTGGTATCTCGGAGCATCTACATGGAAACTAGTAGAACTCACAACAGTCACTGTCACTCCTTGAGGCAAGACGCTCTATCTCTTCTGGCCGAGAGTAGAGCTGGATTAGATTATCTACCGAGTGACACTTTAAAGGTAGGCAGTGAGCAGGGAGATGATCAGTGGAGCTGGAAGGTTCAAGAAAAAGAGGAGGGTCAGTGCAATCGGGGATACACTAGTAATGTTGTTATATGGATCAAAGGGTCACGGAGGCTGAAAAACCGTTACCACGGTGAGATGTCTGTCCAGCAGAAAGTCTAAAGCGTACTAGCAAAATCCTGTGAGAAGGTGTATCATCGACCTGAAGAGTTGTAAAATCGAAGTGCGCACTCGAGGTCACGCGCGTGACTTCCCGTACCGGTTTGAATAAAAAACCAAGCCCACCTTACCAACCACAATCAAGATCAGCAATGGCCAACAATGGCGATTTTGTGAAATATAGGTAGGTATCGTTAGTTCCGGATTGAAAACGCGGCCGCAATTCGGTGACTACCGATGTCACTACCCAACCCCTCCCCACCACACACAAACGTCACTGGGTCATTTGACTATTAAGTATCTGACCGAGGGGCCTTATGCTCTCCGTTGCCTATTAATGATGAAGATACTAACACGTTCCTAAATCGATGAGACCCTAATTATTAGGAGCTTTCAACCTGCGTGCTCTATGTAAAATTGGTAAACAGCCAATGCTCACTAAAACCTTATACTCCTCTAAAATTGATGTATGCTGTGTCTCCGGAACACGTATACAAGACCCAAGTGTGGTTATAAATCTCAGAACGCCAAGGACGAACCCAGGTCTTTCATATTTCCCTCTCCGTATGTCCAAAAGCAATGACTCTTGGAATGTATGGTGTGGGAGTTGCACTCAGTCCCAGAGCGTAAGGCGCTTTGGTGGATTGGATTCAAGTGAACAGTCGTGTTGACGCCGTCCGGTCATCTAGTTTAATAAAGCTCAACGCCTCTCAGCACAAAAAGCGGTGCCTGTTTGTGTTGGCTTATGCCTCAACGGACTGCAGTTCCGACGTAGAGAAGAATACTTTTATCGAGAGTTAGTAGGGCTCATTCGTCAAGCAAAGAGCACTTACACTGTGAACCTTGCAGGAGATATGAATGCTCAGGTAGGTCGTCTGAGCTTCTTGGAATCACCTTTGGGAGGTCGATTCGGAGTCGATGCTCGCCGCACAGACACCGGAGATCGACTCCTTCAGTTGTGTGTTGATTACTGTTTCTGGCAAGTACGAACTTTCAACCTAAAGGTTCGCATCGCGTAACCTGGAGGCCACCAACTGCAAATCAACCGTGGACCCAGTTGAACCACGTGGCCATAGGTTATCGTTGACTAGCCACAATTCAAGACTGCCGTTCCTTCTGGAGCACACAACTTGATTCCGATCACACCATGGTGCGTGCAAGCCTGAGAGTTCGTTTACTTTCAGGTCCTCGTAAATCAGCAAGCAAGCCAATCCACTATCTTCGAAGAACTACCATAACTAAACGGTATCGATCTGACCTTGCCCAACAACTCTCAACAGTAATCCAATACTGTGGTGGCAGTAAGCATCTGGCCGAAGCGTGGCGAAATGTAAAAGAAGCCATGTTAGCGGCGATCAGGGCTGTCTGTCCGACTTCTCCGATGCGGCCACAAGACGGCTGGATGTCGACGAGATCGCTATCCATGATTGATGCCAGGAAATTCATACTAGCAGGCAACGAGTACGAGGGCGCAAGCAAATCCCTCAAATGCCAAATAGTGAAAAGTCTACGGAAAGATCTTGAGCTCGGGAGATGGAGAAGGATTTTGCTATGGGAAATAGCCGTGGCTTATATCAGCTGATACGATAGACTATTTCTAGGAAAGCAACGGTCAGCGAAACGATAAGATAGCTCGTTAATTCAGTCACAAAATCGTCAAATGGAAAGATGGGCCGAACACTTCGAAGAACAGTTCAGATGGCCTGAAAAACAGCTTGTGGAGATAATGTATGCGAGCAAATGGAATGTAAAACTTGATCGCCCATCGGAAGAAATAAAGTGCGAAATATCCGTACTAAAATGTGAGAAGGCACCAGGACCGGACGGTCTGTATCCAGTCCCCTTCAAAGAAGGCGCAGGAACCGTGGCGAACCATCTGATAAAGCTTATTGGTGCCATATGGAACGAAGAGAAAGTGCTTGCAAAATGGGGCATGTCGACAGTTATCCCTATCTTCAAAAAGGGTACGCGGACGCTGTGTGAAAACCACCATGACATTAGACTGTTAGCTGTGGCATCGAAGGTGCTCTCTGGTCTCATCTTCGAAGGTTGACTGGACATAGGGAAAGACAGATCCGTGAAAGCTTAGCAGGGTCCGGCCTGCATCGACCATATCATAACCCTCCGACAGAATCTGGAACAGCAGCAACCAGCAACCAACAACGCTTGTGTCTCTTGATCTGAAAGCTGCCTTTGACTCTGTGGACCGTCGGGCACAATGGCAGCGTCTGTGGTGTAAAAGTGTCCCCCATTAATTCTTGACCCTCCTTAAGACGCTGCGGCCGAGTAAAGGTCTATGGGAAGCTCTCTTCTGAGCTCACCACATCAAGTGGCGTCAGACAGGACTGTCTTCTTCCACCTTTCCTCATCAACTTCATCCTTACTCATGGAAGAACCATGGAAGAATCACTATAAGCTTCTAATGACTGTGCGGTAGAACTGCTCCCGGGGCGTCCTCTCACGAATATCAAGTACGCAGATGACATAGCTCTTCTGGGATTTGACCCTGTGGTAATGCAAACAATATTAAATAATCTAAACGATTCCGTCTCACGGTTTGGTATGCGCTTCACGCCTGCAAAGTGTCAAGTGTTACTGCAAGACTGGGTGGGCTCCAACCCTAGCCTCATGCTTACGGACGAACCGACTGAGGTAGTAGACAAATTTGTTTACCTAGGCAGTTGTATCAGTCCTTGGGGTCTCACGAAAGATGATATCCCAATCCGGATCAGGAAGGCCAGAGCAGCTTTTGTGAACCCGCGTCACGTGGCGTAAGCGTGACATAAGCTTATCTGTCAAGGGTCAAGTTTACGATGCTGTGGTGCGCTTCATATAGCTATACGGGTCAGAAACCTGATCGCAGCGCGCCGAGGGCATCAAAAGACATTCAGTCGATGCCTTCGGAGCATTGCCCGAGTCTGGTGAGAACACCGGACCGCCGATGCTGAAGTATGCCTAATGTTATTCGGAAGAAATAACCCACCCACGATTGATGAGCTAATCACACTGCATAGGTTGCACTGGCTTGGCCACGCTCTGTGTATGCGAGTCCACCGACTTCCTAGAAGGGTTATTTTCACACAACCACGTAGAAAGTGGAAACGAGCCAGAGGCGGTCAAACAATGGCTTGGGAGCGAAGTGTGAAAACCACTACCAGCAAACTCAGCTACGCTGTTCATTGCCACCTTCCTGGATGGGGACCCAGAGACGGGCCACATCAGAGGGTTAGAGACATTGTCAGACGTGGCCTAGTCGCGCTCTCACTGGCACTCGTGTATCCAAGCTATTGCCTTTAATGCATACCTTCCTTCCCGATTCCCCCACTTGGCAGTCCACTGTATTCACGCGTCAATTTATCAGCAACCGCCTCCAATGCGCAGCTACCTATCCCACCTCCTCAAACCATCGAACGAAACTGTGGCAGCTACAACCACCGAATGACAAGTACGCGTTTCCTACAGCTGACGATGATGATGATAATGCATCAATTGGTGGCAAAAAGTGTGCGATCCAACTGCTAGGCCCGGTGAGAAGACCAACTACCTCAGCCTTTTCAACAAGCTCTGAGATACTAAACAGTCAGTTTGCCTTGAACAGCCGTAAACAATCGCACACAGAGACCTCGCTCACACCAGATGTCTCTGACGCGGAGATCTCGATAGACGGCTATTCTATTTTTTGAGCTGGCCCAAAACGAGGAAGGGCGGGTGGGGTTGCTTTACACTCACACGCGGCCCTGCCCATCCAGATTGTCCTCTATGAAACCACTCCTGCGCCCTTTTGGGATGCTCTATAGATGTAAATCCCGCTGAGCGGGTCCGATTCTATTCTGCTCAGTGTGGTCTAACGAGTCCTCTGGAAGATGACAAATTCCTCATACAAACCCCTGAGCAACTCTCCTCCACCTTCTACTTCACTCAACTCTTGCTGGTAAGTGATTTCAACGCTCCTGGATGGAGTTCTAGCGCGTCGGATCAAGTGGATTTTTTGCAGCGGTGCTGAACGAAGTCGCTCAAAAGAGCGCTTGGACTCAACATGTCGTCGCACCCACCAGATACCGCGCAGGCCAACTACCATCCCCTCTGGATAAAGTCATCACCATCGAAAGACACTTCGTCGACCAGGTGATAATTAACGATCCACTGAGACATAGTGAACACTGTGTGTTGACCTTTGGTTTCATTTGCAACTGGGGAAGAAATCCCGAACCTAAAACGTGGTTCCGAAACTTCTGCCGTGAAGACTTCTCAGGAATGCGCATCTTTCTTGAACAAGTTAAACTGGGACCAGCTTTGGTGGAAGCTTCATTTAGGACAATTGTCCAAAAAGTACATGAGGCTGACGCGCAGTCGGATTGGCTAAAAGCTACCTGAAAGGATTCGGCGCCTTTTGGGAAAGCTGACGACAGGAGACACAGAATATAAGCCGGTATTTCGTAGAATGCAGAATCGCTGTAAGTCGGAAATCCGTCAATGGAACATACGAAAACAAGCCACTATTCCAGATTTCACCCGAAAAAAAAGTCCTGTTTAAATACATGAGACTTCGCCGCAGAAATAGGCCAACCGCGTTCCCGGTGAGAACAGGGAACAGCAACCCACGGGAGACCAAACATGGCATCTGTGGGAAAAGGAGTCTGTCCAAGACAACTGGGGAGAATCGGTGATAGTGCCCATTTTCAAAAAAGGGGCGCGTAATGAGTGTGGTAACCACAGGGGGATCAGCTTGACCCCGGTTGTAACGAGACTGTTGGCGTCAATTGTGCTTCGTCGCCTTACGGTG
>NW_008751685.1:1570-2144 GCF_000715545.1 Opisthorchis viverrini | reverse complement strand
GACAGAAGGACGATTAGGGCTGTCAACCAAAGCTTTTGGCTCAAAAGCCTAACCGCAAGGCAGCGGTGTTCGGCTGGAAATGTAAGTACATTACCACTTTTAAAGGAACACGTCGCCATACATGTTCGAACCCCCAACCTGGAGGGCCAGGAGACTGTGTTCGTCGGACCTCTACTCATGGACCAACCTGGTATGACAGACTCTGTGAGTGTCGCACGGTCACCCACCAGTATAGCTCCATGGGTCACCGAGGTACACAAACCGCCACACCACGGTAAGGTCTAGTCTCTTCGTGATAGGAAACACTTTGGTGCTATCGTTGCTACTTACCTTCCATGATGGGGACCGCGTGATCCTCACTGTGCCTCGTTGGAGACACTACAAGAAATGGCTGCCAACCAATGTCAGTGGCGTTTGTGTTGTTAGTTTATATCCAGACTGACTGAGTGAGCGTCTGGAGGTACAGGCAACTCGGAATGATCGTGGTAAGCTACCACTAAGTCCCTTCCCCGTCCACCTTTACTCTTTTCTCTACAATAAGGCTTTCAAATAAATCATGGTTGTACGGCAGTGA
>NW_008751685.1:0-182 GCF_000715545.1 Opisthorchis viverrini | reverse complement strand
CTTTCAGGTGGGCTTCTGGATGACTGCAACGGAGCGCGTGATGCCGCTTGAAGGCCTTTAAGTCGCATTACTTGTAAATTTTTCGCGCTTCCTGTTGATGATGAATTCATCTATATTCCACTGTTACATTCGTTTGAAAAATAGAACTTACCCTTGATCATCGGTTTTAAACATTGGAAAAA
>NW_008751684.1:2722029-2786961 GCF_000715545.1 Opisthorchis viverrini | reverse complement strand
GGTGCCGTAAAGAGACAGTGGGGTTCAATTTGACAGTTGATAGCGCCCGGTAACTGTAAAGGTTGGCTAGCTTGTTTTGAAATGGTTGCACCTTAACACAAGGCAAAAATCACAGCATGAAAACAGAAATCCTTATGAGAATCGGCGTTTCGTTACAGCAGCTCCAAAATCACCTGAACCTTGTAGTCCATAGTGTCCAGAATACGGTTTTGTTTTTAGTTCTTTAACGTATTTGTTTATTGTGTTCGTGTTTATGAATTGCACCAAAGGTCCTCACAAAGATTATCAGAACTGAGTGCAACTGAAATCCACTGATCACGCTGCACAATGGTTTGCTCGTGGTCTTCTGCGATGCAGACGGTAGGAAAATATTTTCGGCAGTAGAATCGCGGAGTGAGTGTGCATTCCAAAATTCGGGGAATAAACCTATGATTTTGATGATTACATCCCATGTCTATAGGTGAACTATGGCTTCTCATAAGCAGCAAGGCAGAGTTTTTACCGGTCAAGTGGTTCGTTGACCGTATGCAACGCACTTCCTAACTCCTTTTAGTGCATAATAGTCATTGTTTTAACCAGTAGAATACTGCTTACAGCTAATTCCTCATGTTGCATTCTTCGTGTTTCATCCCTACGGCACGAAGAACTCAGCTATATTGTACTGATGAAGAACTTCTGGTGGAACTTAAAATTAGATGGTGATACATCGTGAAGCTTTATCTTCGACAGTAAGCTATTTTACTCAAAGGCCGGTGGGTTGAAAAGGTATATGTATGGGGACTTAGTCAGATCTTTTCAGTACCTCTGCCTTGCGCGGCACTTTGTTCGATTCACATCTTAGCAGTGTGTAACCAGTCTATTTTACCTGCGCTCTGAAGGCTTTCAGTGTTGGAATTTTGTTTTAGATGACACCTATTTAGGCTCCATTTGAAGGATAATGCGCGAATATTCTTTGACAGAAAGTAATCCCTGAAACACTGTGGCCTAATCGGTTGGTGAGTAAGTAGGTGCCGTAAAGAGACAGTGGGGTTCAATTTGACAGTTGATAGCGCCCGGTAACTGTAAAGGTTGGCTAGCTTGTTTTGAAATGGTTGCACCTTAACACAAGGCAAAAATCACAGCATGAAAACAGAAATCCTTATGAGAATCGGCGTTTCGTTACAGCAGCTCCAAAATCACCTGAACCTTGTAGTCCATAGTGTCCAGAATACGGTTTTGTTTTTAGTTCTTTAACGTATTTGTTTATTGTGTTCGTGTTTATGAATTGCACCAAAGGTCCTCACAAAGATTATCAGAACTGAGTGCAACTGAAATCCACTGATCACGCTGCACAATGGTTTGCTCGTGGTCTTCTGCGATGCAGACGGTAGGAAAATATTTTCGGCAGTAGAATCGCGGAGGCAGATATCAGAGGATATGGTAATTCGGCCGTTTTCACGACGCAACGGCAACAACGGTGTGGTATGAGAGTAGGCCTGAATGTAGAATTTCATGTTTGTTTGAGTGCATGTTGTCGGAATCCTGCATTCTAGATATAAAAATGATTAAGATTTCAGGCAAAGCTTTTGAATCAAAGGGGCAGCGGATGGCATGAAAGTGAAAAAGCTTTCCAAGTCTCAGACTTGCACCAAACATTGATCTGTGGGCCCGAAAACTGTATATCATATCCTCGCAAACGATAAGTCAGGTAACTAAAACTCTGTGGGCGTTGAAATACCGCCAAAGTTGCTCGGGTTCACAAACCATCGCATCAACATAACGCATGTTCCGTCCACAATAAACCATCACAGGCCGTTATCGAGATAGACGGGAAGATGGAGTTGTGCTTGATCGATACAAGAGTAGGGGTCGCGGAGGCGGAAAGAGTATCAAACTAGATGCAGACCGCACGCACTAGCTGTGAGAGAAGTGGGTGAATATCAACAGATTGACGGATTGTTAACACACTCAATACGCCTAGGCGACAAGCCCTTGTACCACGCGCTTCTGATCAGCCCAGACGAAGCAGACAATATTGCGGTCGTGTATTCCTATAGAACAGATTCCGTGGTTGACTTAAAGCGGGAGAAACTGGTGGCAAGGTATGTCACAGTCAAGTTTGAAGGTTACCCGAGAAATACCTAGAGCAAGGTGCATGTACGAAAGCTTCCGACTTGTGACGTGCCGTCAAAGCAGTACGGTCAAGGAATATTCTGAACTGTTCACGGGTGATGAAGATCCGTTTGGCTTCTGCCAGTGGATTGAACGCGAAATTTCACTCTCGTTCGAATGTTTTGAGCTTGAGACCCTCGTCCACTGTCGCTTTATCTACAGGAGGAGGTCCATCAGCATGTCTAGAAATGCTGAAAAATGGCATAATCGAGGAAACCAAAATTGTGTACAACTCGTTGTGTTTGTAAGGAAGGCGAACGGAAAACACAGATCCCGAGTGGGTTTTCGGCGTTTGGATCAACCGGCCGTACATTGGGTCGTAGATGTGCCTTTGGTTACAGAGATTTCCGACTCCCTCCAACATTCCCAGTATTTCACCGTGTTCGACTTGCGTTCCGGATGCCAACGAATACCTATCATGGCGGAGGACAGGGAAAAAACAGCGTTCACGGTTGTGGATACCCAATATCAATCAAGAGAGCTGCGCTTTGGTTTGTCTGAGGCACTATTCACTGGCACTTGATGCTTCGCTTGACGAAGGGACTCCAGAATGTTTCCCAGTATGAAGACAATATCATTGTGTACAACACCGAAACACACAGTCCACTTGAAGGCCATAGTGAAGCGTGTCCGGGAAGCTGGTCTCTGGATAAATGAAGTCAAGACACAGCTCGCTCGAAGCTCGGTGACACCGCTGGGGCATAAAGTGGGTCACAGAAGGTTTAGGCCACTGCCGGAGAAATTGGCAGATTGCGCTGCCCCACATCAAAGCGGTTTTTGCGGCAGTTTCTTGGGAGAGCAGCATGCTACAGCCGACCTACCAATGATTTCAACACGATTGCTGCTCCATTGTACACCTGCTTGGACCCAAAGACTGCCCAGGGTCGAACAGCGGCAGACCACTCTCCAACTATCCTGCATTGGCCTACATTTCGTTGCCGCAAGGAACTCATTTCAGATGGTGTGATCCCAATATGGGTGTCCTTAGTTGCTAACAAAATATTATGGTGATAGTTACAAACGACTTCCGGTCGTCTAAATGTATGCTTCTGGTGGCATAATAAAAATGGGTTTACTTTCCAACTTGCAGGGAACGTGCCAATCGAGGCATGGTTGGAGGTCATATGACCTCCAGAAAACCTAGTCTTGTAGGAAATATCGAGCCACAAAACGGGACGCTCACCACCTTACCGAATGTCCTCGTTGACTTCAGGTTCGCCATCCTTGTTACTTAATTCACACACCAGCACCACAGGCCTTTGAAACATGGCAGTTTAAAAGTGAGAATAAAACGAAGATCAAAAGCGGTAAGAGTCTGGGAAAACAGAAACAGAGGGAGAAAAGTGAAAGCTAATGACATGTTTCCTGTACTGTCTTACGGCTTTCCATCTAAAAATACCCGTAACCAAGCAGTTGAAACACCATTTGGCTAAATCCGTTGCACTCGCGTGTTCCTTGTCGCAAACGTATCATAATCTAAGACCTACATGAATTTTCCAGAGGTGCCTTGCTACACTGGAATCTCTTGGATTCCGTGCGGTCTGTGAGGCTCTGTCACAGAACGACAGCTGTTGATTCTGGGACGCCTGAGTTGGTACTCGAAATATGATGTCAAGAAAGCGAAGCCTAATCTTTCAGCAGGTCTTAAAGATGTCGGCAAAACCTGAGGGACTGACGCTACTGTTTGCAGTTAACTGAGACGCAAAGCGGCGTTTTAATGCCGAAAAAGCTTGGAGAGTGCACTCTATAAATCCGACCAATCAAAGTGATACGAGGTTGTACGATGTAATCAGTGAGATTTTCACGGTCTAAAAGTACAAAAACCAAGTAAGATCCATTTAATCCCCTCACCTTCATCCAATTTTCATGGCATCCTTTAACACAGTCTAACAAAATGTGTGAACCGTACTAGAGAGAAATATTTTATTAGGTTCCCTAAAAGCAAGGTTCTAGTATCCGGAGTCTCTGCTGACCAATCATTTTTCAGCGTTAGTCATCCACGCTAACCAGCGAGCTGCAACTACGGACGGAAACGCAAAAGCCATCAGGATAGCCATTTCTGAAGCAAATAAATGGCTGGTACCCTGACCGCTTCAAACCTTATCTAAACTGTTATCCTATGCACCTGGCGAAGTTTAAAAAATGGAAGCGTTTCATGGCATTAAATACATCGAGTAATCATCAACCTTCTCAAAACGTAGACCAATCGATCGGCTCGAAATATCCTTCAACTCATTAGAGCGTTGAATATTTCTGAGTCCCTCTGCGAGCGTTTGGACTCTGCAGCACTCTGGTGGCTTGTCGCCATTGGCGGTGCTTCAAAACTTGAGGGAGAATGGGGTAATACGCAACGGACTTTCCCGGTAGACCTCATAGTGCATGGTTTTACCTTGCCACTCTCCTGGCAAATTCCCCACCCAACATAAATTCCGCCAAATACTTCCTCGCTGCAACGGCAAAAGTAGACCCCTGTAGAATGGCAGTTAGCGCTTCAACATGATATTGGGGGCTGAAAAATACTCTAAAAAATCAAGGTATCGTGTCCAGATACTAGCTACCTAGGCAGTTTCCTGCCGATTAGTCAGTAGTTGGTGTTTTGCGGACGAAACCATTCCAGATATTCATGCCCCCACAGACGAGCGAAGTGTTTTATCTGCGGTAAAACAGGACACATTCGACTTGTCTGTAAGTGCAAGAAAGTGTGTCACTTTACTTCTGACCCAAATACTGACGTCAAGGCATTATCTGAAGATATTTCTACCCTTTTTCTATATGTTTAATCCCAAAATCCGACTCATGTTTTTAATATGTTGATATGCGCTTCTGGTCAAAAGCATGACTTTATTGTTGATACTGGTAGTGTTGAGTCCATTATCCCACAGTCAGTTCTAACTGAACTCTACCCCAGTGCCGTGATAGTGCCTACAGATGTTAACATTCGCGGTATCACTGGACATTCTGTACCTTCAGTTGGTCGTCGCACGATCCCTGTAAGTTTACCCCAAAATACCTCGATCGACTGTAATTTCTTGGTTCCAGCGTCGGGACCATCGATTGTCGGACTCAAAGTTCTGCGCTCACTGCAAACCAGTATCATCTTACTGCCTTCTGTGAATGGGAATGAACTCAAACAACTGATTTCGAAATGTTCTAAACCTACAAATGGCATGAAATCTCCCAAGGTGAGGCTCGAGTTTACAGGGATGTCTATATTTCTTAAGAGACGGATTATTCGTTTTAGCTTACGACAGCCTGTTCGTCAATCGTTAAATTTAATGTGTGCGAAAGGAATACTGACTCCTGTCGAATCATCAAATTGGGCAACTCCGATAGTTACCCCACTTAAGGCTGATGGTATTACTCCGAGAATTTATGGTGACTACCGGCTTACGCTAAATACGCGGCTACTACAACGTACATACACCACGGAAGAGCCAGAAGATGTACTGTACCGTTCATCAGGTGCAAGTGTGGTTTCAAAAATCGATCTAAAATATGCTTATCCTCAAATACCACTAGACGAAGCCTCTAGTAACCCTACCGTGATCAACGCACCTTTTGGGTTATTCCAATACACTTTCCTTCCCTTTGGTTTGAACGTTTCACCCGCTGCATTTCAGCAGGTTATGAATACCATTGCAAAAGATTTGGTGGGTATTGAGACGAACCAAGATGGCGTCATTGTGCACGCTGCTGACAAAACTACCCAGGATGTGCGTCTGTTGGCTTTACTGAGGAGATTTTCTGAGTCCAATGTAGCTATTCATCGTGATAAATGCATTTTTGGTGTCCCATCATTTTCATGTCTCGGCTACATTATGGATGGCAGAGGTTTTAAACCCGAGACAAAACGTCTATCCACTTCAGTAAATGTGTCATCACCAACCAATCTACAAGAACTGCGTTCAGTTCTAGGGGCATTCCAGTATTAATCCCGCTTCACTCCTTATTTCGCCAAACATGCAAGTTGTCTGTTTGATATCATATCTTCCAATCATTTTTCTTGGTCCTCCAACCATGAGAAGACGTTGTGTGCACTGCTTAGTTATCGTCAGACATAATCTGTTTTGAATCTAATTTCCGCCAAACATCATTCGACGATCATTACTGATGACTCTCCCACTGGAAAAGCGGCAATCCTTAAACAGTGTGGTAAACCAGTGATCTGTATTTCCCGTCGACTTTCAAAGGCCGAACGTGGATATTCTCAGACTCAACGAGAAGCACTTGCGGTATATCGGGCTGCCAGACAGCTTCATACATATCTTTTTGGATCAAAATTTACCATTGCTACTGATCACAAGGCTTTGAAGTTCTTGCATCATCCAACAAAATCTCTGGCGAAGTCATCTGCCGCTATGGTGCAGCGGTGGAATATTCCACTGAGTTCTTACACCTACACAATAGTTCATCGTAGTGCGAAAATGATTCCTCATGCCAATTTCTTGTCAAGAATTACATAATGCGACTGTGATTCAAACAATTCAGATTGTCCGTTGATTCGACCATTATCAGTCAAGCGGGATGTGCTTGCTGCTGACACTAAAAGTTATGTCGCTCCCATTTTTTCTGCACTGCGACGTGGCTGGAAGCATCAGGAACGACGCCGATTTCCTGCTTTTTACTGTCACCATAAACGCCTATCCGTTATTCCGGACAGTTTAGTGTGTTTTGAGGATAGAGATGTCATTCCACCGACTCAGCGAGCGGCCGTTCTTGCAGATTTGCACTCTGGTCATCTGGGTCTCGATAAAATGAAATCCCTTGCACGCTTGTCATGCTTGTGGCCGAAACGGTATGCTGATATCAAGCATACTGCCAAGAATTGTCTTAAATGTGTACATAAGATTCACAACAGGTCTTCAGAGTGGTACCCGGGGCCAGTTACTTGTGAAGCATCTCAACGAGTTCCTGCCGACTACTGTGGTCCTTTTCTCGGTACGCACTACGCTTTGGTTGTTATTGACGCATATTCACGTTAGCCTGTAGTTTTTCTGACCAAGTCTTTAAGTGCCGAATTCACTCAGCAAGCATTGAGGAAAGTATTCAGCCATGAAGATACACCAAATATTTTGGTCACTGACAACGGCACACACTTCACTGCAAAATTCCTCGAAGAATGGTTAAAAGGTCCTTGATGTTGACACCTATTTACTGCTCCGCAACATCCCCAGTCGAATGGACTTGCTGAGAATTTTGTCCGAACACTCAAGAAGAGCCTGAAATTTCCATCCCTAGAAGATCCGAAAGATTGCGGTCAAGACCACCACTGGACTATAAACATCCACACGCTCATTCAATGAGCCTACGTCATACCGCTCCTGGAGTACGCCAACCAAGCTGTCTACTCAGGACGCACGAAAGACGTCACCCTCATTGAGCGTGTCCAGCGGGCCTCTACGAGAATATTTGCCGGCCTCAAATCGGTGGACTACGAAACGCGTCTCGCAATGCTTGATCTCTTTACCCTGGAGTACCTTCGCCTCCGAGGGGACTTAATTCTTACTTAAGCCCTGTTTGAACAAAGCTTGACAAACAGGTTTTTTACCGTTGACCCAGCAAACACCAGGCGGGGGGCGTAGTAAGAAAATTTTCAAGCTCGGAGCACACATTCATTAGACAAAATTTTTCTCATTTCGGGTTGTAGCTACGTGGAATTACCTTCCTCCGACGGTTGTCGACGCTCCTTCTAGAACCCAGTTTAAAGCACTGTTAGACATTTATTTATGCTTATCATCGCGCTGGCATACATACTGCCCCGCGCTGAGAACATAAAGAGCAGTACTACAGCCTTTTTTTCATTTGTGCCTTTCAGGTGAACGATAGCCACTGACCGACAAGAACAAAACCGATCCGGGAAACTTGGGCAAAAGCCTCGATCCTGTGTATCAATCAGTGAATCCGTGAATTCCCATCACCAATGGGGACATAGTCTAATTCCGGAGTTGAACTGAATATACCTCACATTTGTTTGATCGTGCCGGGGGCGAAACCGCGGCCTTTACCATAGCGCGCAGGAATTTTCGAGGTGCTTCTGGCGGCTCTGCAACATGTCGTCAGCCTCAGAGCTTCAGGCTTACCTTGAGTCTTTTGAAGATCTGACTTTTAATAAAGATCGGGGTATACTTAAAAAGGTTATCAAAGAGGGGTCTCGTGATATCAAACCATGTCCCGAAGACACGGTTGTTGTGCACTATGTGGGAACGTACTTCGGTGGGGAACAACATGGAGAACAGTTTGATTCAAGCCGAGCTAGGGAGAAGGAGTTTGAGTTCACCATCGGAAAAGGTATTTTGCTTTAACCATATTCGAAATCGTCCAGGTGAGGTTATCAAGGCATGGGATGTTGGCGTTGCGACAATGAAGGTTGGCGAGGTGTGCGAACTGATCGCTGCTCCGGAATATGGTTATAACGACGGGAAAACGATGAAGTTCGAAATCGAGCTATTCGATACGAAGGGTAGTTTATGACTCATTGTCACCCTTGCCTGTAGGAATGGATGTCAGCACAAAGAAGGACGGAAGTGTCCGCAAATCTGTCCTAGACAAGGGTAGAGACCTTCTGACACCCACTGTTGGGCTTGACGCTGATATAAGCTACCGGACTTTTGGCGGACCCGATAGTCAGGATTTCCGCGATGTGTCCTACATTGTGGGTGACCCAGCCACAAACGCGATTCCCGAGTGTGTGGACTTGGCAGTACGCCATATGCACACAGGTGAGCGCAGCTTGGTCAGGAGAGCGGGTCTCTCGGAAGCACCCGCTGGAGATGTCGCCAATGCCATGGAACAAGCCTACGAAGTCCGTCTTCGAACTTTCGAAAAGGTTTGTAAGCTGTCAACTTACCTCTAATGTAGGCTAAACGTCTGCAATCCTTAACCACATTCACAGAGCAAATCTCTTACGCCGAGACTCTCAAATCCAAAGCAAATGATTACCTCAAAGTTAGTGCATATGATGTCTCACTGTCTTGTTTAGATATCGAAGTTCGACCTAGCCCTGTCTCTGTACGAACGTCTTCACGATGATTTACAATACATAATTCCTAATGGGGTGGAGGAGCACAAAATATTGGATGGAGTTATTACTGCTGTTCGGCTAAATATGGCACTCGTCTATCTAAGGCTCAGAGATGCGAACAACTGCTCTGATAAGTGCAACAAAATTCTTGAGACTGATCCCTCGAACGAGAAGGCCTTGTTCCGCCTCGGCCAGGTAAGTGCCGCTTGTTGTGTTTACTTGTTAGGCTTGTCTCCTAAGGAAAGATCACGAGGATGCCGCGGTGCATTTCCGGCGTATCGTTCAAACTAACCCGAATAATACGGCTGCCGCCCAGCAGTTGCGTGTTTGTGAGGAGGCCATTAACCTAGCCAAAGAAAAAGAAAGAAAAATGTTCAGAGGTGTTTATGAGCGCTTCAAAGAGGTAATCTCATGCTGTTATTTAACTTTGTGTAGACTGGTTTAGGTGCCCCTGGCAGCGCGGATACTTCCACAACAGACATGGAAAAGTCAGCGGCATGAGAAGAATGTTATCCACCTTGTACATTTTACGAACGAATTAAACGTTTTTGAAGCATCATTGTTTAAGGCTTAAACTTACTGACTGGAAGGTTCGTCGTTGGAATCCAGCTCCAGTACTTCGATTTGTCCTCTCTAGACCTTGATAGCCTGATAGTATCTCATACAAGAATCGTCAGATTGGCGATCAACATCAGTGATGTTTCGTACAAGTAGATGTTATGGATTTAACTCTCCTCATGGATGAGCACGGTACAGCAGTTTGATATATGGACTGTACCTAACCAACAGGTTGATTGATGATTGTGTTAAGCTAGCACTAAGTCCCTCCCCCATCCACCTTTATTCTTCTCTCTACAATAAGGCTTTCAAATAAGTCATGGCTGTACGGCAGTGAAGCATTGGTGTTGAGCACTGATGTCATACTGTCGTTGATGATGATGATGAACAGGTAATCCGTGTATCCATAGATCGGGTACGCTTGTGTGCAACTTGTGAAGCTCTTTTGTAGGGGAATCGAAACCAGCTTGTGAACGAAGTTTCGTGTATTCAAAGCAGTGGACGGTCTAGTTTTTATTTAACAGTTATAAAACTTGGCAGCTCCGCCTCAATAAATCCCGAAATTTGAGGTTTTTACTTTGGTGTCTGAGGAACATGTTGAACGTTTGGTCTCCCTATCGACTATCCAAATCACTTGTCAGAACACTGCTTCAATATCCCACTTCTCGCAATCATAGCGATAGCGACGTCTTCAGAACGTCACCTTGTTCGGTAACTTGAAAACAGGCTCTGCAAGCTCACCATGGCTCCTTCGCTGTGCTTAGCCTGGTGCTGTCGTCTTGGTAGGTAACTGAGAGCATGGATCAACACAGCCAAATCAGGTATGGAGCGATTCGGTCTCAACCTAGCAATCGTTGTCGGATTTTCAACTGAGTCTCAGTCTGTGTGCACTTGGCGTCTGACTCCCGTTCATAGGCAGTAACAGATTGAGATATCTGTGAAGCTGGCTCCTCCGATCACAGTAGCCATTAGCGCTATTGACCCGATCCAAATATTTGAATATACCCGAGGGCTTCGGATTTAAGTGATCAGATCTCGTAGCCGTTCTAGTGGTTCTTTGGCACACGCACTGCTTCAGAGTAATCGCAGTTCGTTTCTGAAGCCGGGAATAGCACAAGCTGATGGATAAAGCGCGTGGTGGCATGACTTGTATGACAGTCGGAGTAGATATGTAGACAAACATTCAAACCAGGTATTCCCAAAGTTCAAGGAGATACAAAGAGTCTGTGGTTCTGGAAGTGGGGCTTCGGATCTTGACTGTGCAAAACGCATGTCGAGAGTAGGGATCACTTCCGACTGTGCCGTTTTGTAGTCGTCAAACAACAAAGCAGCGCCATCCGAACAAGTCCATTGCTTAGTATCTGTATATTCGGGTTGAGTATGTGTAGAAGGACTTATCGGTTTACAAGATTGATAGAGACCTTGAAGTTATCAAAAAGCTCAAGATTTGTGGGCCACATTCAGGGCGTTGCTGAAGGAATGTAGGGATGTGGCTGACTGATGCTTTGGAGTTCTTACAGTATTGTTGATGCCAGCGGTGGTACTCCGACTGGCTTAGATTGGTGCAGTCGTTTCGGGTATTTTCTACTAATGCAACAATCTCACATTGGCTTCATTTGTCGCGTACTTATGCCTGTTCCAAAATTAGTTTGGACAATCAAAGTCCTTTGAATAAAGCTTCTGGAAGTTCATTCGGCCTTGCACACTGATGGCGTTTCGAGACAGGATTTGAAAAATGACTGAACTTATTGACCACAACTACCCTAGGTGGGTGCTTCTAGTCGCTTTGACTGAACAAGTGTCGGATACGGAGTGATGAGGGGATTAGCGGCTCACCCCTTCGGTGTCCTTGTAGTGCTCACCCGTATGACAGGGTGATGCAACCAGGAACGTGTCTCTCTTTTAATCCTAATAACTGGCTTCCCGTCCTGTGCGTTACCGTGTATCCTGTACTTGTGGTCTCTTCGTCATCCTACACTATTCGCTGCCAGACGCTGCATCGACCGGAACAGCCGTATTTGGGTAGGAGGTTTATGGCCGTCAAGCTCAAACAAACCGAGGCGACTGAGAGAATGCGACAATGATACACAACTGACTACCGGCGCATCTGTCGAATGTGAATAACTTGCAAAATGCTAGTGGCACTGGGTCGGAGGTCTGAGAATTTCCAATATAGATCCTGTGAACTCGAAGCTAAACTAAAGAAGAGGATAACCAAGAAGGACATCGTTTTACTAGGTCACTGCTATTTTTATGGAAGGCAACTTCGTGCCGGAGAGATGAAGTTTCCGACGATATTGAGATAATGTATCAGGTGACAGAACGTGCTGTTACGAATACGGACATGTTTAGGCTTTTCATCTTTCATCGATAAATTACCGGTTGACGTAGCGCCCGTATGGCCCGGTTAAGGTGCATCCAAGCATCTTGAGACCTCAAACAGCTGAGCCCTCGGCTGTGCTGGAACTGACTCAATGGCCACCTTCCTACTGGTGATCTTAAATCGGTTCGTGGCTATTCGCCACGCACTATGCAGTTTTGATTCAAACTGTGCTTATTAGCATTGCGTGTTATCAACCTAACTGAGACAGTTAGGTATAAACTGCCTTCGTATGCGCGAGGACACTAGACCTTGTTGTTTGCATACCCATTTACCCATTGAGCTGCACCGGAGGATCTCAATTCATCATCCACAGGATTTACTACCAGGTGGCTTAAAGGACGGGTTTGACAAACGCACACACCTGGCTACCCAAGTTGGTGGTTGGTATAAGTGTGGCAGCTTGTTCCTTAAGTTTTGCGCTATCCAATTAGTCCCGCGCCGACCACTGCCTTACAGTCCGGCTACCGAGGGCCTTAGACGTCCCTCTGTTTGTGTTTGGACGCCCCAACAATGTCTCGGCCCATATAAGACCATGTGCTTCACATTGGCCGTCCCATGATACCAAATAGAATGTGAGATCCAAAGCACTCGTTGAGCTTACGGCAGGCCCTTCCTCCAGGTGCTACTGGCTACCAACCTTGAGTCGTCATTCGGCTGCTGCAGCCAATGGAACTGGTGTTGGTACAACCCTCAGTCCGCAAGCTAGGACTTAATTTCTCGGCTGGCTACTGGCTACCAACCTTGAGTCGTCATTCAGCTGCTGCAGCCAATGGAACCGGTGTTCGTACAACCCTCAGTGCGCAAGCTAGGACTTAATTTCTCGGCTGGCTGTCTGTAAACAGCCGACCCTGTACTATCCGATGTTCCATTTCGATAAAACACTGCACAAGACGAAATACTGGATGCTCTTTGTTAGATATGTCCATTTTGCACTGACGAGCTGCTGGTCTGATCGACTGGAGGGCATGCTTAAAACATTATGAAGGCGGAAGTTGCTTGTCATATCAATGCTTCCTGAGCCAGTAAGCCATTTTGAAGTAGAAGCCAGCTTCGCTGATGCCATGTCGTCGCTACACTGGTCAGCGCGCTGACCTGAAAACAACATTTACGCTAATGACTGCTTAACAATTTAAGTCTAAGCTTTTAAAATTACATGTCATTTGACAGGCCTATATGCACGAAACAATGGTCTTCACTGGCCAATGTAACAAAGGTCTCAGCAACCTTATGAGCAGTGCTTTTTCAAGAACGTAAGACTCTATCATCGTCACAACTGAAACATTGGTGGGTCCTCGTACAGCACATTTAGTTGAAAAAAATACCATGAACGAGAAATTCGACTGGGTCACCCGCTAAAACCAAATTGGTGTGCAAATTAGTATTTGATGGAGTCAATGATGTCTCATTCTCTCTCCCCATCCCCACCGCTACTCTCAAGTCTGACCTCGAGATCTCCAGTTATTTCGTTCTACTTTTGTTAGCTTCACCTATGTGACACATTGCGTACCGCCTGTCTCCTGACATCACTACTGGGAAGATTAGCGAGAACTGTTTTCCACCAAGAAGTACTTGAATATGTTCACAATGACAATATTTCACTGCATAGATAAGACACCTCAGTTCATTGGAGACACACTTCGGAAGTATGTTTAGTGTGGACGCAAAACATGTTGATCATGTTGAGCGTATTTTTGCACTTTGTGCTGATCACTAGTTATTTCTCAGCAGCACTGGGTTTAGACTAACAAGCGCCTTTGTGTTGCCTGGTGCTCCCTATCGCCGAACAGCCTTTGAGTCAGTTGACGGCATCGCCATTTGCTGCCGGCGTCATGGTTCACTCATTTACTATCGATCGTTTTGGATTACACAAACTGATCCAGGCCACGCTTTCTCTCGATGCAAATTTCACTAACTTTCGCCGACAAACCCTGGAAACGGGCTCCATATTTAGCGGTGAAAAAGCACTGCAAACTACAATCTAGAAGAACATGGCAAAGGCGGAAGAAAATCACCGTAACTGGGATGAGACAGTCACCACCATCGGTGGCGCTGGGATGTTGTGATGCTCCGAATCGCGTACACACAAGCCACTAGATCACAGAACAGTCGTTATCACTTTTTGACGCTAGGTGCTAGATCCCCTGGGTCTCCGAGTACAATGCGGCTGGACAATCAACCAAATAAATCAAACAAATCGTTCACTGTAGCACCAAAATCACCGTAACTGGGATGAGACAGTCACCACCATCGGTGGCGCTGGGATGTTGTGATGCTCCGAATCGCGTACACACAAGCCACTAGATCACAGAACAGTCGTTATCACTTTTTGACGCTAGGTGCTAGATCCGCTGGGTCTCCGAGTACAATGCGGCTGAACAATCAACCGCTCTAACATAGTCTGCGTTTAGACAGAGAGGAGCGGTGGAATCAGGATGTTCAGGAAATGTGAGAGGTTAGTGTAACTGGGAATGCACGGATACCGTTCCAGCTAACTTGTAAAACAGGACATAAAAGTGTTTCATGGGTTAAAAACTAAGGGTAACAAAAAACAGCGTCTAGATTGCTTGTCGGTTCAGCTCGCTATCCACCCCTGTACTTGCGTCTTTCATTTTGAGTTGTGATGTGTGAGTTCAGCTCTCCTACCAGTTTCCTGTCCTGAAGCATCATCAAATTGCCGGATCAGATGAACTTCACACCAACTTATTCAAAAATGAAAGAGAATCTCTGTGTTCTATCTTCATTAAGCTGTTTGTGCGTGTTTTGGAACACGAACATGTTCAAAGGAATTGTAGCTAGGGCAAGCGAGAGGTCCGCAAAGGGCACTGGACCAAGTCCGCTGATGACGCATTTGTTCGATATTTACCATGGTGCTCTCCAAAGGTCTAGGCATCCATCTTTTGGTCGTCTTCCCCAGGGACATTGGAATATTTTTCACGAAACCCCTCCAATTTTCTATCCACTCTACCTATTCCTTCGTTTTTCATGATTGTATGGCAGTTAAGCACTAATATTCATTGCTGTTGTGTCGCTATGGAGAATGGTGGTGGTGCACGTACTTGTGGCTTTCTCGACCCTAGCACGTACATGCCATATTGATAATAAAAGTCACATTTTGTGAGTCATACCGCACCGACCAAGCCACATGATGTCCGACAGAGTAGGAGTCCAAATTTTATAGAACAGACCAGCGACGGTATATAAGCCGAGCTACCAACGTTCTCCTTAACAACGAACATCTGAGATTTCAACGCCTGTATTGGTGCTGCGGCCAAATAAAGCTGGGCAAAAGTTACAACGTTGGGTACCAGAAAACTTTCGCACTATCAATTTCTACCCAAGTTGTCCGAGTATTTGTGGCTGATTGGCACTTTTGTTCATTTGATTATGACTTAAGCTAAGCTGATTGACAAGGCATCAATTCAGTGTTCTCATACTTGTGACGGTGATGCAGTAGTGGGTGAAGTGGAAGTTATTCACTCACGTAAAACAAGTATGCAGTTTTTATAGGTGGATTCCCTGACATACAAAAGAGGAACATCGTCTTTAGGAGTAATTGAATAATGGCCATTCATTTGTGGCGCCCTTTCGGTCCATAGCAGCGTCAACTCGAGGGATGTGAGAGGGCCGATGTACCACTCAGATCGCTCAGGCCTAGGCGTAAGTTATCGAAAGGCCATAGTTGGGTTCGGAACATTGACCTTACGGCCGGTCGTTTCGCATCGTAACAGCTGAGCCGTCCGGAGTTCTTACAATCCTTTTAGGAGAACATTCCCATACAGAGACTATTGGTTGACAAATTTCTGAAGGATTTCTAGCCATCCCATCATCCACCCATGACTGCACAGCTCATCGCCACTAACTAGATCACGAGATCTGTTTTTTCCTACACTCACAAATCACGCGATAAAAATGTGACTCACTTGAATACACAGCTCACAGCCGCTCCCTAGATCACTGGACTCGCCTTTTTTCTTACGCTTACAAATCACGACACAAAAGGGTGGCTCATCTGACAGTGACTGTCTGATAAGTATAGCAACAAGTCATGCGCCGACACCCATGTACACACAAACGTAGCTACATAGGGGAAGGCCGAACAAAAGAACCACAGACTCGCGCGCGCAGGGAGCGGGAAGTGAGCCACACTCCACAAGTCCACAGACGAATATGGAACACGTGTAGTAGCTATACTGTGGAAAGAACACGTTCCCGTCGTCCGGATTTTCACCAAGGGACTCCCACAAACCATGAGTTCCTCTTTTGACTTGCTCCACAGTTCGCATTGCACTTATTTTCATACGTGTTGCAACTCACCACTGTCAGGCATAGTAAAACTTTTATTAGTGCATATACCTTCTGAATTATATTATGGCTGCCATTGTAACGATGTGTACTACTGATGGGGCATGCAAGTAGTATGTTTCCTGGTAAATCCGCTTCGTGTCTCTTGAAAGGTGAGATCTATTACGGAATTTGTGGAGTTGCATTTGCTTTCATTTGACCAACAGTCAATGAATATCCAGGAAAGTTCAGGAAGACGCGTTCAAGGAGAAGATTGGTATTCAGTTTTGTAAGCATGTGAGAGCTTTGCTCCCCTGTCCAATAGCTTGTAACTGTTCAGTTGGCGTTTTCTAATAAATAACTCCGTAGCGAAGGCTTCCTACCTTTCACCATAAACTGTGCACTAATAAGTTATACAGAGATAAGAGAAATGCAGTAGAACTGCGTCTATTGATGGGGGCTAGTGTGTTCGTGGCAGAACGGTGCTCACCAGTATTACTTCTGGTATACTAAGAAATCGTAGCTTTAGCAGGATACCACGTCCTCCTCAGGATAAATTGCCATAACGATCCCTTCCAGCGTGATGCTATTTAGCTTGAAATGGAAGTGTCGTTAGCAAACCGGTTGTTCGGAGGCTACTAGTACTGTCATCTGGAATGGCAGCAGAGTCGAGTTGGATTTGTTTGTGGCGGACCTTGCCCGGATTTCATATCACGCAACTCAAGACTAGCACGGTCGAATGGCCTTCCTAAATTTTTCAACATTTTCGCTGTGTCTTATTTTGCGTCTTCCAAAGCCTCGCTATTTGTAGCCTAAAACCGCTTGGCAAATAAACATCTCTCATGCTTCTCGCTCCTTTGAATGTGAGAATAATCATATGGCTTTTGATCGTATGGTCGGTGGGCTATCGCCATACCTCTTTTGAAGAATTTCATGAGCGTTTTCGTCACACTGTGCACGTAGAACTATGAGTCCTTACCTAAATGAGCCCTTGCTGTTCGCGGAGCACTTATCGATTCCATGGCCGAAAAGTCATAGAAAGTATCATTGGATGGTCGTTCCAAATCAGCCGAGGATAGCCATGCACCACTGTCCGCCCACTGCCAACGCAAATCATCATCATCATCAACGACAGCATGACATCAGTGCTCAACACCAATGCTTCACTGCCGTACAACACAGTACGCATTCCTATGCATGGGACGACAAATCAGCGGAGGATAGCCATGCACCACTGTGCGCCCACTGCCAACGCAAATTCTGTTCCTTCAAACACAGTACGCATTCCTATGCATGGGACGATTGGTGTGTGGTTGGTGTTGTCGGATTTTTTCACCGAACCATGAAATGTGCACAGACGTGTACGCACACCGCCTTCTATTTCTGAGCACTGTGAGATTTGTGTGGGAGAACCCATGTGTACTAATCGTCTGTCATTTGGATTGGTCGCTCGCACCAGTTGGACAAGAAAACATTCGGACTATTAGGCACACAAATACAGTATGTTAGCGGAATAGATGGCAACGTGACCAACCTCTTCCAGCCGTCCCAGACATGGTGTACCTAGGATGCGGATTGAACGGTACGTGTTAGCTTGATACTAAGCACAATGCTGAACGTGTTTTTCTGTTATATTATACATCCCATGTTTTATGTGAGAAATGTTGTAACCAAAGATGGAGTATCTGTCTCACCGAATTAGGCTTAACCATGTGTGACAGCATTTCTATCCATTATTTTACATCCTTGTTGTGAGTTTATTCATGCTCCCCTACCCTGTCTTCGGTATTACTACATCCAACTCGCACAAATACGACGTATACTCGAAATCTCCAACAGGGGTTCCAAACACTAAATCTATGTAGTATAGGAATATCGTTCACTTCTGGATAATAGTACCTGTGATGATAGTACCTACCCTACCTAGTAAACGTGAAAGCTAATCTTGCCTTCTGAATTCACAGTGGATCGCACTTTCAATAGCGTACATCGCAGGCAAATCTACAAAGTTACATTTAATCTTTATGTCGACTGTTCAGGACGTTTACCGCATTGGGTAACGTGAGTTTCAGTGACTACCCCATTTGTTTCATGCACTAATCTGGGGGTATACAAATAAGGATCATATTTCGAAGTCCCATCCGTTCAATGCAAGCAGCCAGACACGTTCTTAGTGCCGGTAGGCAATTGAAAGTGAGGCATGCTTATTTGAGAAGGGTTTCACGACAAGCATCTGGAATGGTCACAGCCCGAGGTGGGATTCCTCGAAATCTAGGCCAATTCCTGTGTCAGTTTGCGCGGAATCTCTGAATCGTTCGCTGTATTTTTATTTGTGAAAGTGCACTTCATCTTCCCAAGACCGTGCTATGTGTTTCAAAAGCGAGGAATCTTTGAGAGGGAGTTTCATCCGAGCAGTACAATCCTGTCTGTCTTTTGAAGGACAAGTGAATCTTGATTATCAGCATGTGGGATTACACCATTTATTCGTCTCTCAAACTAGTCTCTGGAAAATTATTACGATCGTACCTATGTGGTACACCACCTCGGTGCGTTTTTCAGACGACTCAGGCTTATGAAGACTTCAAGCAGGTTTGGTAAATGCATCAGTAACAGAGGTGCATTGAAGAATTCAGTTAACATATTACGTGCTTATAAATACACAGTCGAACGATTTAAACTTGGGTCGCATGTCTGATTTGGTATCCGACAATCAACCTGAAGTGGACCTGAAGGAATCCATATGATCTGACCAGGCTACTGTAGACGTAATGCACTATTTACAAGGTTACTGCAAACTCTCGACAGCCCATGACAGGTTTCGCCCTTCTTGGGGCTCTTAAGGTGGGCGCAGTCCCGGCGTTCCCGTCAGCCTTATGTTTCACTTGAACTTAAATTGCTTAATAGTAGCATCTTGAAAGCGATACTCAGTTGGATTCCAGGTGAGTCTCCCGTTAAAAATTGGTATACACATGAGGCTAATATAGTTTTAAGGTCGATTATCGATCGGCACCATAACTAGCGTTACTGAAATGCATTATGAGGCTTAAAAGTATCGCAAATAGTTTCCTACAAAATGGTTACTGGAAGCCAACCCATTTACTCATGAGACAAGCACCAATTCAACGGTACAATGGACCAACAAAGAGGCAATGAAAATAGTGGGACAGGATCATGACTTGCGAAAAGGAGAATAGATGTGAACAAGTGGTAAACGTTACACGCTGTCGTCAGTACGATCGATTTCATAACATCCTTGAAACTTTCTTCTGAGAAGTCATCACTCGAGCAGCCGGTCAATACGTGAAAATCGACTTTCTAAGATTGCTGAAGGAAAACTTAGGTGCACAATTTCTTTAGATACATACATATCCTTCTCTGAAACCTATTTCCTATACTCTCATAGTTTGGCTCAACGAACGCTGATTTGTTTTTTTCTCAGATATCTCCATGGTTTGAAAAAGAACGCAGTGACGAACAATAATGTTTTCGGGATCTCATCATCAGGTTAGTACATGTCTAATCGTTAAAATAGGAGCGGAAAATGCACTACGCAGCGAGGATTGGCTGGTGAAATGCAAAACGTGGAGACATGAACGATTGGCGATCTGCGCCCCCCCCCCCATATTGCATCTCGTTGGATGCTGTGAGACAGTCCAGAGGGCCCTTGAGTGACTTGGCCAGTTGATTCGTGTCACACGACCAAGACAAACTCAGCATCGTACGAAGCGTTTTTGATAGTACAGTACCTGGTTTCGCAGGTCTCGGCTGTTGTCAACCGACGCCGTTGGACATATACTGGCAGTCTAATCGGTACATGGTAAATGACGTGAAATGACTCATTTAGAATGAGTACGTGCCCGGTGTCAATAAGGAGGGATGCAATTGAGCTTCTGGCTGAACCACTGAGGCTAAGAGTATTCCGGTAAGAGATGTGCTCCCGTATTCCCTTAAAAAGTTTCCACTGGTTTTTGTAGTCGGGCTGGACAACTGAGTCTAGAATTAGTGCACACAGTTCATACAAGACAACGTAGTCTTCAAGTAAATGGAGAAGCTGTTCAATGGAACCAATTATGGGATGGAATGTGTGTGTAGATCTGACCGTCAATTGGCAACTTCACCAATACGAAACGTATCTGAAACCTACTGGCTCCTTATCCGCGGGTAGTTGCATACCTACTTAGTCGAATAAACTGTCATCCGGAAGGAATCATCTCCGCGCCGACCGTACGCCGTTCAGACAGCCAAGCAATCTATAGAAGCTGAAGTGAGTGCTAGCTAGAGTGTCTCTTCAATCGTTCCTCCACTATTACACATTAAACCGCTCATCCTTGGTGGCACTGTGTCGCAAATTACGGTGGCTATCCTGTGAAATAGTGTCACCGGCTTCAGAACTGCTTACATCACATAGTACTCACCAAACCTGATTAAGTGCTTCTTGGCTTTTCGGCATAGATTGGTATCACTGACAGGGCTAAATCTATATTGAACTCAACCGAATTTCGCCATTTTGCTAGGAATATATTCAATTCCTGGTTTTCACGTCAAACGAACAGAAAGGAACAGTTCCATTTGCGTGCACCGGCGATACATAGTCCTGTGGAGCGATGGACGTACTTACTTTCCACAAGGAATGCGCGATCAGGTCTGGCAGGGTCTCTGGTGGTACCTTCTTGCCACACGACTCATCGGTGATTAGTGCCTCTTGCTGGGTAAAATACACAGGGCAGTTTATGATTCAAGATGGTTTATCGGATGCCCCCGCTAATTACTGGTGGTTTAACATCTCACGCTGCACCACATATTAGGTGGTGACATTTTCTGGATCACATGCAGTGTGTAACAGCTGACCCGTCAAAACAGGAAACTGTTGAGGGCAGGTTGTTAATTCTATTCACTGTATGGGTCAGTGCAGATCAAGTTTGCTTGGAGAAATTGCGTATTGTTAAGTGGCTAGAACCGTTTCAGCCAACGATCCACCCGAGGTTAGGAATGTCGGGTCTGTAGGTGCGTCGAATGGATATAGCGATACCGCATCAACCCGAAATTAGAGTGCATGCGTCAAAAGATGGACACAGGCAGTTGATATACCATTACATGAATCCGTAGGCATCATAATTTAAGGTTCAGATGAAGTTGCCTGACACCTATGTGATGTAGACTGATGGCCTGCTGAAGAAAACTATGGAAGGGCACGTTGCTTGCTATATGAATGCCTCCTGAGCCAGGTAAGCCATTTTGAAATAGAGGCCGATCACGATCCAGCTTCGCTGATGTCATGTCATCGCTACGCTGGTCAGCGCGCTGACCTGAAAACAACATTTAAGATAGTCATTTACGCTGATGGCACCGCTTGCTAAACTAAGTCGAAGCTCTGGAAGTTACATGCCATATGGCAGGCCTGTATGCACGAAACAATGGTGTCCACTGGCCAATTTAACAAAGGTCGGTTGGTTGTCGAAGAGTTCTCAGCAACCTTATGAGTAGTGCTCTTTCAAGAACGTAAAGCTCGATCATCGTCACAACTGAAACATTAGTGGGTCTTTGTACAGCACATTTAGTTGAAAAATACCATGAACGAGAGATTCGGTTGAGTCTCCCGTTAAGACCGACTTGGTGTGCAAATTAGTGTTTGGTGGAGTCAATGATGTCTCATTCTCTCTCTCCATCCTCACCGCTACTCTCAAGTCTGACCTCGAGATCTCCAGTTATTTCGTTCTACTTTTGTTAGCTTCATCTATGTGGCGCATTAGGCGCCACCTGTCTCAAGACATCGCTACTGAGATTCTCGGTTGTACGCTATGCAAGCCTTTACACCCTCTTTAACGTTTCTCGAGGGGATATGTGCAACTGATAGATAAGCATTCACTTGTAATCAACAGATGTGTCTCATTGAGTTTCGGAAACTCATTCAGCCCCTTGGATCGATCCAGGTACACCATAAAACAACAAGGGATGCATGTGTAAACAGTTAATCTGTGTTATTTGGGTAACTTGTCAAGACTAGATGCATCTGGTTCCATCACGTTACCATACACCGATGCTTTTTATCTTGCTAAACCAAGCCCATCCTTTTCATCCGCCCTTTATCACAAAACTTGCGTCGTTGTCCTGTGCTTCCGTCGATACTATTGTATTGCCTTCAAATCTTAGAGGGACAGCTTGTAGTTTAAGCCTCGAGTGGCAAGCCAGTATATCTGCACTCACAGGGGTCGAGTTTAAAATTAAGCCTCAGTAAAACCTTTCACGTTTGTCCTGGTCTGTAAACACAAAGGCACATGCAGCTATCGTATCTCGGCTGGGTTGGAGAACAGACGAGCCAACAAACTCCAATGCGGCCATCCCATAAATAATTGGACCATGGTAAATTAAGTCTCACGTCACTATTCGGCATCGGAGTACAAAATTATGATTTGAACTGAGTAGAAGAATTCACGTAAAGGCAATCAACAACTTAGGAACGTTCTTGTAGCAGGGGTCGAGTTTAAAATTAAGCCTCAGTAAAACCTTTCACGTTTGTCCTGGTCTGTAAACACAAAGGCACATGCAGCTATCGTATCTCGGCTGAGTTGGAGAACAAACAAGCCAACAAACTCCAATGCGGCCATCCCATAAATAATTGGACCATGGTAAATTAAGTCTCACGTCACTATTCGGCATCGGAGTACAAAATTATGATTTGAACTGAGTAGAAGAATTCACGTAAAGGCAATCAACAACTTAGCAACGACCTGTTCTTGTAGAAACGTTTTCCGCATCGTTGGACGACTCATTTTCGGTTTCGTGGGGAACTTTACCGAGAATTTTATGGGAAACTCGAAAGATCCTGAACGCAATGTGCACCCTGCTGAAAATGTTTACTGCAGATGTCAGCTTTATATAGATGGACAGTTCAAGGTAACTGGAATGGTGACAACAAATACATCGATTAGTCGAAGGCACGCGCGGAGAGGAGCTGAACGATAGGTGATGCACTGGTCCTTGAGTGCCCTGAAAGTAGTACTTGCAGCATGCAATCGGTTTCAGGTTTTCACCAGATGTGTTATTATATCCTTTTGGTACATATCTAATTCGGCAGTACTAAATAGTATTCCTTGACGGATAACTTGACTTATGAGCTATACTTGACCCAGCGGGAATGGGGTGTTGGCTCTCTCCCGCATCTTGTCGAACGATGTCAAAATTCCAACTGTTACGTGCAAAGTAAACACTCAGGATGGTTTTGTGTTGAAACGAGTTGCACACCGAAATTCTATCAGCAGAATAATACCTGGGGCTTTTTATGCACGATTTACAGGGTTTTACTTTACCTAATCCAGATGAGTGTCTGAATGAGAATTCTGGTCAGATTTCTGATAGCTGACTGCCTTTGTAACAAACCTGTTATTTTGAATTATTGATGACGGAAACATTGTCAAAAGCAGATTGTCTTGAATTTTGGTACAAACAACGGAATTCATCGCGAACCAATGTCTTCCACACTTTGGATCACTTCATTTTCTGAACATCCAGTTGTTTTTTTACCTGCAGAAATATGCTGCTTTAACACACTAACAGCATGATTCAGCTGCGTGAGTGGCCTGACACAAGACCATAAAAACCCGTGGGAAGTTTTCATTCCTACACCTTCTAAGGAATTTTTTGAGCAAACTGGTGACATTGATTCAAATGCCCGTAATCCACCAGCTGTCTTGTTGTGATGAACGACTGTAGAACTGTTCAAATCAGGATGCAATTTGATTTCCACATCACCAGTTTGAGCCAGGTGCTCTCCGTCGCAATTGACGATGGTTGACATTGCTTTATCAACCCACACCTCTTCATTATTTGACTGAACATTTTGGTTTTGGTCACAATACACTTGGGTTCCAATAACACTGTTTGGTCGCTGTACTTTTTCCAGAGGACATAGTCCTTGGTCCATGTAGTTCTTCACAAGTTCATCGAGAAATTCACTGTCTAGTTCCTTGTCATTTGCCAATGCGCTGGTCGTAATGCAATCTATAAGGTAATCGATGTCCCGGATACTCAGATTTTCCACGCTTGGATCCTTAACTGTTAGAGAACTGATAGCTTTCCTATAGACAGTTTCGTAACGTGGACCATCATAGGTGGTATGCGATACTTGGTCCCCTGAATCCTTTTGACTTTGAGCTCTTTGTATTTTCATGCTGATGGGTCTAACATCGCTTGTTCCCAATTCGACTTTTTCATCGTTATACAAAGATACTGTATCAGTAATGGGTCCACAAGAATAAGATGATGTGTATGTGTGTCCAGGAGGATCTTTATTGTTCGGATAAGTCTGGAACAGTTTGGATTGCTGTCCAGTCAGGTGAACTTCTCCATCGATCGACTCTGGTTCTCTTGTGTCACCATCTGTCGACATCTGGGGCTGTTTCATAGAATCGGTATCCGTCATCAAATTGTGTGATGCTACCGACTGGTTTAGAAAGCTATAAGGAGACTTTGGTACATCCGTAGAGGACACTGGTCTGCCCGTGTAGTGGGGTTCCAAGTTTTTCCTGCTCATCCAAATGCTACCCAGTAACTGAACCTTTTGCTTAGGGTCATCCACCCTACTCACCATATCTTGGATCTTGAAAGTGCTAGGCTGCAGCGATTGTCTGATTCCGGATTTTAGTTTTTCAACTTGACCGTTGTGGAGTACGCTAGTCATCCGAGAAAAATAAAATTTGTATTTCGATTGGGGAAACCTATTAAGACCGCTTCTGGTTGAACTTGTGAGATTCGGAATGTGCATTTGTTTTATATGTGCTAGTTTACTTCTTTCCCTCAGTTCGTCCACAATTTGCGACAACACATCAACCGACCGAGTAAATGATATCATAATACCAACCTTGGATTCTACAGTTCGGTGTTCGTTTATGTTCCGTTCATCGCCGCGCTCTACAGTTGATTTGCTCCTTACCGGGACAAGAGCCTTGTCCTGTGAATAGTCTCGACCAACGATGTCTTGTTGTTTAATGAACTCTAGAGCAGAGGCCAATTCCTTCACATACATTGCTGTGACACTATCTAGTAGATTTGTTTCATTCAGGACTCGAAACAGCAAACTTCCGGCCTGTCCGAAAATATTGGATCTCGCTTTCTGGAGAAGAATCGCATACAAATAGAACAACAGTGCTGCACAGATGTAGCAATCACGAGTCCACTCATTTGTCTCATTCCAGCATGTATGGATATCTTTAAAACTCAGAAATAACAAGTGAGCTGTTGAATGTCTACCAGTCGTGGATGCTCCGGGTCGGAAATGCCCATTCCTCAAAAGGAGCTCCATGCATTGTATTAGAGGACCACCTATCCGACATTCTCGGTCGACGTAAATCGCTGTGTGAAGTAGTCGACGGAGAAGGGAGTACGTATGCGACTTTTTATTTTCATCCAATTTTCCTGGGGAGTAAAAACCAGGGCATTGATGGATCAGCACATTCAGAGTTTTGACGACATTGATGTATCGATCTGTCGGCGCCAACTCAGTGGTATAGTGAAATATATCTTCATAAACCGTGGTACGCTGAATTCGCCTGCTCAGGTAACGTATAGAAAATGGAGTGCGAGGTGAGCACGATAAGCATTTCTCACAAGTCACTTGAAACAGAACGGGTAGGATTTCCAGAAACTGTCTTCTTACTGCGATACACGGAGGTAAGATCTCTAGCAAGTCTCCTCCGTTGTACCCTTGCAACTGCACAAATACATCTGAGGCGTAACTATATTCCGTGGGCTTGCACAGGTTTGAGTTCAACAGTATTTTAACAGCACTTTTGCGCTTCATATAAACGGCTAATCCTAATGGTCTTAAGTAGAGAATAGCCGTGCCATTATACAGACATTTTGTATCACACGGGTCTGCCATTATTTCGGACGGGTTGTCGAATATTTGGAACATATGTCGAAACAGATTTGGTCTTTCCTTAAGCATGGCAAGCAAACGGTTGTCGGCTCCATTTCTAAAAGTGTTGATCAACCATTTGGTGGATGGGTGATTATACGGAATGTAACTCGGCAGCGTGATAGCACTGGATTCACTGACAGATACAGCGATGGAGGCATGTGAGACCATCTTGTGGGACCAGCTTTAGCCCATTATTTGATAGAAGCTGTCCTCATATTCCTCTAACCATTTCGCACGCGTTGTGTCCAGTACCTTGTTCAACCACTACTGATCGATACGACAAGTGTGACGATCGATATACTTCACGCCTACCCCGTTGGTCACATTGTTTCAGATCTATTATAAGGGCCCAAAGATATGCTGTACAATCCTTTTATTCAAAACCACTTTTTCTGTATAATAAGGGGTTTGGCTTGCGCGGAAAACCCACGAGTTTATAAGTAATCACGGAAACGTCAGATGAGAATTTAATTTGATGGATATTGCAGTGAGCTGGCCAGTTATAGAGGTCTGAATTGCATCACCTGTCTGCTCGGCGCTCCTGCATAGCGACACTCGGTTGAAGAAATACCGAATAGTGCGCATAACCTGGAACAACAGGTCAAGCATTCTGCGGCGAAATAAATAATGAAATAAGGTGACGCTTTCTTGAAATCATGGGACAGTAGATCGCGCAACACGCAGAATAATGCATGGTACTTTCCGCAGTTTTTTCGTGGATGTTATTCGAAATAAAATTCTAAGAAACCAGAACATATCTACGCAAGAGCCTGATGGGATTTTCTAAATTCGGTTGACCTGTTCAGCTGATCACTACTCCTTCGACCCACCAAAGGAAACCTGCATTATGAAAGCGAATTTGTGGTGAACTGTACCAGGTCACGTACAAAGAAGGATGACCATGTTAACACACCATTTGCCGTATTTCACTGTGGTGGAATATGATGGATAAATTCGTTGTTAAGTGTTCCGTCCGATCGTGGAACTTTTACGATCACCATTGGATTTTCAGTCTAGCCGGTCAATCCGGCTATATTCCGTACGATTTTCTTCAGAAATCCCATTCTGGCAAAGGAAATGCCTGAGGCCTCTTTATGAATACCCAGGAGTGCACAACAGTACAATGAACAAGACCGAATACTTGCCAGCTAGTGAGTCTGGGAATGCGATAACAAACCGGGATTCAAATAGTGAGTTGTCCGCTGTTTTGAGACGGTTAACAGAAGAACCCATTAGGAAAGCTTCCAAAAAACGTTGAATTGGTAGTTCGGTCAGTTTTCAAAGTATTGACAAAATTTCATTCCCGAAATTGGCTCAATAGAGGATATATATATATATATATAGCCTTTTATTGTTTTTGTACTTTATCAAATGGGTAATCAGGGGTATAAACACAGTATACGAAATTTCTTTTGGATTTACTCAAAGAAGGATTTTAATAAGAGGTGGTGAAGGTCTCGTGAAACACTAATTCGAAAATTAAGCTGGTTTCAATGAAACACACAGTTGAATCTATCTGAATTTCTCGTTCCTACTGTTCTTCAGCCGAATGTGCTGAACAAAGGCTGTCAGCTGAGATGACACTCGAGACACTGCAGTACATTTTCTTGAAAACTGAGCTAACTTTCGGTGCCTAACTGCCATGTCACCAGAGGGCTGGGATACTGCCAGGTTACCCAAGTCTAGACATGGGAAGTCGAGAGACAGAGATCGGATTCGAATCACAGACCTTTTGGTCCGTAAATCGTTCTAACCACTAAGCCATCTCTTGATGGAACACCTTATGTTCCACTTGAACCCAAGTTGGCCGCAGTTCACAAAATACGGCAGACTTAACTGAGTCCCAGCCGAAGAACTTGTTTAGCACATGGCATTGTCGAAAACTTGAGGACTACGCCACCCGATGGACCCAAAGAAGGAGGAAACTGACCGCAGGCTGTCGAGAATTTTTCGGCATCCTTATGACCGGTGCTGGGGGTTGCTCTAGTGCAGTGGCTCTCGAATTTTCCCATCCACCGTATAATCCGTCTCTGATCCGCTAGCGTCCCTCCATTTTCCAGGTATTACTTAAGAGAGGAACAATTAAATGAAACCTTATTGGTTTGTCGCACTGTAAAATGCCGCATTAGATTATTTACTATCGCCAGCATTTAGATGGCGTCAGATAAAAAAGAGCTTTGTCCTCTGCGTACTCGATAACTGTGAGCAAACAACCTATCAGCATTTCAACCCCACACGCATTAGAAGCTGGGAGTACGTCACCACAACAGTGGCAAAGTTGCGGAGGAAAAGTTAAACAAGACAGCTCTGCCCGATACCACTTGATTCAGCGGATTTAACTGACAGCTTTCTGTTGACCTTCACACGTTCATTGAAGTTAGTGCACAGTTCCTTAAGGAAGTATTTATGGGAGACATCCTGAGTCTCTACCCGACAGTCCAGAGCCAAAGATAGCTTTCAAGTCAAGGAAGGCCACATTATTGGTTGTAGCTGTTTCAGAATCTGTCGTATGGTAACAAAACGTAATCGAAGCATTCCTTTGGGGATAGAACCCAGCTCGGTTTCCACGAATCTTTCTCACCCTCTGTTCAGTTAGCCTCCGAAGGACAAGACCACGGAGCACCTTCGATAACATAACTACCAGGCTCATGTCACAGTGGTTTTCGCACAGCGTGCGTGTACCCTTTCAGAAGATCAGAATAGCTGTCGACATGCACAAATCTGCTTGCACTTTCTCTGCTTCCTATATAGTATCAATCAGATTTGTTAAATAGGTCATCAGGGATTCTCCGTCTTCTTTGAAGAGGGCTGTCTGGTCCAGGAGAATGCACGTTTCACTACGGATATTTCGTACCATATTTCTTCCGAAGGGCGATTAGGCCTTACACTCCATTCGCCCTATCTCCATGCACTACATCCAGAGGCTGTGTTGCAGGGGGCCAGCTAGATCACCCTTCGAAGTGTTAGATCCATCTTTCCAGTCGATTGTTTCGCGAATGAATTATGAGTATCCTTTTTCACTTATCGTTTCACTGCCCATTGCATTCCGAGCGTTGGAGATCGTATCAGTTGATATGGGGCAAGGCTGTTTCAATCTCCCGATCTTTCGATGTCCACTAGAGTTCACGGTTTTTCTTTAGCCTCTTCACCATTTCGTCTTTGAGAGATTTGCCTGTGCCGTCGGTATCGTCGGATTCTGGTATGGAGATCCCGGTATCAAACAGGACTAGCGATCCTGACAATATACAGTTTTCATTTGATCGTATCGGACAAACGGCAGTGAGCGCTGCTAGCATAGCTCATTTCACATCTTACCGTGCATCATTCACGTACCATCTCTCAATAGTGTTGACTTAATGCAGTTATTGAGCCAGCTCGGGTCGATACTGCTGAGCTGTAGTAGTTCTTCGCCACAGGAAAAGAAAAACCAGCATGAATTATCATCCGCGAAAACATTGGTCCGAGGTCCTGAGCAGGTTAATGGGATGCAAGAAGCATATAAATGGATCAGAAACAGGGCTAACAGAACACCACAAATGTGGTATCATCATCATGAACAACATAGCATCAGTGTTTAACACAGATGCTAAGCTTACAACCAAAATTTACCTAAGCGCCTTGATACGAAGAAAGTAATAAACATGGATGAAGGAGGAAGTTAAAACTAGCCTATCACAGTCATTCCGTGGTGCCTACACCCTCGAAACTTCAGTCAGTCAATTGGGATAGAAACTGACAACACGAAAGCAATTCACATCGATTGGCAGGCAGCGTAACCAAAAGCGAACAGAGATCACGACGAACCCGTTCTGCAAAGCGAGTCGAAAAGATAGCTCGAGACTTTTATTGGTTTTATGTCCCACATTTGGGTAAAACGTTGAATCCTCCTCTGCTTGAGCCACCATCACTTGCACAAAGAAGAGAGAAAACTACTCAAAAAAAGGATGAATTTACGTATAAACACTACCAATTTAGTACTCGTGGCATCTCACGAAAACATGTTGCACGCCATTGTTAACAATTTCCCAACGTGAAGCTTGCGGGTCCGAACCTCCTGAATTTTGTGAGATGCGCATTGTGTAATATTTTCAGCGAAGATTAAACAGTCGTACAATGCTTCTAGGCTTCGCAGCTGGCCTCACTGGCAGGAAGGAATCTCTGTTGAACACTACCAAGTCTCACATCATCATCGATCAATAAGTAGCTCTGAAGAAAAACGACTTCGCAAGATGAGCAGAATTTTCTTCAGAGAAGTTGTCATTCGAGGAGTCAGTCAATACGTGTCCACGTGATGTGGTTTCCGTTATCGAATTATTGGCGGCGCTGTATCCTGTCTGAGTGAGAGTTAATCACACTGCTAATCAACTCCCCGTGACCAAACGGTTGTGTTCAACCACTAATCAGCTGGTGCTAAATGTTCGACTGCTCGTGTCCATCTTTTGATGCATGCACTCTAATTTCGGGTTGATGCGGTATCGCTATATCCATTCGACGCACCTACAGACCCGACATTCCTAACCTCGGGTGGATCATTGGCTGAAACGGTTCTAGCCACTTAACAATACGCAATTTCTCCAAGCAAACTTGATCTGCACTGACCCATACAGTGAATAGAATTAACAACCTGCCCTCAACAGTTTCCTGTTTTGACGGGTCAGCTGTTACACACTGCATGTGATCCAGAAAATGTCACCACCTAATATGTGGTGCAGCGTGAGATGTTAAACCACCAGTAATTAGCGGGGGCATCCGATAAACCATCTTGAATCATAAACTGCCCTGTGTATTTTACCCAGCAAGAGGCACTAATCACCGATGAGTCGTGTGGCAAGAAGGTACCACCAGAGACCCTGCCAGACCTGATCGCGCATTCCTTGTGGAAAGTAAGTACGTCCATCGCTCCACAGGACTATGTATCGCCGGTGCACGCAAATGGAACTGTTCCTTTCTGTTCGTTTGACGTGAAAACCAGGAATTGAATATATTCCTAGCAAAATGGCGAAATTCGGCTGAGTTCAAAATATATTTAGCCCTGTCAGTGATACCAATCTATGCTGAAAAGCCAAGGAGCACTTAACAGATCCTTCATCCTTGTTGAGATCCATCACCATCGCACATCTCACGCAACTCAGGGTGTCGGAGCCGGGACCTTCTGTCCAATAGCACTCAGTTGTTTGGCCTCGAGCGGCTGATCACAACTGTGATTAGCTCTCGCTTAGACAGGACGCAGTGCGACTCACTCTTCAATAACGGAAATCACATAAGGTGGTCACGTTTTGACCTGAGTGACGGCTTCTCAAAAGAAAGTTTGAATGATGTAGTGAATTCGGTTTTTGTGAGATCATGTGAGGAGATTTCTTCCTGTCATCGAAGATAGGTAATCTTAACACCGGATAAGGAAAAGCCTAGGAAAAGCCTAGCGCCTATGATGGCGAAGACCCTTGTTCCACAGCGGTCGTATCGTCCGCGGTAGTAATGACAACGATCGTGAATAGTCGAAAAGAGGAAGTTGGGTGTCCACTGTGCGCGGTGAATTGTGTATCCCGAAAATGATCAGACAGCATTGACCTCAACAAATAGAAGAAATTCCCTGGTTTGTCGGCGAGAAAGCCAAAGGTGAACAAACGTTCTGTTCAGCTTCCATGTACGACACAGTAAAGAAACACTTAATATGGTCCTTTTTTATGTCCGAAAAGCCGGCCCGCTACATTGAACGCCTACCGAGCGGCAGACACACAGCCAGCCAGCAGTGGTGCTGACGCACACCATGGAGCTAGTGATCCTCGAGGCACAACCTGGTAATCCGATCGATGACTCGTCTCGGCTTGTTTGGAGGTCAGTTGTCAACCCCCATGTTACTGACAAATGGCGCAGATAAGGTCGCCCTGTTGAGTGTGCTGCACACACTTTGAGCATGTTCCTTAGGTGCTATAATGAACACACGACTGATGACGAAGAACTTTACCGTCACAAGCGTGCTTGATTCGCGGACTTGTGTGCTGCAGTGAGGCGCTCAGTATTCACCCAATGCAATTAAATTTTCGAAAGATACGACGTGTCCCTGATTGACCAATTGAGTTCAGAGTACGAGTCCAAACTTCTGAGCCCCATCTAGGCATCCGGGGGTCTCAAGGATGCTAGGAAAGTATTCCACCGGGGGTATGAGTGTTTCAGTGCTGCGAAAATGTGAAAATAGATTAGGATGATTTTTGGTTTGAGCACATACGCAACAAAATGCAACATTTTGGCGCAAAAAGTTTTATTCCACTCGCAAAGGTTTTGCAACGAAAAGCATTGTGCGGCTAATGGGCCCCCCTGCAGTGATGAGTAGTTTGAATTAGGATTACCACAAACCAATTAAAGTTATCAGCTATCCCTGTAAGAAATAGGGGTCAAAGTAAGATAATTCTGTATTGCAAAGGAAGAATATGAAGTGTACAGCAAACAGCATAACAGAAAGAAACTGATACGTCGCCAACAGACCCAGGGCGACTGAGGACTCAAATTTAAAAACGAGTTAAGGAAATGGTTCACATATTCAGCCCACAGGAGTGTGAGTTCTTAAGGCTGTTGATTCCGTATGTCAGGAAAGTAAATCTCCACGTACCGTCTGGTGATGAATTTACAGGAGTTTTCGGCAATCAATAGTTGGACGCGTTCTTTACGACGTCCTCAAACCTGTCCAGCGTGCACTTGACGGCAGAACTGAAAGCGAACAGACAGTCAAGGAATTGATGCAACCACAGTGAAGCCGGTCGATAAACAGCCAATGGACGGCTTAAGCAAACAAGTGAGATACAACAACTACCGGAGACAACACAATTTCCCTCCAAACAACATTGCAAAGGGTAGGAGGGGCAACTAAACCCTATTAGAGATGCTCACAAACCGGGTCATGAGTGACGTGGAACGCTGTTCTATGTCTTCTTCAGACAGCCTCCACGGGATTCCACTGTGCGTAGGTGGATCTTTTGAGGCTTACGACCAGAGATTTTCAAAATACTAAGATAAGCCAGACGAAGGCTGTTGAAACATCATCACTAACTGTCAACCCAAAGTATGGAAACGTTACCTAAAGTGTTTTCATAACTGTTTACTTCAGCTGACTACTATGCAATAATAAGTCCGTTTCTTTTCAACGAAAGGCCTTATAAACACGCCATTTGCTCGAGTGTTTCTGGTCTTTGCACACCCAATTGCACGGCAAAAGGACCGCATGATTTCTAGTGGGTTATTTTAGTCGAACACCACCCAAGTGCTATCCGCAACCCAAGTATCCTGGCCACTACGCATCCACACGGATTGGATACCGGACATTGTTTGGGCACCCTATAGCCCTATAGCGTACTTCGGCGCGTTGAGCCTCTCAGTTCTCCTGGCTTATCCAAGCGCTGTATTCAGTATGCAGTTGCAGATACAAGCGAGCGTTGTCATCATTAGCTGTGAGCCATGTGTACATGGTACAATACCCCGCCCTATGAAAAAAAAGAGAAGCAGATGGCTATGTATTGAAGGCAGTAGCCCACGGTATAGTTGGCGCGCGTGGCAGTGAACTTTCCACTGAGCAGATGAGAAAAAGTTAAGTATTGAAGATGATAGTTTGGAGGCAAGCACGCCACGTGCTAACGTCTGAAAGCATCGATGATTCCTGTCTCGATTTCTCCATTGAGGAAGACCGCAATGACCAGCGCAGCTAAGTTTGCTGGTAATGGCTTTCATACTTCGTGGACAAGTCATTGCTTGACCACCCCTCACTCGATTCCACCCTTTGCGTGGTTGTGCGAAAAAGGTTCTTCGACTGGCGAACGAAGAAGGTCAGCAAGCCAGTGCAACGTATGGATTGTAATCACCTCATTTTTTTCCGAAAACAATTCGGAATACACCAGGATTAGTGATGCAATGTTTCTAACAAGCTGGCGCGACGGCTCTTCCTTCCTTCCAGATGAGACGGGTCGGAAAAGGTCAATCTTACAAACCACAAACGGATTACTCAACGGCTGACCTTGATGGTTGGTGAATTATCAGATATGGCAGAAATACCATTACCACGTCAGAAATGGGAATTTCAATCCAACAGCCTCTGATGATTAAGATATGTTCTTCATTGCATAAAGCCTCGCCTTAAATCCTCAACAACATTGGCATTGTCATTGACTTAGTTAGCCCACCTTAAATGGATGGATGCCCACGGTAGACACCACTGGAACCAAATTTGGATCACCATCTGCAAGAGCCTTACCGCCGGCCCCCGCACTCAGGCAGTTGGGATTTGATGAATCCAAAATGTTGACTACCGTTTACGCAAGTGGTGTCAAAGGTGACTACCACGTCACCCTTGGGGTGTGGCCACTGCATAATGAGCCCCCTTCGCCTCGTCAGGTTATGTGTACTTGATACCTCTGAGTGAACGCCCTGAGACCATCTCAACTACATAGATGTCGAGCAAAGGGTCAGTCTTTCATGATCATCCCGATGACAAAGCTAACAATGGGACAACTTTGCCTGACATCAGTAGATGTGATGAGCACAGGCGGGTATTCACTATAGACAAGTACGCGTCCACGAAATTTAGCGTACAGGGCTAAAGAGGGTCAGGAAGTTATGAAGCCGCACAATTGTTACAGATACTTCCGTAGTTCTCAATCGTTTGAGGAGTCTGAGTCGCACAGGCTGGAACTGTTGGTTACTGGAAGCAGAGCAACTGTTCCGAGATCCGTGTACCACCTTGCAGGACGGAGCCGTGCCTGATTCTCATGAATGTCTCTGTGTTCAGTACATCTGCGGAGAACAACGAGACACTCTAGCACCCAGCAAACAGTCTAATGCCACGATAGCTTTTACTGTGTTCGCGTACTCTTCCCAAAAGCTAGTATAACAGTTGAGGTATTTTATCTTCACCTCATGCAGCGCCGCAATTTCTGTCAGATAGGATACCGGAGCTTCTCCTTCTTCCCTGAATAAGGCTAAATTCAAATCATACGAACCTGGTGACTTTCCACACAGAATGGATATTTCGCATTTTATTTCTCCTTTTCCAAGTGTATGATGTCACTGGGGGAACCAGTTAAACTGATTAAATTTCTCGTACTATCTTTTAAACCAATGTCTTTGCGAAAACATTGTCGGACCGTGTTCTTCACTTGTCGTCCCCCTGACAATTGATTTCTTTGACCAGCCGATCGAATTGAAGGCATACGGCTCGGCTGTTTCTGATGGAAAAACCCGCCTCCTACTTCTGAGCTTTCACCATCTACCAAGACTCTTACTCTTTAGAGGCTCGCTGTTCGACGGTTGAGGGATATGCGTGCACCGTCGTACACATTGCGTACTGGTGTGGATTTCCGAGCACCTGCCAAGATCTTAACAATATCTATTGATCATGTGATCGCGTTTGCATAGCAGTGATTTCGGAGGCTCCAGTCGACCCCACCTTGAACGTTTGATTCAAGACTTTAACCCATAAGGTAGTAGGCTCAAAAGTCTGACCTGCCAGGCAGTGAGTAGCAGGGTATTCCCGGGGGAAACTGCCAGGAGATGATGCCTCAACAAACGGATCCGCCTGGGCGCATCGTTAGCCTAGCTTGAGGGTTCAAAGAGTACGTCATACATATCTCAACCGCAATTCTACTACGCACAGCACATGTCTTTGGAGCCGCGTTGGACTTATAGTATGCATTGGTGGCACTTCAACCGTATTTGCTAACTCACCGGCGGTCATGGCTAACTACCGGGCAGCCAGAGTGTGAGGTTTTTACGGCCGACATTTTCTAGACCATACCTCCTCGGGAGAAGGGAACATCGCTACTTCCACAAATCTGGACAAGCTAGTGGCCTGGGGGAAGCAGCCCGTGGGATAGTTGCAGCACCCATATAGAATCAGCACATCGAGTTAGAAGCTCTCGGTCGAACCGAACGCAAGTAGGTGCTTGAAATTACAAATGAGGACCAGTGAAAAATGATAAAATCGTTCAGCTGTAGTACCCTTACAGTGTCTAGCTACCATGCTAACCGAAGGAAGCATGAGGGCTACGATACTGTAGGGTTGCTCAAGCCTAGACAGGGAAAGTCGAGATGCATAGGTCGGGTTTGAACGACGGACCTTCCGGTCAGTAAATCCACCTCGATCCTGAGCCACCCAAAATTTACAGGACAACTTATCAAGAGCTATCCGATCTTTAGTGCCCACGGATTTACATTATTATTCATTGTTAATCGAATGTACTTCCCAATGGTCCCGTAACGATATTAACTGTTGAACTGTCCAAATTGTGAAGCGATACTGAAAATGAACCATATGAAACCGAGTTACAAAAGAAAGGATACATTTCAATCACGTGGAAAATACTTGAAACCGATTGGGTAGTCATCGTTTTCGAAAAAGTTTGGTGGGGACTGCGATTCACACCACAACGGCTGATAGCCGAGGCGGTGGAAATCACTAAGCATCACAGCGTGAATAGAATCGAAGGTGTGGAGCTAGTGAGCGTATGGAAAGCGGTCTTAGATAAGCCGAGTTGACACGTGACGGTGTGGTTGTCAATCCACTTAGGATCATTAGAAAAAACCGGGGGGTAGGGGTGGAAACCCCAACCGACCAAAGGTCACAGCATCCCTCCTACACAACTGTCTTAGCACTAGCTCACCCACACAGACTAACAGAAGGGTCAAACGAAGACCAAGAGGAACCATCAAATGAACCGAACCAGAAGAACTAGACCCTAGGCAGGACCCAAACACATGTAGGTTTCCCCACCGACCCAACACTTGTTCAACCACTCTAACACACTAAAATCCCTCGGCCGACACCCAACAGAGATTTAGCTTGACTTAGCTGATTGGTTCTCCTTCCGCCTTAAATCTCGATCAACTTCGGAACCTAGTAACTTGGCCTGACGAAGCTTTTGTGTCAAAAGCGAAACGTTGCCCAGCAATAAGTCTACCGATTGTCACCAAACTTTTTCGAAAAGGATACATTTCCTTTTCCAGTGGTATGAGCTGAGCCATCGATTTTGACAGTTCTTCACACTTTGCCATCAAGGCATAGGTATTCTGAAAAAAACATGAACATTAGTTGGCACTATCGGGAGTCATGAGTAACTTAATCAATAGACAACAATTATGGGTTGCGAATTAGGCATCACAGGGCACAAGTTGCGGACTGCTTGTCCTGATATACTTCATCTCTATAGCTCATATGAATACTACTGGTTAAATCACAGACTACCTGAGAAAGAACGTAGTTTTCGTTTGACGAACGTTATGGCGTACGAGACATGGTTCCCAAGGATGAAATAATTAGGGCACCCTTTGAATAACACACACTAAAAAAGGATCGTCCCTAAAAGACACTTGAAGATTCTGTTGTAAAAACTAAAGCACTGAAGCACCACTAGTACGCACAGCCCGAATCCAAGAACTTCTCAACTGTGTTGCATTTCAGCTCCCATGGGGTACCAGCCGAGCATAAACAAATCACGTTCGTTCGAACGCCAGGACATAACTACACACAGGATGAATATGGACCGGGGTTTTTCAAACTCTGCTATTCTACCACTATCTATCAATAGTTCGCAACACTAAGTATCCTACACGGTTCCTGCACAGTCCCAAAGGGAGACTTGTTTCACCAAATTAATGAAGGAATTTACCATTGCAACGCTTTATTAGATAGAAGAACATGTAACACTGAACCTTGCTAGGCACCTGCAGGCTTCGTGTTGCCACATTTTGCTTTCCGTGCGCACCAAACACACGAACCATGTAACGAAGCAACAGTGCTGATTGCAAACATTCGTACAAAAAGATACACGGAAACACTGTACGTGAATCAAAACATGGCTAGGGCGTCTCGAACCAACCGGATATTGCGTAAATGGATCGGACGGTATGTATGAATGGCTACGCTAAAAATTTACAGAACGGGTGTTCTCAAGGTGCCAGCCTAATCGGAGATACTCTAATCACTCAGGGAAGAGGAACCACAGATAGTGGCAAAAGAATAGGAAGAGTCTCACGGTATTCCGAGCAACTACACCGATTTGTCAGTTTAAGTCAATGGACATGAAACTGCTCCAAACTAGAGAGAACGAGGATAGTCGGGAATGATGAGGATAGAAAAGATGAAGATCTTGTTGCCACGTCTCCCCTGGCAGGATGCAGAGCAGCCTCTAGATGTGTGACGAAATATATAATCAACAAACGAGTTTTCTCTTGAATGTCTAAATGCAACCACGATTGTCAAACTTAAACGGCTTACTCGCGATAGGGACCTGTGTATGTCGCACATATCATAGTGAACACGCGAGACCACACTGAGAAAATTTTTCCAGTTAAATCAACGGGGCCCTCGAAGTTGAACGACTAGGTATGTCTGGCCAATGGTGCTCCGATCGACTACTGATAAAATGTGTTGGAGCAACAACAGTAGATTCAGCCATTTAGTAATGACGAAAACTGGAAGGAAGCAAGTTACGTAGAGGTATCCAGATCATCCTCTGATCGTTCAGGATATGACAGCCTATCAGAGAAACGTACTAGAAAAAATCGTTCAGCTGTGTCATCCTTTCGGTGCCTAACTGTCATGCCACCGGAAGGAAGCACGAAAGCTGGCATACTGCCAGGTTGCCCAAACATAGACAGGGGAATTCGAGAGGCAGAGGTCGGGTTCGAACCATGGACCTCCCGGTCAGTCAATTCGCGCGCTAACCACTTGAGTCATCTCGTACTAGGGATTTCCCATGATGAAGAAGGCATCGAAACTCAGCGGTACATTCCGAGAGTCTGCTAGCACAAAATCCAAAGCCCTGAAGAGAGCCGAGAATAATATTTTGTTTTCCTCAAAGAACTGTATGGCTTCATCAACGGCGTTTGACTAAGCAGGAGGCAAGTAAATCGGCCAGCAGCAAGGTAGATTGATCTATTTTAGCTGTTTCAGATCGGATCAAATAAGAAGTTCATTCACTACTTGGGAATTCAGGTGCAGAAAACTGTTGGAAATATATCACTATCGAAGATGTTGATCGCACATAACACGGGGTGCCATTCAAGCAGACAGTTTCGAGGAAATTAACGGTTGATACGGTGGAATACGGAGTGCGGGAATCACATTAAGCTGGTTCGTGGAGTGTGAGTCAAGAGGACTGTGGCCACAAATATGAGAGAAGCGAAAACGGATGTGTCATAACAGATTAGAAGGCTGACTAGCTTCCGCGCCCAAGCCCTGTAGATGTTGTGAGAGAGGTGAGATAGGGTAACATACATCACTGTTGTATGCCCAGAAGTCGACGGACAGACTCCGTGAAAACATCTGAAATCTCGGTTGTGCAGAACAATGAGGTTTTTTCTTTGCGTACAAATAGCATATTCATCGTTTTTTGCATACTACGTTGTATACCGAAATATATTTGTTTGCGACTGGCACATCATTGGCTAGTTATGCAGCACCTGATGCCGGCCGGCGTCTGGGTGCAGTTACTTATTGTTTTAAATGGAATATCGACCAAAAGAAATTAGTCTGTATGATTAGATAACAGAGTTCGTTTACAAAAATACGCAGCGAAGAGCTTTGATGATTGCCTGAAGGGCCGTTGGTCGTATGTGCATTGTTATCAGCCAATAGTAGTGTTACTTTACACAAACCTGAGCTTACTTTAAGTCCCACGTTATCTCGTAGCCACTAGGAGACAGAAGTTTTGGACTACACGTTAGTTTCCCGGCCAAGGTGAACTGGTTACTTGTGCTTTCTAGAGAAAGAGGGTACTGAAATGGACACAAAACCCCGGTGTTTTCCAGTACAACAGTAAAAAATATGTCAATAACTGCCTCAGACTCTGCTCTCCCTGCGTAACCAATTACTTGTTTTTAACCTGACTGAGGTGATTCACGTCGACAAGATATGACAGGAACATTCAGGTGACGGACAACCCAGTCTGAAGCCTCATTATGAGGGTGAGCTTGTCGAACTGACCGGCAGACAGCTTGGACTATCAATTCAATATCTCCACACTAGGAAACTGACCTGACCCGGTCAGTCTGAATGCATAATCCGCATGAGTGAACAGTGGCACTTCACGATCACTCTGTCTTACATGAGGTGAATGAGCCACAGCCTCTAACAGTGGATTTTCGGTCGCTAAAATAAGGTCCAAAACCGGGAGTTACAGTCGTCCTTCAGGATATCATTCGCTTTGTGACAGTAGAGTGCTGTTAATGACGTCATTTGGAATCTGTGTGAAATTGCCGCCAACGTCACAAAAATATTCTGAGTAAAGTGATGATTATTAAAGAGACCGGGGATATCGATCAGTCATCACACGACGTCAATAACCAGTCCATCAAAATATACGACAGGGGTGAAAAATCGGAAAACTTGTGCATCCTGGGAATTTGCATATTAACACCAAAACAAAGCAAAACGATCACACTATCATATATCAAACACATTTCGGAGATGACCGCCAGGATACTACGACAGCATGCCATTAAGTTGCCCACAGACCGACTGACACGCCGCGAACAGCACTATCAAAACCGAATGGGATACTTGATGCGATGGAAAAGACAAATGTAGTCTACAAAATTCAATGCAACGACTGGGAAAAACACTGTGTGGGACAAACAGAGAGGAAACTCTCAGCCAGAGTCAACAAACACAAGCTCGCCACTAGGAGATACGACCGACCCTCTCTCATCTCTGGACACGAATATGGAGAAGAACACATAGTTGATTGGAATGACGTCAACACACTGGACCAGGCAAGCACAAAGAAAGAACGCGAGTTCATGGAGGCGTGGTACTCCACCGATGGAGCAGTAAACAGACGCATTGAGATCGATCCTGCCAACCAGTCTTTGAGGATAAGGGAAGTCCAGAACCACAGAACCCGGAGCCGAACAAGGACTCAAAGGAGAAAACAATAGAACAGCAAAATACTAAAAATAGAAGGTACACCACAAACCAATCAAACAACAGAGAACCGATCACGAGGCAATACAGATCACGAACGGGCCAACCGGAGGAGACAACAATGGACGGCAATTTCAACAGTAGCGTGGCCGTGGAAAGCAAGAAATACAAACCATAACGCAACACAGATTAAGATCAGACCAACTAGAATCCAAGTAGGACGATTGTCAATGGCCAATCAGGTTACAGCGCAAGTGCCGCTCTTTCTAAACCATACAAACGCAGGCAAGAAGAGAGGGACTACCCAACCAACAGCGCACTGAAGATATCTCCTCGAATGGTGACGAAACGTTTGCAAATCAATTGCCAAGCTCGGTGAACAGATCAACAGCCACCTGATCAATTACCAACATATTAACACCAAGTTTCTTGTCAAGCCAGCGCGATAATGTCACCGATACACTTTACCAAAGTTACCAGGATAGCTTAAAACAAAAAACAGCTTTCTGTCAAGCAGTGCTCGTTCTAATGACTGAGCACAAGGGCGACTCAGGAGCCAGGAGTGGTTCCAACCATGGACATCCTCTCATGTTTACTACAGGATTGCTTGTCTTTATTTATTTGATGTAATGTTATATGATTCGATTGTTTTTATTAGTGAAACGAGGTAGATACGTCTTCTCAGCATTGTTTGTTGGCGGGTTATCAGGCAAAATCTTATTGGTTCCGTTTATCGACAATTCCAGTTCTGGTTCTTTCACGCTGATGCGGTGACATGAGCAATAAGTTAGATATCATCGGAATGCATGGTTCTCATTACAAGGATATATAAAATACAGGTAACCATTAAGCCTTGTCGAACATATTACGAAACAATACTTTACATGTGAATGAAATACAATACTGCGAGTTGATACGTTGAGTCCTACACCCATGTCACATGGTTATCGAACTAGAAAAAACTAGCGGACAACTGCGCGTACGAATTGGTGAACGCAAAAGACATGCACGTGCAACTTCACAGAAAGGACGACTCGTTAACTGCAGCTGATACCCAGACAAAAGCTTATAAGGTACTGTTCAACTAAGATAGAGTAAACCATTAAAGCTTTCCACCGTGTACAGAACATCACTAAGCACAAAATGCAACAACTCGCACGCGTAGAAATAAACGACAGTCACCAACCACCTAACGTGTAAAAACGAGCGAACAGAAGTGAAAACAAAAGAACATGCAAATGTCGCTTTTTCAGCCTCAACACGACGCACATGCCCGAACATGAACTTGAGTAATCAGAGCAGCCTATGAGAGTATTCACTTTTTCGACACTGGTACACGTTTTGTTGTCTAGTTGGTTTTATCATTTCGATCCTGATTAAAGTTACCTGAGGTGACCGAAACATTCAGCAATTAAAAAAGCCGCTCAAAAATGTTGTGTTTCCCCCCCTCTACTACCACTGCAATAACCAGTATAAATACAAACCTCAGTTCTGTTGACCATATTCGGCCATATTTAAAAAATTAATAACAGTAAACTAACTTTAATGCTTGCATCAACAGAATCGCAGGTCAACTCAACGGAGTTCGCGAATACGGAAACGCACTCCACAGTGAGTTCAGACATCTAATAGAAGACAGAACACGAAAAATGTGAATAGGATACTCAGAAACAAAATTTTTATCCGTTCGACAGAACAAGTAATGAGCCAAGGATATACTTAACTTACTTAACTTGTTAGTTCCGAAATACATTGAGTAAGCTCAATGTGTTCCTATATGAATTAAGGTGTCCTAGGGCACTTAAACCATGCCATTAACCAGGAAGGCAGTTTGAATCTAAGAATCGTGGATACTGAACGTGAACCTTCTCAATCATATCTATGATGGAAAGCACCAGTCAAACGGTGCTTCGTTTCGTTGATATGGTTCAGGACACCGGACACGTATGCACAGCTCAAACTACTGGAAAATTACAGTAGTATGTGTTATGAACTGTTTGTTCGTATACGAGAAGCAGCTTCACAAGGCGAAATCAGGGCATTATTATGCTTTCTCGGTTGACGGTACTCAGATCTGTGTGGAAAAAATGGGAAGTCTAATAGGTGATTCGAGGACTGTCACAAAACGGCTAAGGTTAACGTATCGATCAAGAAACAATTGCTACCAATTCAGAAATCGCCCCGTTGATACTCGACACAATGGTCGAATGGACTGAGTGATTAGTTTTTGTACGCCGAGTAATCACTGTCAATCTTTCTGTTTCGAGTAATCTCAGATACAGTACCAAACCAATGCTCTATTTCGGTCGATAGGGTGAATCATGTTGGTGATGTAAAATTATGGAGCGTCACACTGTAGTGGTTAGGAGTAAGTCCAAATTACTAACACCATCTCAGTTCGTAGATCCGTGTTTAACTACACACACGTCCAATTTCGCGCTAAAGTTGCAAATAAGAGTAATCACAGTGTGACAAAGGTGACCGAAATTCGGTGACGGTTTGCTGTTCGTTTTTTGTTTGAAACTCATCTGGTAGATGCAGTCACCGATCTCAATCAATCAGCTAAATTACTTGATTGCCAGGTTGTACAGCTATTGTACATGCAACCCGGTGTCAGCTTACGAATTGGGAGATTCAAACAAACTTCAAGTGGACTCATCGCCTGTGATGTTTACCTAAAAATATCATCAGTACAAGATGGGATCTCGGTGAACAGTCATACATGGTGAGCCTCGAACATGGCTAATTCCAAAGGAGCCGCAAACGAGCTTTCGTGCACAGCCGCGCTCAGAAACTTAGAACATTTCGAGAACCAGATAAATCGACATTGTGTTAGTTTCACTGAGATCATTTCGTTGACACAAACAGACAAACACTTACTCGATGTAAAGCAGAATGGACAGAACCTAAGAGCTGATCTAAATTTTCTGCCAGGCCTCGGGCTTGTAGTTCCAATGTGCTCAGTGCTGCGGGCTCTAAAGCTGTTGAACAAGGCCTAGAACAGAGAAAGATTGTGAGAAACGAAGATCGGCTTGTGACCAATGTATTGTTAATGGGCCGTCCAATTCCAACATCAGTGGACTGTTAGGTCAACTGCGGGACAACGATGTGAACTTGCAACTATAAGGTCGAGTCGAGTAGAGGGGAAGATGATGCAATCAGTCTTAGAATAGTCCTCAGGATCGGGCGACCTCATAACAACAAGTCCCTCGAAAAGCTTGTGAAAGTAGCCTAATGTACAATTAAACACAGTTTATAAGGGGCAGTTTGGGAAAAATGAGTGAGAAAGGTTCAAGACTACTGAAAACTAACCGTTTTTCACTGTGCACTTATTCAATGACGAACGGCTTACTCGAGCCACACGCGCAATAAGACGCCTTTTGCACATCTTTTTAGAATCTTCAGAATCTTTTTAGAATATATTCGAATTTTGCTGATTCTCAACCACTCTACCAAACCACCTAACACCAGTCTTAATGATAGACTAATTACACTACCTTTGCCGGCAAAAAATATCCGCTCTGAACAAACTACTGTCTATTGGCAGAGTGCGATGCCACCCACCAAATTACCGGATGTGGTGACCACTGAGCAACTGAACAAGGGACAAAGATTCATCTCTATTTCCCTAGACAGAGTTTGCAACTGGTGAATACTGTGCAACCACTTTCGTATTGCGGATCGGAGAACAATAAGGGTAGGGTATGGTGATGAATCGGAATTACTTATATACACCCTCATTATGAGCAGGGGTACCGCAATATGGTATCCGAACGTTATGCCCATCTACCGTTACAGGTTCCCCTAGTAAGATTCAGGGTAAAGTAAACCAAGTGAACTGCAACATGGGAGCCGCCGAGAAGGGGATGGATTAGGTTAGACAGTCGTCAATATGACCCGAATTCCATCCGCCACATGTTGTATGACATTACAGGGATTGGTACGTGCGGCCGGATAGTCGTTTTGCTCCAAGAACACCTAACTAACTCCAACAAAAGCACAAAGTGATGAATTAGGGGTCGTCAAGTGGGGTCCGACAGCTGTCAGTGATACAAATGTGCGTTCAACCACTCATTAACTCAACATCTACAAAATCATCACAATCAGATTTTCGATGACAAAGAGCCCTCACTGTGAAAACCCAAGTGGCGTACTCAGTTTACAAGGACAGATCTGATAAAACCTTGTGAAGGTCTCTGCGATAACTGTATAAGCGCATGGCAGTGTCCTCTATACAAGACAGATGTAGGCCGGCCTGGAACGGACGGCCTAAATAGCCTTAGGCAGGTAAGCATTAGCTAATGAATACTCACCGTGAAGTGTCGTCTCCGGAAGTGACCACAGATACATCTAGAGTTGACAAACCCGTCGTATGTAGCGAAGAATTAGAGCCATCTAATGCCATTCACAGAACGGATATATCCATCAAAGGTGTCTAAAAAGATAAAGAAAGTCCCTGATGTTCAAGCGCAGTTTAGGCGAACAGTCATGCACACTAAGAGGTAAATATTACAAAGAAGCTTATCGGAAAATTACAGGTACAAGCAGCTAGGAAAGATGGAGTTGCAAAGTTGATTTTGGATGCAAAGGCCTTTGATTATTATCCGCTTAAAATCACCATGAAAATGACGCTTGAGGCCACTTAAATGATGACGGCTCCGTGAGGTACACCAACCACGGTTGCGCAGAAGCAAGGTTTGCGAATGCTGTCTAATGTCCACTCAACAATAAAACACGACACCGACGGCCGTCCTGGGGATTCAGGCCTCTTCATGACAACGACAACTAATGGCGCTTAACTTCGACGGCATCACTTCACGCTCAGCTATTTGGTCGTTAGTCTTATCGGTACCTTAATGCACAGAACCTAGCACAAAACCTCTTTTTCGTTTGCTTTTTCCCCTTGTTGATAGATGGTATTTGAGCACGCTGATATGTTTTTCAGGCAGCTATTTTTACAGTGTCAGCACATTGGACTTGGCAACAACGATGACGATAATGGCCTATGTGACTGTCAATGTAATTAACAGAATACTATGTTCCTCCTGACGTTTGGTCACGGGTTGAAGTATGCTAAAAAAAGGCGAAAACCATTAACAAGCCGTTTCTCCGAGAAGATGAGGGAGCAATCTCTACGTAAGTTCTGTAGAAGGCTGTAGAAGGCCGCAAGCTAACTGGGCCACGGTGTTCATTCATTTGGTGTGATCAAGCAAAGAGTGGAATGATAGTATGTGGATCAACTACTCACGATCTCCTTCTGGGGCTTCAGAAGTCTCCCCACCATACTGAGGGAGATCATCCAAACTGTCCTGGAATATCACACAAGAAGTCGAGCAACAGAATGGTTAGTTCCATTCTGTAGATCATTCTTACATGAATCAGAATGCCATGAGTATAGGAGAAGACTCGAAAACGTCCTCACCTCGTAGACTTGCGCTCGCGATAGCTCGGTGGTTGAGACACCAACTTACGGACCGGAAGGTCGTGGTTTGAATCCAACCTCAGCATCTCGACTGCTCCTGTCTACGCTTGGGCACTCAGGCAGTATCCCAGCCCTTGTTCCTCCTTCCGTTGGCATGGCAGCTAAGTACTGAGAGTGCCAGTCCCGTTCTTTAGCAAGATTTACCCGCGTGTTTAGCTTCTATTAGAAAAAAAGTGTTTTTATGTGATGGAATATATCTGCTGTTCAAGTGTCAGGGATGTTCCAAGCATTTTAACAGTTCCAACGACGGGATTACGGGGGATAGTGTACCACCTGACCGTTACTGAAGTCTTACTAGAACACCTCTGGTAGTGGTTCATTCGCCATCTGGTAGCTACAGCTCCGCGAAGGTAATGGGAGGAGGCTGGTTGTATACGAATATCTTCGAGAGACGCTCTTGAGTCCAGTGATAGTGGAAGCAGCCTTGATTTGACTCCAATTTGCATGCCGGTCGATATCGCATGTTTTTATTAGGTCAACCTCGAATTCCTGTGTTCAATTGCAAATACGTGCGCGTTGGTTCGACTTGATACGGTAGTGGGACGCTGATGCTTTCACTAGTTTGATTGTATTAGAGGCCACGAATTAACAGGACTTGAGGAAGTACATGTAAGGACCTTAGTTCACGATGACGATAATGGCCTATGTGACTGTCAATGTAATTAACAGAATACTATGTTCCTCCTGACGTTTGGTCACGGGTTGAAGTATGCTAAAAAAAGGCGAAAACCATTAACAAGCCGTTTCTCCGAGAAGATGAGGGAGCAATCTCTACGTAAGTTCTGTAGAAGGCTGTAGAAGGCCGCAAGCTAACTGGGCCACGGTGTTCATTCATTTGGTGTGATCAAGCAAAGAGTGGAATGATAGTATGTGGATCAACTACTCACGATCTCCTTCTGGGGCTTCAGAAGTCTCCCCACCATACTGAGGGAGATCATCCAAACTGTCCTGGAATATCACACAAGAAGTCGAGCAACAGAATGGTTAGTTCCATTCTGTAGATCATTCTTACATGAATCAGAATGCCATGAGTATAGGAGAAGACTCGAAAACGTCCTCACCTCGTAGACTTGCGCTCGCGATAGCTCGGTGGTTGAGACACCAACTTACGGACCGGAAGGTCGTGGTTTGAATCCAACCTCAGCATCTCGACTGCTCCTGTCTACGCTTGGGCACTCAGGCAGTATCCCAGCCCTTGTTCCTCCTTCCGTTGGCATGGCAGCTAAGTACTGAGAGTGCCAGTCCCGTTCTTTAGCAAGATTTACCCGCGTGTTTAGCTTCTATTAGAAAAAAAGTGTTTTTATGTGATGGAATATATCTGCTGTTCAAGTATCAGGGATGTTCCAAGCATTTTAACAGTTCCAACGACGGGATTACGGGGGATAGTGTACCACCTGACCGTTACTGAAGTCTTACTAGAACACCTCTGGTAGTGGTTCATTCGCCATCTGGTAGCTACAGCTCCGCGAAGGTAATGGGGGGAGGCTGGTTGTATACGAATATCTTCGAGAGACGCTCTTGAGTCCAGTGATAGTGGAAGCAGCCTTGATTTGACTCCAATTTGCATGCCGGTCGATATCGCATGTTTTTATTAGGTCAACCTCGAATTCCTGTGTTCAATTGCAAATACGTGCGCGTTGGTTCGACTTGATACGGTAGTGGGACGCTGATGCTTTCACTAGTTTGATTGTATTAGAGGCCACGAATTAACAGGACTTGAGGAAGTACATGTAAGGACCTTAGTTCAAGCTTACTACAATCATTCCGAGGTGTCTACACTTTCAGAAACTCGTCCAGGAATCTGGATAGAAACTGAAATCCTGAACGCCAATGACATCCAGTGAAAGCCATATCTTGTAGCGTCTCAAACCATCATCAAAGCATCAAAGACAACAACATCAGTGTTGCCACTGATGCTTCAAACCAGGAGCCATGGTAATCATGCGGTCCGCATCCTGTAGGGCAAGTAGCACAAAGAGCACCCAAAAGTTTCGTAATCTCATTCAAACCCCAATCCAGATCAAGGGGTGACAACTCCGCTTCCGCTGCTCCGAATTGAACAAGGAAACAAGCACTATCTCGGCAAACGATGGTTCGGCAAACCCAATACATGGCCCAACTAACGCAGTTTCTGGTGCTGGACACAAACCTCAATGGAGATCTCCGTTGCACAGCCAAAAGCTCGCTTTCCCATTTGCCTTGTGTATTCTCCGACACCAACCCACACGAGTTATAGTTATGAAACAACCATTGTCGAAGAGCTGAAGACATCTCACTAATTCTGCTCGAACGGACCAAATCTAACAGCCAAACAACAAAACCACCCGTACTAAAGCTTGACAGAGACGTCCCTTGAAATTTAGGAATATACCCCTTTGACGCCATAGGTGTCTCAAATTAGCAAACGTGACCTGAGCCTTGCAAACCCGTGCATTGACCTGATCTATCACACTGCAATCAGAACTAATACAACTTCCAAGGTAGGTAAAACGCCCCACAACATCGAGTACCTCTCCTTGGGTTAGAAGTGGCGTGTTCAGTGAGTGCATTTTCAGTAGCATGTCTTTACATTTTGTGAGTGCAAAATGCATACCAAAGGACGAGATGACTTTGGTCAGTTCATCCAGAAAACATGAGCCTTCTCCTCCTCTTTGGATAGAAGAACGATGTCGTTTGGATTATCCAGCTCGACAAGGCCTTCGTCATAGGCTACTTGAACACCAGAGGTCTGACGAGCTTCCTGCGCTCGTCTCATTATCTCATCGATCACGAAATAACGGAGACAGTGAGCATTTATGACGGACACTGTTCTGTATACGAAAGCTTTGAGAGGGCTCTCTGTACATTATCACACGTCCGGAAGTATGGAAACACAGAAAATGTAGTATGTTCACAAACTTCTGGACCATTCCTTAATGAGCCAGTGTGTCAAGGAGAGTAAACCAGTCAACCGAGTCGAATGCACCTTGGAAATCCAGGAATACTAAAGATGTGGGTCGTTTGTACGTATGACATCCAGGCGCCTGATGGGGTGTGGAAAATTGGCCCACGTAACCCCTGCCAGACAGAAACCCCGCTTGCTACTTTCAGGTCGCCAAGCTTTCACAAGCCACCACAAGGTGATGAAGCACAGGTGGCGCCAGTAGTCTCGTTACAACCGTGGTCGAGCTGATCTCCATGTGGTTACCATGCTTATTACGAACCCCTTTTTTGAAAACGGGCGATATTGCCAACTCTGCCCAGTTAACTGGGGAAGTCTCCTTTTCCTGAATATAGGCGAGATTGCGGGTGTGAGGTAATCCGCACCAGAAGCAGGGTGGCGCTTGAGGGGAAATATGCAGTGATAAACCTCCGATGCCGTAGGGGCCGTTCACCGTCCAGAGTTATAGTCGACTGTGTGCTCCAGATGAGTGACGGCTGGTGTCTCAAGATTACCAGAGGGGGTGCTGAAGATTTCACAACTTATGCCGGTGTGGTCAACAGCTCAGCACCATGACCGAGGATCAAACTCACGAGAAAGCTGAATTATTCCGTAACGTTCAAGGGGATTCAACTCAACGGTACTTGCTACCTCACGAACTATACAGGCCCCGATCTGGGCCTGAATTGGATTAATGGGCTTCAACCCTTGGATGCACCCCTCAACGTTGTTTGCAACGAAACAACTGCATAGCGCTGCAATACGTTCACGAGAACACCACATCCTGACGATTTTGTGGTCACCACGGTTAAAGCCAAACCAGAGACTAGAGAGGCAAACGCGATGCAGTGGCTATTCAGCTCCTGGCGACCGGCGCCGGTAACCCTCTCACTTCGGTCCATTTTGGGGAATCCTGCCAGCAGCCTGCAACATTACACACGTGGTCCGAACCCTTCGGTCTAAAGTCCCAGGTTCATGCGGGTCGTTCCACTGCTATCCGAAAAGTCAAGAAAAAGGGATGGCAGAAGGGACGCCACAACAGTCACACAGAGGCCAGACAGTAATTCGAGGATATGGGGAGCGCTCTCCATGGTGAACGCAGGGTCGAACGCCACGTCAAGCAAGGCTACGTCAACAGAACTAACTACAGACAACAGAGTGCGACTCCGTAAGGAAACCACATAGCATGGGACTTCGGACAGCCGTGACTTACCTCCGAGGTGGAGAGCACCGGATAGGCATGATCACAGAATCAGGGACATACCTACATGCGACAGCACTTCCATGAGCAGTGGAAATAGTGATATTCGTTACAACTGAGTTTAAAGCAGTTAGACAGTCTTCTCAAGGAGCATGCCACCCATCCCTACTAAGCGAACATCACGACGATTGGACGGACGTGTCACGCGCAGGCTACGGACCAAGCGAAGGCCTGCCCTGATTGGTCGGAATGTCAGCGAATCTGGATCTAGCATCCTTAACTTCACACTTAAGTGTGGGGCAATAATAATAAGTGGGGCAATAATTATTGCCCCATCACGGAGATTCTAGCACGACATTGTGCAGCATTCTCTTATGACCCAATACGGTAATAATCTTCCGTTGTCTCCATAAAGAGCTGTTTGAAGCTACCGTGCCTTTTGATATACCATAGTGGGCGGACCAGGAAGACAAGGAGAGAGTTGCACCACCGCTCAGAAACCACGACACTCCGTCACCTATGGCGCCGAATTGACGTCAGTTTGTATGTCAAGAGCAGAGCTTACACTTTGGATGTGCGATCCATACTGCTTTATGGATCAGAGACGTGGCTTCAACGAGCAGAGGTGCCTCCGAGGCATCGGTAGGGTCTGGTGGGAACTTCGGATTAGCGATGCTGACATACACCAAATAATCCTAAAAGGAGGGAACTTTCCAGCGGTGGATTAATTAGTCACGCTTCGTAGGTTACGCTGGTTAGGACATTTACTCTGCACGCCAGAATAAAGTCCGCCTCATAAAGCTATTTTATCTCTGCCTTGAATGGAAGCGACCAAGGGGTGGAGAGTGTATAACCTGGCAGCGAAGCATGAAGATAATAACCAGTAAACACAGTCGGGTTGGCAATTGCCACCTTCTTGGAAGGGGGCATAGGGACTCAACTTAGAAATGGCTGGTGATATTGGCAGAAATGGCCGAATTGCGCAGTCACTGGCGCTTCTGTATCAATGCTATCGCCTTCAATGTGTACCCATCCAATCCCCAACTAACTGCACGCGCGTTTGATGACAGTACGTAGTCCTCTGTCGCACCATGGGGGTTGGCTGTGAGACGCGCTCATTTCGAGAGGCATAAGCCAAACTTACAGTGTCGGGAAACAGACAATGACAGCGTCCATGATCGGGAACATCCTGTTTAATTGCACTTCTCCACATCACAAGGCGTCCACGTAAATTCCTCAGGCATTCCTTGAGGCTTTTTGCACGGCCGAACGCGTACAATGTAAGCGGATCCGGGGACTTAGGCTACCATGATCTTTATTACAATCGGTTTTTTGAGACCTGTTCCATCACGATTCGCTCAAGGTGTGTGAACAGTGGTCCAGAATTAGTTGGGGTTTTCCGGGTATGTACCACGTATGGACCATGTTTTATCGATTCATGCAAAAAGTTGCTTCGAGGAAACCCTCTTCACGATCCGTGTAACCACACATCCGAGGACGACCCACCCGGTTGATATGTGGGGGCCGCGCCCTGGGCGCAAACCCGAAATTCCCCTGAGGCCGTAGTTCGAAAAAGGGAAACTTTAACGTAAAGTTTTAGCATTTGATGGTCATTATTTGGGCGCAGTTTTATTAGAAATTGCTTAGATGAACTCGGAGTCCAGTGTGGGCGTGAAATTTGTATTTCAATGGCAGTCGGTGGCTTCGTGCGCTGTCTTTATGAAATAGGTGTAAAATTTTATGGAAAAGCTGGCTTTTTCGAGCGTTTTTCTGCGTATTAGGTTTGGATATACTCTCAAAACGACGTAGACACTAATCACGCCCATTGCGTTCGGGCGAACTCAAATTGGACCCGGCATCCACGGCCTGGATATGAAAAATTCTTCTATGGTTGAGGCGAGTGTCCCGCCGAAGCCGTGGAATTCGTCACACCTCGAATTTTTTTGTTTTTATGATGGTCAGGATACGTCATATCTGGCTTAAGGCAAAGTTTGGTCTTCACCGATATACCCAACCACCAATAGTGTCGTTGGATGAACCATCGGGTTTGTGGGCAGAGCAAGCGGACGCCACAACGACGTGGCCACTGCTTTCAGGTTCTTGCACAAATTAAACGGACTGAAGCGGCCTTCTGGGGTACACGCTTGCCTGGGAAATATCTGAGGCATAGTGAACTACGGGCAAGCCATCAAACTGGGTATGGATGTCGCGGCACCGTCATCGCGACGCCGTACTTCTTTTCGAGGAAAACACCATGAATGAACATCTTGGATGAGCCACTTAAGGTTGTTATCGTAGTTGTGATGTTCTTGTGTCCATTGAGGGTTTACGGTGGTTCATTGTTACCATTCAAACGAGGTACTAAGACAGGGATACGAAATAGGAAAACGTGTCTGAAAGTTTTTCTAGAAAGCACTTGGATGTGAGCCAGAATGCAGCCCGAAATAATAGACAGTCAAAAAATGTCACGATTCCTAACTTCATAAATTATATGAAACTGTCCGATTTTTAAAACGATGATCGATGTCCAGGTGCATTTAATAGGTATGCGGCCGGCACGAACTGGAGTTGGCATAGGTGAATATGAAGAACGTGCACTGGTTAGATCTTGCGCAACTAAGGTAGCTCAGGGCTTGCAGAGACATGAGATCAGAGATATCTGGTGGTTCTGCGCATTTGAACGATGAGTTAATCTCAGAATAGAGTAGTCAAAGCCTAAAGAAAAGCGTGGAACCAGATCCCATCGAGACGTCGTAGCGCGTGTATTTGGTGGGCCTCCGTTAGCATCTTTTGCTCTACTGTCAATAGATTTTTCGATTCACACGGGGGTACTCGGGATACACGCCACAACCAGGACAAGCTCAGATTGGAAACACAATCGTCGAACAAAAGTTTATTCCATTTTGGTTTTCCCTTACTTCACTGTTGAAGAAGAAGGGTTATGAGGCTCATCATGCGGAAGGAGCGTATTTTAGAGAGAGGGCGTGCAGTTGAAGTGAGAGTTATCAACCGTGCAGTATTTTGCATTGCCGTGGACAGGAGGTGCCGAAGGGTCGACGTGTAGCGGAAATATACGAGGAGCACCAAAAGCTTCCGTACTCAAAGATGTGTCAATCAAAAGCCCCCTCTCTCAATTTCCACTTGGTTTCGTGATCGACGAGATGATTAGACGACCGATGAAATGTCTTCTGGACCCGGCTTTCAAATATCCTCTGGCAAAATGCTTGTCCATCTGAATTATGCAGACATTGTTCTCGCCTTCGAAGAGGAGAAAAATACTCAAATGTTTCTGATGAACTGACCAAAGCAATCCTGTCTTTTGGTATGCACTTTGTACCCACACAGAGTTTCACTTTCTCGTAGTGATGCTTATCCCAACCAGTGATGCTTATCCCATGCTTGACGTACCGTCAAGCATGATCATAAGATTACAGTCACAATAAAGCGTGAGTTTGTTCGCGGTCGCAGGTGCTGAAACAAATGGACGATAGGGTACAGTCAAGAGAAGGAACGCCATCGTTGCGGGTGTGCTATCAGGCTGGGTATAGCAGTGCCATGCTACCACTGCGCTGGAATAATTCGGTTTCTGAACAGCCCCATAACGGACGTCATTTTTGGAATGATCGGGCATGGGTATGCAATTCTGCGAGGAGGAGGATATTGTGGTTGGTCGAGAGAATCCCCAAAGATAGAACAAAGCTTGTACAAGATCTTTGGTGTTTTTCCGATCCGTTTGGAGGGGTGGTGTTTTATATACATTCGAATTTGTATTAGTTTTGATTGCAGTGTGACAGATGAAGTCAATGCACGAACCTGAAATGCTCGAGTCACGTTTGCTAATTTGAAACACCAATGACATCAAGGTGGTATATCCGTGAATATTCAAGTAACATGTGTATCAGGCTGCAGTACGGGCTGTTCTGTTGTATGACTGAGACCTGGCCTGTTTAAGAAGCGGAATCAGGGCGTTTTAGGTAGTTGACAACAGTTGTTCGTAAACCAAAGCTCATATGGATCAGTGTCGGCAAATTCGTGAGACGAAAGGTAAAGAGCAATTTTTCGGTTATGAACCAGGGGTTTCCACTGAAGAATGTGTCCTTGCAGTCTCCAGCTAAATCCTCATCACTATCTGAGACAGTTGGATCGCACCAGGTTTGGCTATCTTACTGGGTAATTTATTCGGATGTAGTCAACATGATTTCAGAAGCGAAGATGGGTTGCAATACTTTGACATGAATGGTGAGTTGGATGAAGTCCAGAAGAGTTCCGCTTGTTTATTTAAAGTGCATGCTGTGGTTGGGTATGTGATGGCTGCGAGTTTCTGTGAGGAAGCCCGAGCTGTCGATTTTATTATGCGACATTGCATCGATGTCAGGGAGCAGAAATCGAGTGAATTAGGGATTTAGTGCTCTAAACGAGCGGATTCAACACCAAGCACACGCCCGCTTTCTAGATCTTCGCTAAGGCTGCATCCATGGGTACACTTTTCAGCGCGCGTGTAGCCCTTGGATCCCAGGGCCCAAATCTACACCGCTTGGTCCTACGACTGAAAAGTTTAGATACTTCTCTAGCTTTAAATTCGCTGCGCTTAATAACGCCGAATCTCGCAATCGAATCACCGGTGCATAAGCGGCTCCCTCGTTACCGCCAAATGGAACAATTGAGAACGTGGTGAGTTTACTTTTACAACAGTAAGTCTTCAGGTTCAGCGTGGACACCGATCGAGATTTGTGGACGAAGGGATTTGTTGAGCACTTGGTGAGTTGCCATCACAGCTTTGTTTAAGTATTTGTTTTAAACGATATCGCGGAAGATATGTACGAGTCGCAATTGATTATACATCTTTTCAGAAACCATGTCGAGTAAAAAGCTGAGAAGTGGATTGACCACACATTATGTTTGTACCGATGCAACCAATAGAGAGAAACATGAGCTGTTAAAGGTGGCTGTGTACTTTTCGGAGGTGAGGTGTTAGCAGGTGGACGAACTATGGATATGAAGGACCGCCGTTGGCCGTTGGATTAGCCTATTATATATATTTGGGATATTATAGTCAGCTATGAGCATGTGCATAGCCACGGCAGTTACCATAAGTAGCCTCGACAGGTGAGGTGGAGTTTCGTTATGAGTCTAACGGGCCGTCGTTGGCCATTGGACTGAACCACTGGGCATAGTTGGTGCCTCATACTCAGCGTCGCACATAGACACAGTCCTTGCAATTACGAGAAGTAGCCAAAGTAGGTGCTATCGACTACAGCGAATATACACTCATTTGCAAACTAATTTGTTTAGAGTTAGGTGCGACCTGGTGCAGCACATTCAGTTGCCTGAGAACATCACAAACGAGAGATTCGGCTGGGTTCCAGGTGAGTCTCTCGAAAAAACAAATTAGTTTCCAAATGAGTGTATATTCGCTGATTTCGTGCAATTTGGTTTCAAGCAGAACATAAGGTTGACGGAAACTCGGGGACCGCGCCTACCTGATGAGCCCCAAGGGCGAACCCGGTTGTGGGCTTTCGACGGATTTTCAGCAACCTTATGAGTAGTACGTTAAAAAGATGTCGACTACAGTTATGAGTATGACGGGCCATCGCTGTCCGTTAGATTAAGATATGACGTACAGTTGTAGTCTCGTTTATATCGGTCCACATAGACACTGACCCGGTGTTCACCATGGGTATCAGAAATAAGCAAGGGCGCTCACAGTTATGGGTATGACGGGCCATTGGTGGCAGTTAAATTAGGACACTGCACATAGTTTGGGCCTGGCCTACTATTTCAAAAGGTAGTCAAGGTAGGTGATCTCGCGTACAGTTACGAGTACGAGGTAAGTGGTTCGCCATTAGATTAACTGTGTGTGCACATTTTAGGCCTTGATTCATCGGTTCGCATAAATACTGGTCCGGTGTCCATCATAAGTAGCAAAGGTGAGCGTACAATTGCGAGTACAAAAGATTAGGTTTCATTGAGTTACCGGTTAATAAACGCCGCCCACGGACACGGAACTAGCCGGTACGATAAGTATCCAGGTAAGGCAACATCGAGTAAAAGTATGAGTATGACAGGTCGTCTTATTACGCTGCCACGCATAGTTGAGATTTTTTTACCGACCCTCATGGATGCTGTCCTAGTGTTCACTATAGGTAGCAAAAATAACCAACACCATGTTCAGTTAAGGGTATGGAAGACCGTGGTTGAATTATATTGTGGACATAGGTGAGGTCTCATAATCGGTGTCGCAAAGACGCCGGCCCAAAAGTTACAAGTATTCGAGATGAGCGACAACATGTAGAGTTATGATTATTAGGGGCGAGTGGATTAGGCTACCGTCCACAGATGAAGCCCCATAATTAGCGTCGCACATAGACGCGGACCCAGCGGTTATGATAAGTAGTCGAGGTGAGTGACAATGGCTACGACATCATGACGACCGCTTAATTGCGGTCACAACCTATAGGGCGCCATATGCATAATAGAAATGATACCCGCATTTATCTCGTGACGCCGCATTATCTACAGGCTCGTTATGCATATCTAGGAAAGAGAATCATCCACAGCGATGTCCTTCGCATCGTCATTGGATAGTTCGTGCTGTTGTGCAATAATGTTTTCCTAAATGAAAGTTGGGATCCATGGAAAATGTGTTGTGACCAGGTTCGCCGAACAAAATCATCTCATTGTTGAATCTCAGGAGTGTAAAGCAAACAAACGTTAACAACCGACCTTCCAAGGTGGAATTTGCATTAGATATTCTTTGGATGTTTTTTATTCTTATAGAACGCTGAAGAACACCAAATGTGATAAAGTGCGATTTCGTGTTTTACGTTGCGTAAACCGGTAATATAATGCAAATAGGTGATAACACGCGGTCCTGATATTTCGCTCACTTAAACAAAATGCTACGAGCAACATGTCGTATGAAGGTGCAAATAGACTAGACTAATTCCCCGCTATGGTCGCAATTTCGAAAATTTTATAGTTTCGGCGAGAATAATGCGGGTGTGATTCTAGTCGGTGGCTATATGGGGACTTAAATTCACCAAGCATTAAAGAGTGCGCTTCCCTAAGTATAGCTAGGCTTGTACGATCCTGCCTGAGAACGGGCTTGTTGGCCTCCGATATAAAATCCCAACGTGAGGTCAGATTAGGCGGCGGGTAGTTTAACCACAGCGGTTCGCGTAGTCTATCCTCACTATGACAAGTGTCGACTAGGCAACAGTAAATGTCCGAACTGGCGTATAGAAGTACACCGAAAGCGATGGTCTAATCCTTCTTCTGCCACGCCTTCGTGCTACCAAATTCCACCGATCCTTGTTATATCTGACGTTCCGCAGGTGTGCCACTGCTTTTGTAACACATCCATAAAACTGCAGAAAGCTACATATTATCCTGGATTTTGTCCAGTCGGTGCACAAAAGCTCCCTTGTAGACTACTGTAAAGTTTGCAATAATGAGGTTGTTCTCCCTACTTCAGGTCTTTTGCACGACCCTTTCACAGCATCATTTAGCTGCGGGCTTTTGTCTGGGTCGATATCCGCGCGTACGTGGATTTCCATACTTAAGTCTCCACGGTCGCAACAGCATTCAACTTCAAATTTCCTCGTCTTGGAAGATGATTTTCATCGATCGGCTGCTGTCCGGGGTATGCTAATCAGGTCCTGAGACCCGCGAAACGCGAATACTTTCCTTTTCAGAACTAAGGGTTCCGTCTACTGCTTCTTGAAGAAACTGCATGCTATTGATGAATCTCACGTGTGGATCCCCTATCCCGGATTCAGTGGCATTGAAAATTACAAGGCAGTATGCACTTGAAAACTGAGGTCGGTTGGATATTCCTGCTAGCGACGTCTCTCCATATGTCGTTAACTTTCAGATAGTATTCATAGCATCTTTACTTGGCCTATTTACCCCTAATTACCAGACTTCTGTACTCCATCCGAAGTGGAGCCGGTTGTCGAGCCAAGATTGGAGGGTACATTTATCGGAAATCCAACGTAGTCGTCTAGAAATATTTCTGCTAGTGTTTAACGCCTTCCTTCTAAGCACTGGTAGATGATCGTGATAAACATCCAGAAGCAGAGCATACATGTTTTGGCTCGGCCAACTCCATTTGATCATTTCCTATATGTGTTGTCGAGGCAGGATAAAACCGCTACCTCTTGTGGCCTGAGCAGGTGAAAAGATTTTACTTGGTCCGGATGCCTCGCAATTCACACAGCGCAGTGTTGCTGAAGCAACATCATTTATATACGATCCACCATACGGTTTGGTATCCTGGTGGGTGGTTGGTACCAGGAAGTGATGACAAGCTGGTTACCGAGTGGACACAGTTCATTCGGGGCTTCCTGCTTATCCGACTGCAAAAAGGTATTCGCGGACAGCCGCCACGGACTTGGTTTGCTCATGGCTATGGTGTATCTACTACTTAATTGTATTTGGAATTTTTCTGTCGATCGACAGAAATTCGAATTTCGAAGCAGGCTTTGTCAGGCATTTCCCGGTGTAAATTCTATATCGCCCAAGGACCCTCATGTCCAGCAATGGTTTTCGGTTTCGGTTCGTGTCAGCCGGATCAATCATTTGATCCGTTGTACCACATGTCGTTTGTTCTAGTTTCTCGGTTCCCAAATTTGCAGTGGTTGTACTCCCTTTCCCTGCCGTGTTCAGGTTGTAGCGACCTGATCATGCCTCAGTCGGCATGTTCCCTACAAGTTGGGGAATAGACTTATTATTGTGTGAGAATTGTTCAAAGTAAGACTCCTGGACAACCATGACTTGATTATTATTCGTTCACCGACCCGGGCCAACGACAAACTAGTCTAAAGAGAATTCTTAGTGGGTCTATTCCTTCTGACCCTCTTTATTATTGTCCTCAATCTAACGTTATTGGTTTTATTTCTTTGCCACACAGTCTGGGTAAGGTAGCTTTCGGGCAACCAGACCATTACATATCTGGTAAGCCCGGGTATTTCTAGATATTTTTCATTTTTTCTTTCAAGTCGTCACAGATTTTTCTTTTTTCCGGTCATTAGGGATACCCACACCGGTTTATCTGATTTAGTTGGGAATACAGTCGGATTCGATTGGCACCCGCAACTTCTACGGTTCCCTATCCCACTATTTCTGCCATTTCGCAACTTCGAACAAGATATTATACCTTGACCGGTATTCTACAATGGATCGAAATAAACGAGCGTCGACCACGATCATGATCACTGTCGCGTTCCTGTCCCTCATGGAACTAGTATCACTAATCTTTCAGTCCCAAAGCACACAAATGCCAACCGCTATGTTTCTTCAAGCCGCGTTCCAACAGCCCTATAAACGCCGCGGCCAGTCAGCAACGGTGACGATTCTCTGTGGCTCTCCTCCCACTAGTCGCCTATTCCGCATCACCAAACACTCAAGTGGTCTACGTTTTTGGAAGGTGCGGAAACTGAAGTGTGTTATCACATAAGAACCTAATTCCTGACTCGGCTTCTTATTCGTTACAAGCCGCTTACGGTGCATGCATCTCTACCTACAGTGAACGTTCCTTCGTACTTGACCTTAGATTGCAACGTGAATTTTGCTTCCAGCTGCCGTCAGAACACTCATTTTTGGCACAGACTTTCTAACCCACTACAACCTATCAGTCGATGTGCGACACAGACGTCTCTTGGACGTGGCAACCTACCTCTCAGTCAACTTCAACCACGGGTACCCGAGTTATCCTATCTGATCCAAAATTTGGCGATATCCTTTGGGGATTTTCCTACCCCTTCTCATCCATGTCATTGCACCATTGCCACGCATTCCGTCGCTTACCACATCCAGACACGAGGCACACCGTTCATACCAATCGCCGTCAGATCCATCCAGATGAGCTCCAGATCGCGAAACACGAGTTTGAACACGTGCTTGATCCCGGCATCATCCGCACTTCACCAAATCACTGGTAGTCACCCCTTACACACGGTACCCAAGAAATCTAAAGACGATTGGAGACCTTGTATAGATCATCGTTCTCTCAGTAACACCACTAGCCCCCACAGGTATACCATCCTACATATCCGCGATTTCTCAAGTACCTTATGCCACGCAGATATTTGCTACGAACTCGATTTAGTATGTCCATACTATAATATCCCCATAGCGCTATGAGGATACAACAGCGTTTGGACTTTTCGAATTCACGCGTATACCTCTTTGTCTTCAAAATGCAGCTCAAACCTTTTAACATTCCATGGACGAAGTTTTGCATGGTTCACTTTATGTCCACGCCTATCTAAAAGATGTTTCAATTGCTAGCGCTTCCCCGGCTGAGAATGCAGGTCATCCGAGGGCAGTATTTTAACGTCTTTTAACCTACAATATGCGTTTGAACACTGAAATATGCTTGGTTGGTGTTACCAGCCTAGATTTTCCTGGTCACCGCATTGAACCAACCAATATTTCACCATAACCCGATCGCATTTTAGCCTTAGAATCTTTTCCTATATCCACCACTGTCACTCAAATTCTGCGTTTTGTTGGCATCATCAGCTATTATCGGCGGGTCATCCATCATTCCGCAGATATTTTACAGCCACTAACCGATTTACCTGGCCCCATAGATAAATCTGTTGCTTGCCCACCACCGGCACCGCTGATTTCGAAAGAGTGAAGCAAGCCATCGCTCAAGCCACAAAACTACCTTTTCTGGACAACCATGAGACACAAGGCTCGCAAATGATGCGTGAAACGCTGCTGTTGGAGCTGTTGCAAACTACATATCCCAACCATTATCTTTTTTCTGGCAAAATGTGCACAGTGGACAGCCACATTACAGTATTTTTAGCCGTAAATTACTCGCGATTAACCCTGTTATCAGCCGTTTCCGCCACTTATTAAAAGGTAGATTATTTATCATTCAAACCTATCATAAGCCACTTAGACACGCTTCCAACGCCAAGCATGATCGTTATTCACCACGCGAGATACTCTATCTAGATCATATTTCCCAATTCACTACCGATACACACTGGTAAACCCTAGGATTAGACGGTGTCTTTGAAGACGCCCTATCCCGCACCGACATTAACACCTTCCACTCCTACACTCACTCGAACCTAGCCAAGCTGGCAAAGTTTAATCACGGTGATCATAAATTTATCTCCATACCATCCTCCCCTTAAATTCGAGTTCCTTCATTTCCTTCACTCCTGCAGTTTGTGATATATTTTCTGGCGCAACTGACCCAATCGTCCCTGAAACTTTCCAACGAGTTGCTTTCAACCACTATCATAGAATCTTCCATCCAGGAATCAGGGCAACAAAGAGGTTGATTGGTGCACGTTTCGTGTGGCCCTAGATGAACAACGATATAACGGTCTGGGTTGAATAGTACATCGTCTGTCAACGCGGCAAAGTAACACGAAATACGAACCTCTAGGCTCATTTACAGATCCTGATGCTCAACTCGCACAACTTCAACTTGATGTCGTCGGTCCACTCTTCCCATCAAACGGTTTTAATCATACTCTTAACATGAATGATCGTTTTTCCCGTTGGCCAGTAACTGCGCCCATTTTGGACGCTTCAGCTGAAGCGGTAGCGTCTTCGTTTTTGCAGCATTTGGTGAGTAACTACCGACCGCGGTGCAAAATTCCGGTGTAACCCCTCGTGAGCTTTCTACTTTATTCGGTTTTCATCACATATCGAAAACTGCCTATCCTCCATGCCATAGTGGCCTGGCTGAACCATTCCATCACCACATCGACTGCCCAAATGAACCCATCTTCATGGCCTTCCTCTTTACCTCTTACTTTGCTTGCTATTCGTTTCACTATTACAGAGGATCCTCATTTTTCACCAGCCGTACTAGTACATTGTACAACTTTACATTTACCTGGTGAACTGTTTTCCATTTCTAACCCAGCGCTCGACTCAGCTTTCACATTCGTCACTCGTCCGAAACAGCACGTCTGAATTTCTTGCAATGCCGACAAGACGCTCTACACGGAAGGGTCATATCCCAACCTATCTCTCTTCCGCACAATTTGTATTTGTCCGACATGACGCAACAAAGAAACCTCTCCAACCCTGTTATGTTAGCGCTTTCGGGGTCCTCGAACGTCATTCCGAGTACTTTGTTTTAGAGAGAACCGGAAAGCAGAATACAGTGTCTGCTGATCATCTGCCTCCGTCCAAGCACCCACGACCACATCCAGCAACCCTGCTTCCCCACCATCACCTGCACCTACTCAAGATACCCCTACCGCCAACCTAACTCCTTCCACTAGTCGTTCCGGAAGACAAGTCCTTTTCCCTCAAAACGTATCTGATCACGAAACTTGAAGTGAACACCTTCTGATCATTATTTTCATTACTTGAACGTTTTCTCCTTCCACGACCGACGCCTTGGTGGGGAAGTAGTGTGGCGTTTTGTATGTTTCTTATGCTTCCACAATGACACCACTTATTTTGTCACTTGCATAAACGGTTTTTGTTTAAATACGAAAAAGTACAAAACGTGCATTTAAGCTATTTATATGAAATACAAGCGTGGTCACGTGCTTCGACTTTATCTTCTGATTTCGCTCGGGCTTACAACGTTCATTCGCGAGTTTTGTGTACCAACTCTGGTATCAAAACATTTCAGACTATCTTCGGAATTTAACGTGCGTGAGAAATGGTCAGAAGACCGCTGACCTGGGCCAACGATGGACTATTTTAAAGGGAACGATTCTCATCGAATCTGTTCCTTTCGACCCCTTCTGATTTTGTGTACTCCATCTAGCGTTTTTATTTTTATTTCTTTGTCTCACATTCCGAGTGAAGTGGCATTTTGTGTAGCCAGACCATTACGAAGGAACAAATTCAGACTCTTACTCGTTCTGTTGTGTGCAGCAAGTAGAGATCTGGCTGACAACTTCACGCGACAGCTGATGTGGCACGGCGGTATTATTATTTGTGAGAACCATGATGGTATGCGGGCTGGGATAATACCAGGGCAACCAAACTTAGGAAGGATGATGAGTATGGTCCGGTTATGCTCAAAAACCCGACCGCAAGGCAGAGGTGTTTGGCGAAAGATGTTGGCGCGTTTTGTCTTTTAAGGAACAAGTCGCCACTGTTCCGATCCCGACTTGAAGGACCAGAAGTCTCTGTTGATCACAGCTCTGCACACTGATCAACCTAGTGTGAGTGAGTCCGCTAATGTCGCACGGACAACCTACAGTATAGCTCAGTAGGCTCCGAAGGCACACACCGTTTTACCATGGTGGGATCCAGCCTCTTCATGACAATGAACAATTAGCGTGGTGCTTGGAGAATGCTCAGGCTTGTTCTACTCCCCTAGTTTGAAGATACAGGTGCGTTGGTTCACAAAAACTCGCCTCAGTGTTTTGGACGCTTATGTTTTATTAAACCTTAACTTCAGGAAACCAAAGAGCTTGGCTGACAAAACTGTGCGTCTCTGCCAATAAGACCAAACTCAGGCCTTTCATCACAAAAGTATATATTTTTTAGCTTATCTTGGCTAACAGGCCTTCACCTGTGCACGCCGCGTATTACGAACCCCAACTATACACGGAATTCTGATCAATAGGCCAATGATTGCCCCTCAACCGTCACACTTGCAGGCCCAATCGTCGTAACCTTAGAATCTCTCTTCGGTTACTTGATGCACCGAAATAAATGTAGGTAGGGGAACTCGTTTTCGGATTTTCATCGTTCAAATTATAGACAACCTCCATTCTGAGGGAAAAAATAAAACCAGTTCGACTTGGTGTATTTGCTGACCATAATGTGTTGCAACGGCTGACGTGCCAGTTGCAATACTGACCGCGCTGACAACCAATGAGGGCTTACTTCTTGGCTTGTCTGCAGCTCAAAACGCAGGCACTTTCGTACTTATTGTGCTTTGGGTACAGTGGCCTCTGCCTTTAGGCTTTTTGAATAAGTTTAGTTTCCCAGCACCTAAGGCTTGAAGTGCTCCTCCGAATTTGCAACACAACCTTATTCAGTGGTTGTATGTGGTAATTTGAATAGTGGTAGGTATCGTAACTACCGAATGTACGCGAAGTATAAAAGTCCGAATATGGACGAATGAATATCGTATATTTTCGTATATCGCGGGCGTACTATATATC